>NC_042621.1:158853528-159221078 GCF_901001135.1 Rhinatrema bivittatum
GAATGTAAGTAAATTAATATGTATAACCCCCCCTTAGTTATCACACCCCCGCAGCCCCCTTGCTGTAAACTTCTCCACCATACCTATGGCTACGTTCCTTTACTTTTCACAGCTTCTTTACTTTCCTCCCCTTTCCTTTCCCCCCACACCCACCCTGTATTTTCTAGCCTGCTCCCACACCCGCGCCCTGTTTTTTGTAACTTTCCTCCTTTCGCAAGTTTTACTGTAAACCGGCGTGATGTGCCCGCACGAACACCGGTATATAAAAGCTGTTAAATAAATAAATAAATATGTGCACAAATTGGGCTTACAAATGCCCAGTGAATTTTAAAAGCTGCCCAGATACACATGATTCTCCCACAACACCTACATCTCACTTGATTTCAAAAAGGGGCATGGTATGGATGGGACGTGGACATTCTGGGGCAGGGCCAAGAGATATGTACATAAATACTTATTACACCTGAGCACATATCAAAGTTAGGCAAGGGGTGATAAGAGTAGAAAGGGAAGTGGTGGTTACCTAATAAACACCTATTTTATTTTTTCACATTGGAGATGTTGTATCGTTTTCAGTTAAAACCTAAAATCAGAAACTCTATATGCAAATCAATAATAAAAACAAAATAAACAAACAAAACACATGTCACAATAATGGAAACGTGTTAAAGCAAACTGTAGTTTAAATAATATATTCAGTATTACTGTGGAGTGCTGGTAGTTTAAAACTGGTAGGAGGGGAGGGAGGAATCAAGATGGTAGCTTGTGCATAGTGTTTTTCATCTCGTCCTGGAAAATTTCCTCTTTTAGCTTGAATTTGCTTCAATATGCCTCCTCAATGCAAGGGGACAGTGCAGGTATTTCCCTCGGTACCCCCCTCCCCTTGAGACAGCATACTATCCCTGAATGCACTACAATTTACCCAGTATCAGAAGTTGCGTTTCTCATGTGGGGAGTTTTCCTTGAGCCCTCCTGTGCTAAGAACTCCACAAGCAATATCTTCATGCCTTCCTCCAGAATCGGTGCTAGTAGACCCGAGAATGGAAGTCTTGGAGCAAACTACAGAGGGAGCAGCTGAGGATGGAACAGCTCAAGAAGTAATATCGATGCTGGGGAGTGAAGCAGTGCTGGCATCTGCAATTATTCTGCAGCCAGCTTCTCCTGATGGAGGTGAGACCATTTTGACTTCTACACTCAATGCTCCAACATCTATGGCTTCTGCTTTGAATTTGGAAAAATTGCTTTTAATAACTTCACTCCCCAAGCCCACTGTAGTTACACTAGACTCTGGGCCTCATTTTCCAATATCGCATTGGTAACGCATTAGGGGGCGTTACCAATGCAAATGAGGCTTCTTTCGTGCAGTGGGGAAACATCGCATGCGGCGATGTTTTCGCCATTCGCGAAAACATTAGCGCCGCATGCGATGTTTTCCCAGTGTGCAATGATTCTTTCGGTCTTTTATCGCAGTGCACGATATTTGTAGGGCATAGGCACTATAGTAAGTCTCTCTCTCTCTGAAACGGGCTGTCCGGAACTATCGTGGATGGCGATAATCCTTTTCTGGCCCGTAGACTCAAATTTGAGGTTGTAGTTATTAGCCGCGATAGCAGCCATGCTAACACTGCGGCTGTTTCGCCACACACGATAAACAGGTTCCCGCTTTACATATGCTCCGCCCCAACTCTGCCCTCTGAATACCAAATTACTAATTTGCATTCGCAAATCGCGTTAACAGCTGTTAACGCGATTTGCAAATTTATCGCACGCGGTAAAGTGCTTGGAAAATGAGGCCCTCTATCTGGGAATTGATGGCGTACCAGAGCCTAGCCCTTCAAGGCTGTTCTTCACAGATATCTCAGATCTCATCTAAATTAGAAGTCCTGACTCAGGAACACAACTCCCAACTTATGGACCATTCAAATAGGATCCAGAACCTAGAAAACCAAGTAAAAGATGTGCAGAATATACAGTTGTCTATTGCCCAGCAGGGAAGTAGAATTAGTTGAAAATTGTTTAAGACGTCTTAATCTAAGATTTTTGAATTTTCCTAGGACAGTTGATGAACCGCAACATGTTACCCTTTGGAAATATTTGACCGAAATATTACATATCCCCCTGGATAATATTCCTTCTTTTAATAAGGTGTATTTCCTTCCATTTTCATGCACAAGAGATAACATGGCATATCACCAACTGGACTTGGGAAACTTAATGGAATTCCTGGAGTCTTCTACCACAGAGATTTTTGAAAGAGCAACTATGGTCTCATATTTATGAACAAGACCTAGGTTTGGTCATGTGAAGCTATTTCCAGCACATGGAGATATTTTCATGGACCAGTTCATCCAGATTTTCCCAGACCTGGCTGAAGCCACTCAAGAGAGAAGAAAGGGATTTCTGGCCTCATGCCAGGAGACCCAGTCTTTAGGCACTTGCTTCCAGTTAATATATTCATGTAACTGCATTATTAAGTTTAATAATGACATTTATATTTTCTTTGTCCTTGAACAACTTAAATTATACTTGGACTCTCATAGAAGGTTGTTGCCCACCTCTTCACCCATTGAGGGTTCTATTACTTAGATTAGAGTAAGGGTAAAATGCACAAGTTTAGGCATTTTCTAATTTAATTTTTCTCCTGTTGGCTCCTTTTTTGCTCTCCCGCCCCCCCCCCCCCCCCTCAATAGAAATATTTGTGGTCTGAATATTAATATTTGTTTCTAATATCTCTATTACTTTAAATTGTGTTTCTTTTTTCTGTTCGTATATATTATGTTTTGTAATTTTGTTAAAATGCAATAAAAATAAAATAAAACTGGTAAGAGGAGCTACAGCAGTTTGCAGCAGATCACAGGTCACATAGGCAACCTGCAGTTTGGATTACTGAAGTCAATGAAGCCCCACAGCAAGGTGCCACATAAGCCCACAGAATATCCATTCCATAACCATTGATTTCCAGGAATTTAAAACTGCAGGCACTGCCCTGTACATGTCAAACAAGATCCTGAGACTTGGAAGATGCATTTGGAAGTTAGGCTCTTTGTTTCAATCTCTTTTCTAAGAATAATGCACCATTTTATATTTGTTACAGAATGTAGAGGTTTCTAGAATGGCTAAACTGGTTTTACATATTGAAAAGACAACCTTTTAATTTTTTATCTACATATGTCTTTTGAGTTTTGTATAATTATTGTATTAGTATAGGCACATTGCTTTTGTTATATGTACATACTAAATATATACAGTATACATTTGATATAGATTTACCTCACGTGTCCTAAATCTATTTACTATCTTATACAGAAGGGCAAGTGTTATAAATCTATATCAAATACACATTATGCAGTGAATTTTCAAAGGAGTTATGAGTGTAAAAGCATATATTTCAGCAATTTACAAAATCCAGTTCACACACTTAAAACTGAATTGTCAAAGGCATTAGTATGAAGTTTGCAATTTTAGTCCATTTATGTGCATAAAACCCAATATTACATACAAATCCTTTTGAAATATACCTTCTATGGGAATAATTTTATAAAAGGCAGCATAAATTTGCAGGCTGTTATACTTCCAAATTTACACTGATTTCCAAAGTGAACTTACACATGTGAATTCATTTTGAAAATTATCTCTGCAATACTATGCATGCACAATTTTTACTTATATAACAGTCACATGGCTTTCTAAAGGGCCATGTCTATAAGGAGAGCATTACTATAGCACAGAAACCAATTTCTGACACCAAATGAAAATGGCTATTTTAATTTTAAAGATTATATACCTAGGTTTGTATTGTCAAGCTGTTTTTCGAAGATTCCTATTTTGTAGAGATAACATTTTCATTACAAAGAATTCATTCTTCATGTCTAGGAGAAATTCATCTAGGTTAATTTCTTATACATTAATTACACCATTTCTATTTTTGAAGATTTACATTTCATTGAGTTTCAGCTTTGTTCCTCATTAACAATTGTATTTGCATGGGACTTTTTCTTGTTGTAAATTGGTTGTAAGTGCTGTATTTATTTGGATACTGTTCATTAAGATTTTCCATTACATAAAGATTTGAATGATGGATGGTTGCAGTGTAAGCAAAATATACCATAGAATAATTAAAACAAATTATTATTATTAGCAGCTAAAATTACATCAGATCAGAACTGTATAACATGCTCAAGTCCTTTTGTCTTTCATGGACTTAATATTTTGCATATCTTTGTGGCTATCAGCTAAAATCTAGAGTGCATGAATTTTTAATATTTATATCTTTAGAGAATACTTTTACTGTAAAATGAAATATACCATTTGTGTCTTATTTAAATTGTTTCAAAAAGAGTTTACAACTGAGAACGAGTCATTACTTCCTGAAGGACAATACCTGAAACACATACAGGCCAATGCAATAAAGTGTGTCCAGCATAGCGTACAGATTTACCTGTGGTTGGACAGATGTTTTGGATGTGCTAGACTAGCATCCAATGCAATAAGATTAGCACATCTAAAATGCGTGCCCAAACAAATGCATAGCTGATAGCGCTCATCGCATGTAAATTTCATGTAGATGAGACAATTAGGTATTACCCCCTGATGCAGAAAATCACTGGGTACACTTTTTAACACAGCAAATTTAACTCATCCCTGGAGCTGGCTGGAGTTAAGTCAATCCTCAAGTCAAGGATTTAAAAATTTAAAAAATACTGTGGTTCCTCCTACTTAGTATTGCTGCGATATTTAGATATACTGCTTGCAGTTTTTAAGAATAATGGTATAATGTAATGGCTTGATGAAAAAAAAATTCTAAATACACAGTCAAAATGGTCTCACCTCCATCAGGAGAAGCTGGCTGCAGAATAATTGCAGACACCAGAACTGCCTCACTCCCCCAGCATTGATATTACACCTTGAGCTGTTCCATCCCCAGCTGCTCCCTCTGTAGTTTGCTCCAAGATTTCCATTCTCGGGTAAACTAGCACCAATTCCGGAGGAAGGCATAAAGATATCGCTTGTGGAGTTCTTAGCACAGGAGGGCTCAAGGAAAACTCCCCAGACAAGAACCGCAACCTCCGACACTGGGTAAATTGTAGTGCATTCAGGGATAGTATGCTGTCTCAAGGGGAGGGGGGTACCGAGGGAAATACCCGCACTGTCCCCTTGCATTGAGGAGGCATGTTGAAGCAAATTCAAGCTAAGAGAGGAAATTTTTCAGGACGAGCCGAAAACACTATGCACAAGCTGCCATCTTGATTCCTCCCTCCCCTCTTACCAGTTTTAAACTACCAGCACTCCACAGTAATACTGAATATATTATTTATTATACAGTTTGCTTTAACACATTTCCATTATTGTGACATTTATTTTGTTTTTTTATTTTATGTTTTTATTATTGAATTGTATATAGAGCTTTTGATTTTAGGTTTTACCTGAAAAACACCGATACAACATCTCCAATGTGAAAAAATAAATTAGATGTTTATTAGGTAACCACCACTTCCCTTTCTACTCTTATCACTCCTTACCTAACTTTGATATGTGCTCAGGTTTAATAAGTATTTATACATATCTCTTGGCCCTGCCCCAGAATGTCCACGTCCCATCCATACCATGCCCCTTTTTGAAATCAAGTGAGATGTAGGTGTTGTGGGAGAATCATGTGTATCTGGGCAGCTTTTAAAATTCACTGGGCATGTGTAAGCCCAATTTGTGCACATATCCCACAATTGATGCACATGCTTGGCTTTTAAAATCTACCTCTAAATGTGTTCTCCCATTTTGTGTCTATTGGAAAAATTCTTAATAATTAGTGCTCTGGGTGTGAATTCGTTTTGAACGCATTAGCAATCCGCAACTTATTTTTTTTTAACTTAAAAAAGTGATGAGGCGCAACGATCGCGATTTCCAACGTATTCAACATAGCTACGTTGAATACGTTGTTATTGAGTGGGTCTGTTCATTTTGGTATTTTAAACAGACTGAACATTGTTCTTGAGTGGGTCTGTTCATTTTGGTATTTTAAAAAGACAGTGAACATTGTTCTTGAGTGGGTCTGTTCATTTTGGTATTTTAAACAGACACTGAACATTATTATTGTGGGACAGTGGGCAGTGTTACCACATAAAATCATCCATAATGTCAGGGAAAGAGAGATGCAATCGACTTATTGGGACTGGCAGCAGAGGCACCGCAAAAGACACAAGTGCAACACCATCAGTACAGCTAAAAAGGCAACTGTCGCAATCTAAACTCTTTGTAGGGGATGGCAGTTCCATGGCAAAAAAAAACAAAATCGGCCCATGATACTTCCCCATCGCCACCACTTGTTTCTGGCCCTGTAGTTTTGGAGGAGAGGGAAGGGGAGCCAGAGTCAAGCCCGACAAAATTTAGACACCCAAGAGCAGCCGGGGGACAGAAGTCTCAACTAAGACTTAGCGGTCACAAGGTAGTGCTGGCACTGTTAGCTTCTGATTCAGAAGAAGAATCTTCTTGGGTGGGATTCTCATCAGAAACGGAAGAAGTAGTAGCTGACGAATCTTCGGTAGAATCAGTTAGTCCTGTCTTAGCCTCCACCTCCAGAATTGTGCAGCAGGGGAGAGATTACAGTGATATCGAGGAGGAGGAAGAGGTGTCAGAAGGGAGACAGAGGGTGATGACTGGTGCCCCCGCTGGCATTGCTTCTCAGGGTGCACCACCCACTAGTACCTCAACTCCAGTGCCAGCATCCACCCCCAAGGTGGTAAAGAGAGGAAGATCAGAAAAGAAATCTCCGATCTGGAAACATTTTAAAACGACAGAAGACCCGCGTTATGCTCGGTGTAATTACTGTGCCAGGGATATTAGCAGAGGCAAGCAAATGGGACATCTATCAAATTTTGGCATGAACCATCATATTAAGAGGCAACACCCAACAGGATTACTGCCATCTGGGGATGGTGGCAGTTTCAGTCGGGGGACCCCTTTCAAGCAGTGTGCAGTGGTAGGAAAGCAGCAGAGTCAGCCCACGCCTTCGTACCCTTCTAGCAGTCAGGCGGCAGGCCAGCAATCCAGTGACATGTGGCAGAAGCGACAATCCACCATGGAGGAAATGGGGTAGAGTGTGGTAATGCTATCCCGGGGTAGGATCCAGGCAGCCTCAAAAGTTGTAACCAGGAGCATTGGGGAAATGATTGCCCTTGATGACCAGCCCTTGCAGTTAGTGGAGAATGTGGGTTTCAAGCGTTTTTTGAAGGTCGTACTTCCAAATTACAAAGTCCCCTCCAGAACCACATTTAGTAGAAAGGTCATCCCCAGCCTGTACAAGCAGTGTCGCAGTCGCTTGCAAGCACTGCTAGGTAAGGCAGACGGAAGAGTGCATTTCACCTGCGATATCTGAACCGCCATGAATGCTGCACACTCTTACCTCTCTCTGACAGCACACTGGTGGGACATGGCAGAGGCAGGGGCAGCCAGCAGCTCTATTACTGAACAAGCATCAGGGTGGAGGTGGGCTTTACTGAACACCCACCTGGCGGACCAGGCCCATACCGCAGCCAATATTCTAGCATGCATCAGAAAGATGCTGGCGAGCTGGAAAGTACACCAGCGAGACAGGAAAACGCAGGCAGGGTTTTTTTGTCACAGACGGTGCAAACATGGTTAAGGCAATAAGCGATGGGCGGTTTAAGAACATCCGATGTTTTGCACACACTCTGCATCTGGTAGTGAAGTCAGCTCTGGGCTTGGAGTCCAAGGACAAGGAGACTGAATACCTGCGTAGATTAATACAGAAGTGCAGGAACATAGCAGCACACTTCCACAGAAGTGTCAAGGCGGGGCAGGTTCTCCGAGAAAAGCAGACTGATTTGGATATGCCCGAGAAGCGTCTCATTCAAGACGTTCCCACCTGGTGGAATTCCATCTTTATGATGCTGGAGCGGTTACTGGATCTGCAGACACCCCTTCATGAACTTTCTGGTAGAATGGACATAGGTGTGCAGAATCCCCTAGGACATCATGATTGGTTAGTCATGAGTCAGCTGCAGCCCTTCAAGGATGTCACGGAGGAGCTGAGTTCCAGAAGTGCCACATTGGCTGACATCATCCCTATAGTTAAATTCCTGGATGACCATTTGGAGGCCTTTAAACAGCAAGAGGGAATGACTGCTGAGGTGCTGCAGTGTCTGGACGTTTTGCAGCAGCAGGTGAAAGACAGATTAAGGCCTTTAACAGAGGACAGCACATACATGCTCGCCTCTGTCTGTGATCCCCGTGTGAAAGGTAAACTCGCCCTACAGACCAATTGTCTGTCATATGTGAAGGATCTGCTGTTAGGTAAGGTCCGTGAACAGGAGCGTCACAAATATGCTATTTCTACTATGTTCTCTTACCCTAACTTGATGGACTCTATAAACAGGGTACCATCAAGCTAGGGCGAGATAACATAGTACAACATTTCATCTTTGTGAGACTTTTCTCACTCCAAATGATGTCAAACCTTCACCGAGGTGTATTGTGCTATTCATACGTCTCACTCTACATGAGAAACTGACCCCTAAACCACCACCACCAACTCACCTTGAGCTATTAGATGGCCCTCTTATTGAGATATAGTTGCACATTATGAGGGTTTCCCCAGAGTCAGTCTCTCTCTCTCTCTCTCTCTTTCTACAATACTAAAAATGTATCATCAGTTGCACTACAGCCATTTCAGGGCATATCGCACAGCTTAGTGCCTGGAAAAAAAGTATAGTTTTTTCTGGTGTAAAAACGGTGCAATAGCACCCCTTCCAAAAATATGGATGCATCTTGATGAATAACCCTTTCTGCTAGCTACAGTTTAACTTTTACTTTTATTTAAGACATTAAAAGTGTGCTTGCAAATATTTTTTTCTCTTAAGTCTAAAAAAGGGAACTCTAGAAAACTAGGCAATGAGTTGCATAAACATGCCATTCAGTTGATTACTTATGTTTGCATAATAAAATAACATGTGCTAGGAATGCATGTATATCAATGCAGAGCCATTATTCTCTGAAACTAAATACACGTCTCAATCATTTCTCTTCACTATTATATAATAAAGAAATCCATTGATGTAAACACAAAAAAACCCCACTTATTTTAAGTATTCTCAATGATGGCATTTATAGGATATCTTGTTGCATGTCTGGAATATGTTTCTTTGGTTGTAGATTTTGAAATGTATTTTATTTTAATTCATAGCTAAAAAGCCATTTTTGTTAAAATGTCTTAGGCTGATAGATAAGATAGTCTGCCCTCCATTACAAACTGGTACTACAACTGATTCTAGTTTGTACTCTATGGGCCGGATTTTAAGAGGTATGCCCAATTTTATAACATGCGCGCGCAGCCACACGCATGTTATAAAATCCGGGGTCTACGCTCACAAGGGGGTGCACACTTGTGCAACTTGCACGCGCAGAGCCCTAGGGGAGCCCCGATAGCTTTCTCTGTTCACTCCAAGGCCGCTCCAAAATTAGAGTGGCCTCGGCAGGAACTTTCCTTCCACCCCCCCCCCCCATCTTCCCCTCCCTTCCCCTACTTAACCCGACCCCCAGCACTACCTAAGCCCCCCCCCACTAACCTTTGTTGCATAAGTTGAGCCTGCCACTGGGCAGGTGTAGGTTGTGTGCGCCGGCTGAGTGCCGGCGAGCAATCCCACGGCACAGCCACTGTGCCGGAGGCCTCAGTCCCGCCCCCAGACCACTCTGCCCCACCCACTCCCCACCACTTTTTTCAAGCTCTGGGGCATATGCACGTCCTGGGACTTGCATGCATCACTGGGCCTATGCAAAATAGGCTCGGCGCGCACAGGAGCAGGTACTCGCTGTTACGCGTGTAATTTATGCGCGTAACTCTTTTAAAATCCGCCCCTATAGCTTTTTCTTTGCCAGGTTTATTGAAAATCTTGTTGCAGAAATGAGTTTTATTGAAGCAGCCAATTATGCAAAAATAGTTTTATCATATTTTACTTACTGGATCATAGAAACATATAATTTAATTCTTAATTTCTTGAAAATAAAGTTAATTGGAAGATATTATTGAGTTCCAATGATTTTGTCTTTTTTTTTTTCCACTTTTAAAAACTTCTTTGGTGACAGAGATAGATTTTAAAAAGCCTACATGGCTAAATCCATTGGAATTATGTGTGTAGGTGGGGTTACACATGCCGGTCCTAGTTTAGAAAGGCCCGGCAATGCGCATAAAGCCCTGGGACGAGCGTATATCTCAGGGCTTCAAAAAAGGGGTGGGGAGGGGAAAACATGGGGAGGCCAAGGGGGTGGGGCAGGGCAGGGCCAGAGGCCTCTGGCACAGCGGCCATTTGCCGCTGTGTTGGAGGATTGCATTCTGGCAGGCTGCAACTTGCGTCTGCGCCTGCCTAACAGGTAAAATAAAGGTCGGGGGTTTAGGATAGGGCTAGGGGGCAGGAGGGTTAGGGGAAGGGGAAGGGAGGTTAGGAAGTTCCTTCCGAGGCCGCGCCAAAATCGGAGTGGCCTGAGAAGGAACAGGGGAAGGCCGCGGGTGTCGGTGCTCGCAAGTTGCACAATTGTGCACCCCCTTCCACGCGGCCTGGATGAACACGGATACTCGGATAGTCATTTTTTTTTTTTTAATGTATTTATATTCTTATTTTAAAACGTTTCTAGCACATCATACTTGATTACACTCAGGTACTGTAGGTATTTCCCTATCCCCAGAGGAACACAAGGCCTGGATGAACAGGCACATCATTCGAGGACAGAGGTCAATCCCAGCTAGGGACACAAGGCCTGGAAGAACAGGCACAGCAATCGAGGTATAACACTTGTAGGAACACAAGGGCTGCACAGTAGACGCCGGTCAGGCACCGATTCATGTCAAGAACATGTGCTGCAGTGCTTACATTATCTTGAGCATAGGAGGCAATTGGAGGTGCTGCAAGGCTTTCAAATAGCTTTTATTCATCTTGCCATTCACAAGGAAAATTTGGAAAGCCAAGCAATGGCAGGTTTACTTTCACAAACACTAGCATTTCCATCAACTCTGGTGCCAGCCTTGAGTGGTGAGGGCTCATGATATCCCCTGTCATTGAAAAGACACGTTCACTGGGCACACTGGTTGGTGGACATGACAGATATTGTTCAGCCACTTTGGCTAGGTGTGGCCAGACAGTGGACTTGTGTGCCCAATATGCCAGCGGATCTGTCTGCATGTTCTCTATCGGCTCTGAGAGATACCGTGTCACTGACAGCTGTGCTGCTGTCTCCTCCTGTGCTTGGGAGGGCTCAGAGCCACTCAATCCAGCTACTTTCTCTCTCGCCCTTTGCACAACTGATGAATCTTTATGGCCAACATGCCTTGGGCTTTCTGACGTGGAGGAGGAGGTACTACCTGTCACTGACACAGTGCTACTCCTGCCTGGGCTAGCAGCACAACTCTGTGACGTGCCTGCTGTTTCCACCTCAGCTTCAAGCCTAATCTGACTCTGTTTGCGTGTGGCTGCAAGCGCATGTTATAAAATTGGGCATACCTCTTAAAATCCGGCCCATAGAGTACAAACTAGAATCAGTTGTAGTACCAGTTTGTAATGGAGGGCAGACTATCTTATCTATCAGCCTAAGACATTTTAACAAAAATGGCTTTTTAGCTATGAATTAAAATAAAATACATTTCAAAATCTACAACCAAAGAAACATACAAGATATCCTATAAATGCCATCATTGAGAATACTTAAAATGATAAGTGGGTTTTTTTTTGTGTTTACATCAATGGATTTCTTTATTATATAATAGTGAAGAGAAATGATTGAGACGTGTATTTAGTTTCAGAGAATAATGGCTCTGCATTGATATACATGCATTCTAGCACATGTTATTTTATTATGCAAACATAAGTAATCAACTGAATGGCATATTTATGCAACTCATTGCCTAGTTTTCTAGAGTTCCCTTTTTTAGACTTAAGAGAAAAAAATATTTGCAAGCACACTTTTAATGTCTTAAATAAAAGTAAAAGTTAAACTGTAGCTAGCAGACAGGGTTATTCATCAAGATGCATCCATATTTTTGGAAAGGGTGCTATTGCACCGTTTTTACACCAGAAAAAACTATACTTTTTTTCCAGGCACTAAGCTGTGCGATATGCCCTGAAATGGCTGTAGTGCAACTGATGATACATTTTTAGTATTGTAGAGAAAGAGAGAGAGAGAGAGAGAGACTGACTCTGGGGAAACCCTCATAATGTGCAACTATTTATATCTCAATAAGAGGGCCATCTAATAGCTCAAGGTGAGTTGTTGGTGGTGGTTTAGGGGTCAGTTTCTCATGTAGAGTGAGACGTATGAATAGCACAATACACCTCGGTGAAGGTTTGACATCATTTGGAGTGAGAAAAGTCTCACAAAGATGAAATGTTGTACTATGTTATCTCGCCCTAGCTTGATGGTACCCTGTTATAGAGTCCATCAAGTTAGGGTAAGAGAACATAGTAGAAATAGCATCTTTGTGAGACTTTCCTCACCCAAATGATGTCAAATACTCACCGAGGTGTACTGAGCTATTCGTACGACTCACTCTGCATGAGAAACTGACCCCTAAACTCATGAAGAGTGAGTCGTACGAATAGCTCAGTACACCTCGGTGAGTATTTGACATCATTTGGGTGAGGAAAGTCTCACAAAGATGCTATTTCTACTATGTTCTCTTACCAACACCTCACCTCAAGCTATTAGAGGGCCCTCCTATTGAGATATAAATACTTGACTACTATAAAGGCCTTATAGATAGGGGTTTATTTCCCTCTCTCTCAAAGGAGTTATTGTGGGGTTTTATAAGTTTACTGCACTATGTGATACTAACAATGCAAAGCAGTATATTATTGTGTGGTGCAGTAATACTAAAATTTCCATACACATGTCCCTTTTTGTTATTAATACTTTTTGATGAATCTAGGGGAGAGCGAGAACCATTAAGAGGTTGATATTCAAAAGACAGATAACTGAAAATGTATTCAACTATTTGGCTACCTGGTGATATTTATCGCCATATGTGGCTATATTCTAGAATTTAGCCACATAAGTTGGAGGCATTTCTGGGTGGAGAAGAGTTAACTGATTAATTGGGCTGTATGGCTGTCCTAAAGTTAACTGGTTAATCATAACTTTAAGATAGCTGGATATATTCAGTGGCCTGACTGTGTCACTGAATATACTGTGCTAGTTAGCCAGATATGTTTATCTTTCAACTTGAATCCCAAGGGTTTGAATCCCACTTGGCCAAAACAGAATATAAATAAAATAGGGGAGAAAGGGAGGGTTGGAGCCTCTAGCATACTCAGCTTTTGCCTCAGCCCCCCTCTATTGATTAAAAAAATAGGCTGTTTCTAAAGGCAGCTAGGGGAGCCCTGGCTGTTCACCCTGTGTGTCTTCACCATATTGGAAGAACAGACAACAAGGGATGCAACACAGCACTCCATAGGCATGTGAGTACCCTACCTTCTGGTGCAGCCCCCAAGCAAAGACCCCATGTCACTGATGGGAGAGGTATAACTTCCCGATCACCTCCACATGGCTTCCCTTCCAGCCATGCTGCCCCTGTTTGTAGCTCCAAGGGCTGTACTCTTGCCCTACCTAACAGCGTGGGTCAATCGTGCCCCCATAAATGGCTCAGCTCCCCATAGATAGAAGGTATATCTCCATAGGGGAAGTAGTGGTGGAGCAGGAGTGCCCCAATTCTGTTCATGCAGAACAAGTGGACGCTATAGACCTGAGGGGGCCAAATGCCTGAATCAGCAAGGTAGGGCAGGAGCACAGCATGTGTGGGAAGGGACCCGTGCAGAGGTGATCGGGAAGTTATACTCCTTCGATCAGCAACATGGGGTTTTCAGCATTGGGCTCATTCCCTGAAAGCTGCAGCCCATATTGTCACAGCCACCAATGTAGGAGTCCAGGTAGACTTCAATCCTGGGGCAGTGTGTTGGGGGTGAAGGCTCTGGTGCTACTTCCTAAAGTGGGTAATCCCATGGCAGGTACTGGGCTGGGTGCTGCTCACCCTCCCTCCTAGGAGAGAGAGAAAGAGAAAGACTTTGTGGAGATCCACTGATATTTGAATTTTTTTATACCACTGTAAGAGGGGTCATTATGAACGCAGGGTGAGGTTTGTGGGGTGAGTTGGGTTTTTGGGGGCAGTTCAAAATGTTCAGTCATGCGTACGAATAGCACAGTTACCATCAGTGAAGAATTAATGTGATTTAGAGTGATGAAAGGTGAGAGAGAGAGAGAGACTCAGAAAAGAGTTAACTATTTATTCCACTGATCATGCTAGGTAGGGAGTACATGGTACAAATCTACTCTTCTTTTACCTTTCACCATTCCAAATCTCATTAATTCTTCACTGATGGTAACTGTGCTATTCGTGTGTATGACTGTGCATGTTAAATTGCCTCCGAAAACCTAACTCATCCCAAATTACTATTGCCCCCTCTTACAGTGGAACAACGAGTTAAGTGTTTTGTGAGTCACTATCTCTCTCTCTCTGTCACACACACACACACACACACACCTTTCATCACGCCAAATCACATTAAATTAATTCTTCACTGGTGTTAACTGTGCTGTACATACGTATGACTGACTATGTTAAACTGCCCCCCAAAACCCAACTCACACCACAAACCTCACCCCAAGTTCATAATGGCCCCTCTTACAGTGGTATAAAAAGTTCAAATATCAGTGGGCCTCTACAGAATCTCTTTTTCTCTCTCTCTCTATAGCTCTTCCCCCCTCTCCCTTCCCAAACTGCTATCATGATAAAAAACATTTTCAGCTGGTAATGCACAGCCAAACCAGGCACAACACACAGGAAAAAGGTAGTTATTACCTGCATCGCTGTGCGTTACTCTATTGCACGCAACACTAACTGTCCCTCATTTCCATTTATTCTGCCCAAACTCCTCCTACTTGAATAAAATTTCTAAATTTGCATATGCAATGTTAATTGCATGTGGAACAGCCCTAACGCACACAATAAGCCCCCAATATATTTTGATAAATGACCCTATTTTGATAAGTGCCTCCTCTTACAGTGGAATAAATTGTTAACTCTCTCTCTTTATCTCTCTCTCTCCAGCAGCCCAAATCGCAAAATGCGATGTGAAAATAATGTGGGTGTGATAAATTTAACTCGCATTGCGAAAAAATAGCTATACGATGTTGTACCAGGAGAATTAGCCAAATCACTCCCCCTTTTCTTTTTTTCTTTTTTTTTTTTTTTTTATCACTGGCACTATTGCTGTCTTGGTCGCCAGTCCGGCGACCGAGCTCTTACCTCCTTCCTCGGGCCGTGGCTGACGGGGTCCTGGTCCGGGTAGGCTACTCCCACGGGGGTCGCGCCGGCTTGGGCCTGGTCGGGTGGTGCTGCGGCGGCTTCTCCATGAGGGAGACACCGCTGACTTGTGGAACGTAGCCCCTCCCCTCCTAGGCATGCGCAAGGAGCAGGAATTTAAAGGGCACTTCCCGCCAAGCCGCGGGTCAGCCCCCAAAGTGAAGTCAGATGCTGGTGGGCATTTAAACCCGGCGTCTGATCACAGCAGATCGCCTTGCAACGAGGTTCCTGCCTGACCCTCATTGTGCTGTGCTGCTTCAGGTACTTCCAGCCTGTGCTGATCCTTGTCCCTGAAGATTCCTTTCCTGTGTGGGTCCTGTGACTCAGTTCCTGTCTGGGGACCTTTTGCTTGACTTCCTGGTTCTTGACTTCGGCCTTGTTTTTGACTCTTTTGCCTGTCGCCTGCCTCGACCCTAGTCAGTCTTCGGTTTCTCTTCAGCATCCTAGATCTCCTAAGTCCCAGCGGCTCGGACCTCACGGGCTCCTCCCGGGGGGGTCGCGGGCTTCCAGGGTGAAGCCATCTCTTCAACCTCCTAAGTCTCCTAAGTCCAAGCGGCACGGACCTCACGGGCTCCTCCCGGGGGTTTGCGGACTTCCAGGGTGAAGCTATCTCTTCAGCATCCTAGTCTCCTCAGTCCCAGTGGTTTGGCCTCACGGGCTTCTCCCGGGGGAATCGCAGACCTCCACGGCCAAGTTCCACATCCCTGTTTGCTTGACACCGCCTTTCAGCCTTGCTCATCTCAGCGAAGTGCTTCCATCTTCTCTGCAAGGCCGGTCCAAGAATCCACCAATCCACTCACAACAAGCACAATTTTTGTGATATTTATAGAAAAATGATGAATCTAGGCCTTAGATTGTGAGACCTCTAGGGACAGAGAAATAACTACAGTACCTGAATATAATCTGCTTTGAAGTTCCAAAAAGCAGAATATAAAAAATAAGTAAGTTATCTGACCTGGGTACATGGGCAAAAGACTAATGAAAATATCAAGTAACTGAGAGAAGATGACCTTACTGTATTTGGGCAGGGAGAAGCCAGAGAAAACACTGGAGCTGATCTATAGTTATCCTGATAAATAAATTGGTTGTCAGACTGGGTTTAGGGTTGAAAAACTAAACAATCAAGTATCCAAAAGATGGTGCACTTATCTCTGGGAAGGATGAAGCTTGACCTAGGTTTATATACAAAAGATTAATTGAACATTCTAGTAGTTGAAAGATGGTGAATATTAGAGATGTGCATTTGTTTTAAATGAATTAGACAATTTCAACAAAATTGTCTAATTCATCATGGTTCGGGAGCACTCTGAAACAAAGGAAATTTTTCTGAAATTTCGGAAAAATTTGTAGTTAGTGCATGCTAACTCCCATTAGTGAGCACTAATTTTAAATGTTAGTGCACACTAACACAAGATTTGGGAACCACAAAAAAAATAAATCCTGAACGGTGGAAAAAACAAAATTACCTGCATGGGACCCAAACTGAACCATGAAATGAAAAAAAAAAAAAAAATCGATACACATCTCTAGTGAATATTCCCGTCAGGGAAGGATGAATGAGGAATGGCCCTGATGAAGTCTTCCTACAGCATCAACGGATTAGAGGATAGGGAATCAGGTATGGGTATTGACTGGAATTAGGCCTTCTCATTGTTTGTTTGGGAAAGCAGCATAAATAGAAAGGTATAATCCATTAAAGGCTAAATACCAGACAAGACCAATATTTAATAAGTACTGTAAGGGAATTTGAAAATATCTTTAAAAAAAACAGTCTAAGACATGAAACCATTAAAGGTAAATGGATATGGTCCCAGAGGATTAAAACTGATGGCATATTTGGCAGATCAAGATGTAACCAATCCTGACACCCAAAGCATTGACTAAGGGCCACAGCAGTAAGGGCCAGATTTTAATACCTATGCGCGGGCATAGATTTGTGCACGTAAGACAGCGCGCACAAATCTATGCCCGATTTTATAACATGTGCGCACAGCTGCACGCATGATATAAAATCCGGGGTTAGGGTGCGCAAGGGGGTGCACACTTGTGCACCTTGCGCATGCCGAGCCCTAGGGGAGCCCCGATGGCTTTCCCTGTTCCCTCTGAGGCCGCTCCAAAATCGGAGCGGTCTTGGAGGGAACTTTCCTTTTGCCCCCACCCCCCACCTTCCCCTCCCTTCCCCTACTAACCCGCCCCCAAGCTCTACCTAACCCCCAATTCATAAGTTAGGTAGGCATAGGTTGCGCATGCCGGCCGAGTGCCAGCGAGCAATCCCCCGGTATGTCCGCTGTGCCGGAGGCCTCAATCCCGCCCCCGCCCCTTTCACAAAGCCCCGGGCCATACGCGCATCCTGGGGCTTGCGAGTGTCAACGAGCCTATGCAAAATAGGCTTGGCACGCATAGGTCTTTTAAAATCCGCCCCTAAGAGAAGAGGTCAAAACAGTTCAAAACAGTAAAAGGATAGCTTTTAAAAAAAAAGTGTGTGGTGGGTGGCATGTAGGCACATATATGGTTGTAAACAGATATATGTGAATATTTTATAACCTGCGCATATAATATACGCATGTTTTATAAAATATGCATATCTCTATCCCGCAAAATACAGTACATGTGTATGTAGATGTGATTGCACACAACGCATTGAAAAAATGTATATTAATGCAATGAAAGTGCATATTTTGTACCTATCTTAAAAATATAAAATAAATAAAGTAGGAAATATGCGTGTATACTGGAATTTGTGTGTGTGTCAATGTATTTTAAAATATGTGCAATTCAAGGAAATTAACGGTTTTATCACTTTGCCCAGTCCTTCTCCAAGTTATAAAGTCCCTCCTGGTTCTGCAGTCTGAAATCCCCCAGTTCACCTCGTCCTCCCATCCATTCAGTACTATTTTATTATCACATCTGCCAGATAATTAGCATGTACAAATTATGCAAATAATTTGGCAAATCTATAGGGGTAATTTTCAAAAGAATTACATACTTAAAACTGGGTTTTCCATTGCAAATGCATGTTACATGTGTAAGTGGACTTTTGAAAATTGCTAAAATATAAGCCATTGAATTGTCAATAGGTTTTACATATGTAAACAGACATGCCAGGATAGACCGATTTAATACCTGATTGCAAGAAATTATTTCTGCTTCTTGCCCTATCCCCCACTGTATCCAGAATCTCAGACTAAGTTAGACTTTAAAAACAGCAAAATACAATAAATGAAAAAAAAAATTCATTTGTAGTACTATTTCATTTGCTAGCCAACAAAATGAAAAAAAAAAATGTCATTTTCAATTTTTTCTTGCAACAAAGACATATCTTTATCCAGAAACACAAAAGCAGCCAACCATGACATTTTAGATAATGTATTACAATCTTATTTTCAATAGAAAAAAGTAACTGCAGGAAAAAAAAAAAAGCAAATTTAAAGAAAATTGGTATAGAAATAAAATGTATGAATCTGACTAATAATATAACATTAATTACATTTCTCATGACCTATCTAGCAAGCATCACAATCTCATAAAGGTCATTTCTAGCACATCTACCTATCTATATATACATTTCTAACTCTAAATATATACTAAGTAGAATTTCAAATGAAAAATGTCATCTGTATGATATTTACCAATTAACTCTTCCTGGCACTGTGAAAAAAAACTGGATTAAAAATCTTATTCAAGCCATCCCTGGTTCTTTCAAACCTCCATGTATCAGACATCTTGTCTGATGAGAGCTATTAGCTTTTGACATGATTCATATCTTTTTGGCACTATCAATACTCATATAAAGATAAGATCCTGATACGCCCAATTTCAGAAACATTTATGATTTTAAATACTATTGTGCCCATTTAGAATGTAAAACTGATATGTAATCATTCTTTCATCAAATGCAACAGTGACTCAGAATAATTCATTTTTCAAGTTTTCTATCACAAATGTATGAAAAAAAAATAATTGTCTGGCCTACATAAGATACCAAAAGGAAAATGACTTAACAATGTAGCATTTCACGAAGTGGAGGAGTAACCTAGTGATTAGAAGAGCAGGCTGTAAACCAGCACAATCAGGGTTCAAATTCCACTCATAGGTGGGCCCGTGGCGCATGCGAAGGGCCCACAGCTTACTTGGGGCCATGGGCCGAAGATGGCCGGGATCCCCCAGTGCAATGGCGCTGGCCGATGGCCTCGGGGCGCCACACACGGGGGGGGGGGGGGGGGGGCATTCCTGCGGGCCAGCATCATCAGGGACGGCCGCAGCCTGCCCTGATGACGTTGGCCCGGGTACTTAAGGCGCGAGCCGTGCCGCAGCCGGCCTCTTTCACCTCTCCCCAGGGACCAGCATCACAGGCACGGCTGCGGCACAGACTGCATCGCCCACCACATGGTGAAATCGCTCGCAGAGGCGGCAATTTCTTCAGGACCACAAAATTAATTTAAAAAAAAACCAAAAACTCGGAGGACCACATCACATGACCCGGGAACAGACAAGAAGGACTGCAAGAAAGACAGCAACCACATGGGACTCAAAGACAGAGTTCACACGGCGGCAAGTTTAAAAAAAAACAAACGTGTGAATCTTTAAAAAGAACTGCAGCACCAAGAAAGAAAAGAAAAGGAAGACACCAGGGAGCAGGGTAGCCTTCCGTGCCAGGCATCAACCCCAATCCAGGAGCGAAAGGAAGACGGCATCAAGCACAAGAGAACAAGATCAGGGGAACAGTGAGTACCCATGGGAAGGGGACTGAGACCCCGCTATGTGGGGCAGAGAGGTGCCGCTACTCAGGACACGGAGAGCCGAAGGGGAATGAGGACGGTGGAGGGGAGAGGTCGTGGAAGGGACCCTCCGCAGCGCGGTACCAAGCATATAAACGGGCAGAACGTGGATTGTGGCACGATGAGTTCATGGGTCCCACAATGAAACAGGGGGCAGCGTACGATGGCAGTAAACCACAAGAATAACACCGCAGGTGTGAACCCAGGCATGGGGGATCAGACAGACTATGGGTTTTCCTCCACCTTGGGCCTGTGGACCTTGAATACCGCCAGCCAGCTCTGACAGCAGTAGCAGGAGCCCAGGACCTAACACATTCCTGCAATGGTCACAAACGGCCTATGCTGGAGGGATGCCATACCCAGTATATCCATGGGGATATTGGCCAGGACAGCAGGGCATGCGAAATAACCAAGAGGCCCAAAGGGGAGATGAGAATTCACCAGCAGCGGGTGGGCCAGACACATGCCAAGAAAAAGAAATAGTATTAACACATATGGCCAATAGTCAGTCTGAAGGAGAGACACAATGCAGCGAGACAACTGGCGCAATGACCAATAGCGACGGAGAGAGCATGATACTACCGGAGGTCAGTGTGGTGGACGCAGTCGCAGCAGAAGCTGGGCTCGAGCAACAACAGCTGGGTGAGATATCCGAGCCTAATGTTTCAATTCCACAGCCCCTCGTCGACATGGCGGTAGCGCATGAGTCAGAAAAGAAAGGCGGAAAGCAGAGGAGAAGGTACAGTTCAAGTTCCAGTGGTAGTAGCTCATCTTCGGACTCCAATAGCGCAGACGAGGACAGCTTACCCAGAGCACAGTGGCACATGTAGTAATGGCAGCAACCTCAACACCGGCGAACAGCGTAGTGTGCCAAGAAAGCTGCGAAAAAGGATTAAAAAGAGGAAATACATCGACATCTTCTGACTTATGGAAGGAAGGAGAAGTTCAAGAGACAGAAAAAAGGCAGAGATGCATTGCCGGAGGACAGCAAGACAATACCGCGCAACATATGGACCTGGACCAGAGCATCTCTCAGACTGATGAGTGTCATAACAAAATATAATCCATCGCAATGCGGACCGATGCTCGGGTACACAAGACACAATTTTGGAAGCGCAAAGAGCATATGAAGGCTGGGCGTGGCTAAATTACGACAAGCGCTTCCAGGACAAAATGGAGGAGATCAGGACAATGACATGGGGGACACATGATGTAAACTTATGGTTAAAACAAATGACGAACAGGGCTGTCGATGCGGGGGGTCATGGAAGAGCAGCGACAAGGACATCATACACAGGAGCAGCTTACGGTGGATTGGCAAACAATCAAAATAATGCCTGCTGGAGATTCAACAAATCATCTTGCACATTCAAAGATTGCAAGTTTAAGCATGTTTGCTTGATTTGCTCGGCACCTCATCCAGCAAACAAATGTATGAAGATGGCCACAGGGAGTTCTTCCCCAAGGAAATGAAATGAGGCAATGGCAAAAGCAGCCTCGCCGATTCGACTGGACAGAATGTTAGAATGGCTTGCGAAATAACCAAATAAAGAGGACACAGGGAGGATTGCCAGTGGTTTGAGCGAAGGATTCCGAATTCCTTACCAAGGAAAGATCAAGGAGTTTACAGCCAATAATGCAGCCTTGACAACGAGACATTCAGAAATAGTCCAAGCAAAGTTAAACATTGAACTGTCATTGGGAAGAATGGCAAGCCCTTTTGCGGCACCCCCATTCAAAAATATGGCATTATCTCCCCTGGCAGTGGTACCAACGAAGGAGCCAGGCAAATACAGACTAATCCAAAACCTATTGTTCCCACCGGGGCTCTCGGTCAATGACCACCTGCCACTGGAAGAATGTTCTGTACAATATGCTTCATTTGACAGTGCGATCACTCTTCTTTGGAGGTGCGAAGAGTCTTCAGTCATGGCAAAAACTGACATTGAATTGGCATTTCGGCTGTTGCCAGTACACCCATCTAGTTTTCCAATGCTGGGCTTCAAGTTTCGTGGGATGTTTTACTTCGACAAGTGCATGCCCATGGGATGCTCCGTGTCGTGCGCCTATTTTGAGGCGTTCAGTTCATTTTTGCACTGGGTGACGGCAGAAAGAGCCCAGTCAGACAATATAATATACTACTTAGACGACTTCCTTTTCGTCGGCCCGGCTGGAACAGAGATGGCGGATCGCCTGTTGTGGACCTTTAAGGAGGTGGCATATGATTTTGGAGTTCCGCTTGCACAAGAGAAGACTGATGGGCCAACCACCACAATGTGCTTCCTCGGCATTGAGTTGGATTCTAAGAGGATGATATCCAGACTCCCAAAGGACAAACTCCAAAAATTGCATGACCTACTGGACAGGGCATCCAAGGCGAAGAAGACGACACTCCAGGAGGTGCAGACAATGTTGGGAGCATTTAACTTTCCATGCCGAGTAATCCCTATGGGCAAAGCCTTCTTGCACAGACTAGCAGCGGCAACAGCAGGAGTCAGACATCTGCACCATTTCATCAGGATGTCACAACTTATACACGAAGACCTGGCGATATGGGCTTTATTCCTGAGCAGTTACAACGGCATATCGGTCTGGCAGGAGCCCCCGGTCTCAAGCTGTGATTTCAACATTCATTCAGATGCTTTTGGGGGATGGGGATTTGGTGTGTACTGTCAGGGTATGTGGGCCACCGCACAAAGGCCAGCCGCATGGGTGGATGAAGGAATAACAGCAAATAACACATTCCTGGAGCATTTCCCCATATGGGTGGCATTGATAATCTAGGGGGAGTGCTTGCGGAACAAACATCATATTCTGGTGTGACAACCAAGCAGTGGTTTCAGTCATCAACCGACAATCAGCTAAATGTCCACGGGTGGCGGACATATTTCGACAGGTAGTCCTAAGTAGATTGTGCATTAATACCACTGTAAAGGCGTGACATGTTCCAGGGGTGTATAATGGTGTGGCAGATTCATTATCTCGTGCTAAATGATCTTTGTTCTGTAAACAGGTACCCAACACCGACAAACTGGCAACTCCAGTACTGGAGCATGTATGGGCAATTGGTCGCCAACCACATTAAGACTGTTGCGACAATCTGTGGCTCCCACCAAGTGGGATGCTTATTGCAGGGGATACGGGAGAGTGTGTTTCTTCCTAGGACAACATGGTTGGAAAAAAGGACTGGTGGCAAAGGAACAGATTGTGGCATATATATCATGGGCCAAGGATGTGGGACTGTCCAGGGGCATGGTAGTGAAGCAACTAGCTAGGCTGGCATTTTTCATGGGAGCCCAAGGTTGGGGGGGATCCTACCAAAGGATTTCAGACTCAAAAAATGTTGAAGGGTTGTGTAAAGAGACTAGGGGCCCAGAGGGATGGGCGGCATCCCATAACACACAATTTATTAATTTTAGTATGGCATAGGTTGGGTGATGTATGCCATTCAACATTCGAGACACAGTTATTTAGGTTAGCTTTTACACTAGCCTTCTTCAGCACGCTACGCATTGGCGAGCTGGTGGTGACATCTAAGAAGGATGTTGGTCACATGGGAATGCTGATGCGGAATGTCACAAAACAGGGGGACATGATGAGGATGTTTATGCCAAGGTCAAAAATAGATCAATTGGAGCAGGGGGCTACCGTGACACTAAAACGATTGCACAATCAGGTCACTTGCCCATTGGCCAATTTAGAGAAATATCAAGCCGTGCGACCTACAAAAGGGGATCATTTACTTATACATGCGGACGGGGCCCCCTTAACACGAAACCAGTTTTCAGTGATACTCAAGCGAACCTTAAATGAGATAGGAGAGAAAGCAGATAACTTTGGGACACACTCTTTCAGAATAGCAGCGGCCACTAGCGTGGTGCAGTCAGGGTTCACAACGGAGGCCATACAACAGATAGGGAGATGGCGCTCTGCTGCGGTAAATTCCTACGTCAGGCTGGATCAAGCTGGCCCATTACAACATGTCGATTAATTTGCTTATTTTATTGCAGAATCGTGTTCTAGGTTGCTGCAGGTGTGGATCGTGTTCTAGGTTGCTGTAGGTGTGGGGCACTCATTCGTGCATTGGGCAGAACAGAGGGCATGGCAGCATAGATATGGCCCACATCTGTGCTTGGCATGTTGGTGGGTGCTCGTCACTTGGATGGGAAAGTGTGGAATTCGCTGGGAGCAGTTACTTCCCATACTACGGGTCAAGAGGGATTCGTTGGCCAGACCGGACATCATAATAATACACCTGGGTGGGAACGATTTAGAGGCAATGTCATGTAGACAACTGTTACGGCAGATAAAGAGGGACCTACGGGAAATACAATCAGGGTTCCCGGGAGTGCTTATTTGCTGGTCCGACATAATATGCATTACATTTGCAAAACAAAAGTTATGGGGGAGAATCCAGAAGAAGTTAAACAGACAGGTCACAGGATGCTTGGTGCACATGGGGGGGCTGTCAGATACGGCACGCATGGGCCGATGAACAGTGTGAAGATTTTTACCGGCAGGATAGGGTACACCTATCTGATATCGGGTACGACCTTTTCAATAACGAAATACAAGAGGCACTCGAAAGGAACTACAAATGGGTGTAAAATGGCCGCAGTTAGGGTTTGGTTTGGGGGGCACCAGGCAAATATAAACACTACCTGGCACTGGTGGCGGGTACCCAGGCCAACAGAGAATTATTAGACCTAGGTCAGCTGCGGGGCTGAAAAAAGGCAGTTTGTAAAAAGGGTGGGGACTACGCCCGGAGGCAGGGCCCCCTTGCTTGTAAATTCGGCGGGGGGGGGGGGGGGGGGAGGTCGGAAGTGATGTCACCTTGCTAAATTGTGGCGGGCTACAAATGGGGCGTGGTTCCAGTATCAGTGAGACTATCGGATTGCCCCGGGTGGATGAACTGTTAAAATGTTGAGTTAATATTAACTGTTAATAAAAGCTGCGGCCAATTAATACCAAGATTAATCTGTAACGTGCAATTATTTCAGGAATGGAAAAGGGGCAGGATGCCGAAGGGAGCCCGAGAGGCGTCATGGCTCCCAGGGTCAATAGGTGGGCCCACGATGCATGCAAAGGGCCCATGGCTTACCTGGGGCAGTGGGTTGAAGACGGCCGGGATCCCGCAGCGCAATGGTGCTGGCCAATGGCCTCGGGGCGCTCCTGCGCACCAAGGGCGGCGGGGGCCAACATCATCGGGGTGCGCCGGTGCTCCGGCGCGTCCCGATGATGTCGCCACGCACGGGGGGGGGGGGCATTCCTGCGGGCTGGCATCATCGGCCTGGGTACTTAAGGCAGAAGCTGTGCCACAGCCGGCCTCTTTCACTTCTCCCTGGGGACCAGCATCCCACTCACTCACCCCAAGCAAGGGATCAAAGGTGTCAAGGATTAGGGTGGGGAGGGCGTCTACCTGCGCGTAGGCAATGTCGCAGCTTGGTGGCGGGTACCCGGGCCAACAGAGAATTTAGACTTAGGTCAGCCGCAGGGCTGATAAAAGGCAGGTTGTAAAAAGGGTGGGGATCACGCCCGGAGGTAGGGCCCCCTTGCTTGTAAATGTGACAGGGGTCGGAAGTGATGTCACATTGCTAGAATTGTGGCAGGCTACAAAGAGGGGCATGGTTTCGGTCGCGGTGAGACTGTCGGAATGACCCGGGTGGGTGAACTGTTATAATGTTGAGTTCATATTAACTGTTATGTTAATAAAAGCTGCGGCCAATTAATTTATTTATTTAACACTTTTATATACCGACCTTCATGAAACAATTCACATCAGATCGGTTTACATATAACAGGGGGATAACATTGATCAACCATTTAACAAGAAGCAGAAGTTACATATAACAAGGAGGTAGAACTTGGTGTGGCTAGGGTAGCCTAAGGTAAAGGACAGAGTATCTGAATAAATTAAACAAATGCATAAATAACGTTTAAGCTAGGCGAGGCACCTAGTCAGGAAGGTGGAGTCTTGTCTGGTCGGGTCTTGAAGGTTTTGAGAGTTAAGGGAAGGCTTGGAGGAAAAGCCAGGTCTTAAGTTTTTTCCGAAAGGTTAGCGGGCAGGGTTCTAGCCTGAGGTCAGTGGGCATGTTATTCCAAATGGCCAGGCCCGCTGTAGAGAATGCTCGTTCTTTGGTGGTGGATAAACGTGTGGATTTCATAGGGGGAACTTGCAGGGTGCCTTTATACGCTTCTCTGATGGGTCTTGAGGAGGAGTATGATTTGAGTGGGATCTGGAGGTCTAGTTGTTGCTGATTGTGAATAGTTTTGTGGATTACGGAGAGGGCTTGTGTAAAATTCTGTATTTTATTGGCAGCCAATGAAGGTCCCGGAGAATGGGGGTGATGTGTGTTCCCCGGTTGGTGTTAGGATTCTAGCCGCTGCATTTTGGAGCATCTGTAATGGTTTGATGGAAGAGATGGGTAGCCCAAGGAGGAGAGTGTTGCAGTAATCAGTTTTGGAGAAGAGCGTGGCTTGAAGGACAGTTCTAAAATCCTGGAAGTGGAGGAGAGGGTTGAGCCTTTTCATAACTTGTAGTTTGTAAAAACAATCCTTGGTAGTATTGTTGATGGATTTCTTAAGATTCAGATGGTTATCGAGGATTATTCCTAGATCCCTTACTTGCGTGATCTGGGTGTTGGGAGATGTCGGATGGGCTAGGACCGTGTGGTCAGAGGAGATGAGAAGGAGTTCTGTCTTGGCCGCATTGAGGACCAGGTTCAAGCTGGTGAGGAGGTGGTTAATAGATTGGAGGCAATTTTCCCAGTGGTTGAGTGTTTTAGTAAGGGATTCTGTAATGGGGATCAGAATCTGTAATACCAAGATTAATGTGTAAAGTGCAATTATTTTTGGAATGGAAAAGTGGCAGGATGCCGAAGGGAGCCTGAGAGGCGTCATGGCTCCCAGTGTCAATGACCTTGGGCAAGTCACTTTATTCTCCATTACCTCAGGTACAAATGGAGATCTTAATTTACTGGTTTTATTTCCAGAGAGGCAAAATGGGAGAAAAGCCTTAGTAAGTTAGGCTTTTAGACCGTAAGCCTCTTGGGATAAGGAAATGAATAATCTATTTTGAAAAGGCTGACCAATCACAATATATGCAATATAAATAAAAAACAAATACATTGTTTTATTCTCCTCATTTATTAGGGTTGAATGAGCTGGTATGTGTGTTTGTGAGATGTGCTGCTGGCGTGTTTAAAGCCATCTGTTTCACCGAATTATGCAGCCACACCCTGCTTACTGTAAGGTCCTTTCCTTGGCTCAAAGAAGGGAGAGGGATTCAGAATGTAGAAAGGATCCAGCATATCTGATACCAAGCCAGGAAAGGCAAAGATTACTCTGTAGGAAAGGAGGGATGTCCTTCCTGGTTTATAGAAATATAGAAATGATGGCAGAAAAGGACCAATGGTCCATCCAATCTGCCCAGTAAGCTTCCCATGGTAGTATCTGCCGCGCAAGCAGGTTAACCCCATGTATCAGTCAGTTTTACTTGA
The DNA here is from genome assembly GCF_901001135.1 of Rhinatrema bivittatum. Taxonomy (NCBI): domain Eukaryota; kingdom Metazoa; phylum Chordata; class Amphibia; order Gymnophiona; family Rhinatrematidae; genus Rhinatrema; species Rhinatrema bivittatum. Next base: position 158,881,161 of record NC_042621.1, read on the forward strand.
TGTGCTTTGCTTATGGACTTGGCTATAGAAGCATTCTTGTGTTTTTTTCATTAAAGCCTGAGCATCACTAATCCAGACTGTAAAAAGTCATGGCTCATGTTGGTTGTCTCTGAATCCAAATATCTCTTTCCTTTTAGCCCCCACCCCCTCCTTTAAAGAAGAGAGCAATGTTGCATCAAAAACATCAAGAATTATTGGTTAAGGGTAGTAAACTCATGCATTCTGTTAAGGATAGTAACTGCTTCTCTGTGCTGGTTACCCCAAAGCTCATCAGTTCTGCAGACTGTAAATGTTGTGGCCCTCATTGGTTGCTATCTAAATCTAATTCCCTTTTCCTCCTGCCATTGAAGCAGACAGCAATGTTGGAGTTGCATCAAAAGTATCAAGGCTTATTGGTTAAGGGAGAGCATTACTTAAGAGAAGATGCATTAGCATCATAAAGGAAAGAAAAATAGAGTGAGGAGTACCATACAATTCTAATTATATAAGTTAATTATTCACCCCAAAAGCTAAGGGGTAAATTTTCAAAACTTTACGTGCGTGGCCGGGCTTAAGCGCATCGGGACAATTTTCAAAGGCCCAGCCACACGTGTAAATCCCCGGGACGCGTGTAAGTCCTGGGGCCTTGGGAAAGGGGCAAGAAGGGGCAGGGGCATGGCTAGAGGAGCCAGGCACAGCAGCAATTTGCTGCTGTGCCGGGGGATCGCGTGCCAGCAGGGTACCGGCTCACGCAACTTGCTCCTGCCCCGAGGCAGCAGCATATGGTAAGACAAGGAATTTAGGGGGTGTTAGGAGGCAGGAAGTTAGGGGAAGGGGTAGGAATGTTAGTACAGGGGGTAGGGAAGTTCTCTCCCAGGCTGCTCCTAAATTGGAGTGGACTGGAAGTAAACTGCCAAAGGCCGCGGGCATCGGCACACAGGTTGTACAAATGTGCACTCCTTGCTTGCTCCGACCCCCGATATTATAACATGAATGCACCAGCACACGCATGTTATAAAATTGCACGTCCATGTGTACGCGCATGCAAGTTTTTAAAATCTACCCCTAGGCTTGCAACCCACACTCCATGCTTTTATTAACTATAAAAATCTCCAAGTGTATAGGGTCTATGAAAATAAACTTAATGGATTTTAAAGTAATGAAGCACCTACAAGGAGATTTTAGAAAGAAAGAGGTTCTCAGAGCTAACACTTTACTTTCCAAAGAAAGGAAATGCCTCCTCTGGGCTTGAGTATCACGGGAGACATCCTCTTTGAATTCTTTGACTGTTTTCTTCTTCACCACCTCCTCCAGAAGGGCATTCCAGGCCTCCACCACCCTCTCCATGAAGAAATATTTCCTAACATTAGTTCTGATTCATCCCCCCTGGAGTTTAATTTCATAACCCTCTAGTTCTATTGTTTTCTTTCCAATGGAAAAGGTTTAAAGTCCATACATCATTGAAACCTTTTAGGTATCTAAAGGTCTATATCATATCTCCCCTGCACCTTCTCTCTTCCAGGGTATACATATTCAGATCCTTCAGCCTCTCTTCATAGGTCTTCCGATACAGACCCCACATCATTTTTGTCACCCATCTCTGGACTGCCTCCATCCTGTCTCTATCCTTTTTGAGATATGAGCTCCAAAACTGATCACAGTACTCCAGGTGAGGCCTCATCAAGAACCTGTACAAGGTCATCATCACCTTTTTTTTTTTACTGATTATTTCTCTCATATGCAGCTCAGCATTCTTCTGGCTTTAGCTATTGCCTTGTCAGATTACTTCACTATCTTCATATCCCCAGACACTATCACCCCAAGATTCCTCTCTTGGTCCATGCACATCAGTCTTTCACCCCCTCATCACATACAGCTCTTTTGGATTACCGTATCCCAGATGCATGATTTTGTACTTCTTGGCATTACATCTCAACTGCCAAATCTTTGACAACTCTTCCAGCTTTCTTAAATCAATTTTCATTCTCTCTACTCCTTTAGGTGTGCCCAGTCTGTTGCAGAGCTTAGTATCATCCGCAAATAGACATTCTTTACCTTCAATCCCTTCAGCAATGTCGCTCACAAAGATATTGAACAGTCAGTCTCAACACTGATCCCTGTGGCACTCCACTCACCACAACTCTCTCTCTTCAGAGTAGGGCCATTTACCATTATACACAGTCTCCTATTGGTCAACTAGTTTGTAATCCATGCCACCACCTTGGCACTCACTCCCAAGCCTCTCATTTTATTTACTCCTATGTGGGACCATATCAAAGCGTTGCTGAAATCCAAGTAGATCACATTGAGTGCTCTTCCTTGATCCAATTCTCTAATCACCCAATCAAAAAGGTCAATCAGATTTGTCTGACAGGACCTTCCCCTGATGAATCCATGCTGCCTTGGGTCCAGCAACCCATCAGATTTTAGATAGTTCATTATCTTTTCCTTTACCAGAGTCTCCATTAATTTTTCCACCACCGATGTGAGGCTAACTGGCCTGTAGTTTCCAGCCGCCTCTGTGCTACCATTCTTGTGAAGCAAGACCACCACTGCTCTTCTAAATCCCATGCACCACTCCCTTCAGTGGACCCACCAGCTCATTTCTGAGCTCCCTCAGTATCCTGAGATGTACCTCATCCTTCCCCATGGCCTTGTCCACTTTCAGTTTGCCTAGCTCTTCCCATACATATAGAGATACTGTTATATTTTAGTAAGAATGTGAACCCTGGGCTGAGATGAGAGGTGTCTCTGCCCACAGGAAGGAGCCCTGTGATCCTCACCATCAGCAGGTGTAGTCTTCAGTGGCATAGGGCAAAGCTAGAAATAGAGACTTTATTATGAGGGAAGGAAAAAGTAATGTCCACAGAATTGGAGATGTAGTAGTACAGACCTGAGCAATGGGGAATACCCAGCGCGAGGCCACAGATGAGAAGATCCAGTAGTGACCTGCGGAGCGGGGTATGCCAAGGTTCCCCTCTGATGAGTGTAGGCACCTCAGGAATAAGGATCCGGTAGTGGCCTGCGGAGCGGGGTATGCCGAGGATGTCGGTAGAGTAGATATTGTAGAGCCTGGAGGAGATGCCAGAATACAGTAGTGGCTCCTGTAGTTGGCGTGTTGATATTCTGCAGAGCAGGAAAGCTGAATGGCTTCTACTGAAGAAAGGCAGTAGTGGCCCGAGGCTCTGGGTACACTGCATGAAATCCTCAATACAGTTCGTATGGTAGAAGTCAGTAGAGGTACTCACAATAGATGGTTCCTGAGGAGAGAGAGAGACCTGAGAAGCAGGTCTAGTAGCAGTCAGGCAGGTAGGCCCTCTGAGGAGCGGATAGCCGGGAATGCAGGGGAACTCCTGAGGAGCAGGTACTCAGAGCATTGGATGCCAAGACCAATTCAGGAACAGGAAGTCCTTGAATGAGGTGGATTCAGCAAGACAGAACTTGCTAACTCGAGGAAGGCAAGGGCTGGCCAGATTAAGTATACTAGTGGGTTGACGTCATCGGGAGGGGACGCCCCCGAGGTTCCTGCCATGATGTGTTCAAAAGAGGCCCTTGCATGCGCGCACGCACCTAGGTAATTCCAGGTCCAAGATGGTGGTCGGCAATGCCCACGCTGTGCCGGGAACACCAGAGAGGTCAGCGGGGACCACCATTCTTCCCAGACTTGATGGAGCGGGGAAAAAAAAAAAAAGTGGTGAGCATGAGAGGTCGCAGCCATCTGCGACTGACAGGCATAACAGATACTGTTTACAAAGCTGTTGCAAGCAGCAAAGAAACAACATATAAAAACATGAATCCTCAGGTAGCACTGACAGCAGAAGTTCTCTCTGTTGGTGGCTAAGTAGGACTTGCTGGAAAAGAGTACTCCAATCCCGCAAAGGTATTTGTTAGAGGATTTAACTATCTCTTTGTATATGTTGGTAAGTAGTTTGGAGAGCTTGAATTAATCCTGTGTGGTTTAAGATTTGCATTTAATCCTAAATTTATAATTGTGTGTATGTGGTGGGTTTCATGGAGTGTGAGTCCTTTGGCTATGGCAGAGTTGTAACTACCCAACATTTGAGGCACAGGCTGGGTCCACACTGGCAACAGGCAGATATGCCACTGGCTGGGACAGAGAAGAAGGTTTTGCCTATACCAACCTCCTCCCCTGTGGGTTGAGCCTTTGGGTTTTGAGGCTGGCATGCCTTAGGAGAATGTCCACAGCTAGAGGAGTAATCCAAGGATCAGAGCTGTCAGCAGTCAGACACGGTCTACATCCAAGCAAAGGGTCAAGGCAGGTGTCAATAAAGCAGTGTCCATATCAGTCAAAGGTTCAAGGCAGGCAACAATCAAGCAGTGTTGGTATTTAAGCAAGGTGCTTCTTATCCACCCCCTTCTTATACCGCTCAGCAGCCTTGAGAAGAAGTTGGCAAGTTCTCTGCCAGACCTCACAGAGGTTTTGGGTGGTATGTTCTGCCATCAGGCAAGGCGTAAGGTAAATATACGGGGAGAGGAATCTTGGGGTGCCACCCATACACCAAGACAATTGGGGATGATCCTGCACATTCACTTATGTGATTATTGTGGCAGAGCTCCACCCAGCATAGTAATGAGGCCCAGTCATCTTACCTCTCTCATTCATGTAGGCTCGAAGAAATGCTTTGGCCGTTAGACTGAAGGTGGTATGCAGATGAGAAATCAAGCATGACGTTAAACTTTTGACACAAGTTATTCCAGAATTTGGATGTGAATTGAGCTACTCTGTCACAGACAATGTGCTTGGGCAGTCCATTTAGGCAGAAAATATTCTGAAGAAGTGATGGGCAAGTTCAGATGCCATAAGCAGACTTGGAAGAGGCACAAAATGCCCCACTTTTGAGATGTGGTCCACAGTGACCCAGATCACAGTTCAACCTTTGGAGGAAGGAAGGTCTGTAATAAAATCCATGGATATGTAGGACCATGGTTTTTCTGGGACTGATAATGGTTGCATAAGTCCCCAAGGTCATGAGTGGGAGGGCTTATTGCTGGAACAATTTGGGCAGGATTCAACATATCATTGGACATTGTTAGACAATTGGGGCCACCAATAGTGCTTGGACAGTAACTCCAATGTCTTATGGGTGCCTGGGTTACCAGCCAGTCTGGAGTCATGGGCCCAGTGGAGCACCTTCTTTCTGAGGCACTTGGGTACCAGTTTTTCCTGCTGGTACCATAAAGTGCTTGCAAGTATTTTAGCTGGATCAGTGATGTATTGTGGAGTCTCATGGGTATCTGAATGTTCAAAAGAGCAAGAGAGGGCATCTACCCATTTATTTTTTGTCTGCTAGGCGATAGGTCAACTAAAAGTTGAAGTGGTTAAAGAAAAGGGACAACCTTGCCTGCCAAGGATTTAATCTTTGGGCCTGCTGTAAATACAGCAGATTTTTGTGGCTAGTGATTATAGTAATTGGATGAATGGTTCTTTCAAGGAGATACCTTCATTCTCTAAAGCAAGCTTTATTGCTAGAAGCTCTCAATCTCCTATTGTGTCGTTCCTTTTGGTGAGTGTAAATGTTTTAGGGAAAAAAGAAGCATAGGTCATTTACCCCTTTGGAGTAGGCTGGGAAAGCACTGCACTGAACCTAGTGGGTGATGCATCTACTTCAGGAAGAAGTTTTTCTGGGATTCTGGGTGTATTAACCAGGAGGCAGTGAAAAAATGCTGATTTGAACTGTGCAATGACTTGAACCACTGTCTCAGGCCAGTTCCAGGTATCTGAGCCCCCTTTAGTGAGGGCAGTGAGAGGCACTGCCAGGGAGGAGTAATTCAAGATGAACTATCGATAGTAATTTGCAAAGCCCAGGAATCGCTGGGGAGCCTTGAGTCCCACAGGTTGGGTCAAATTCTGAATGGCAGCAAGTATGTCTGGATTATTTTTTAGAGCCTGGCTTGAGATGATATATCCCTGGAAGTGCAGTACACATTGCTCTCCAGCTTAGTGTAAAAGCAGTTTTCCCTTAGGAATTGCAGGATGATTCTAACATAACATAATAACATAGTGAATGATAGCAGATAAAGACCAAAATGTTCCATCCATTCTGTCTAGCAAAGTTTTGATTTGCTTTCAGTAATTGGTGTGAGAGTGAGAATGTCATTTAGGTATACTATAACCCAGAAATGAAGAAGGTCTCTGCAAATTTCATTCACCATGTGCTGGAACACAGCAGGAACATTGCAGAGTCCAAATGGCATGACTAAGTATTTATGGTGGCCATCCCAGATACTGAATTCAGTTTTCCACTCATCTCCTTCATAGATTCTTATATGGTTGTATGCCCCCCTAAAATCCAGCTTTGTGAATATGGTGGCCGCCCCTCCCAGAGCTTAATCAAACAATTCTGAGATGAGAGATAATGGATTCCTATTCCTCTTAGTGATAGTGTTTAAGCCATATTAGTCAATGCAGGTCCTTAGGGATCCATCATTTTTGCTCATGAAGAAAAATTCAGCCCCCGCCAGTGATGCAGAGGGTCTGATGGACCCTTGTTCAAGATTATCTTTTATGTAATCAGATATTGCTTGTGTCCCTGGGACAGAGAGAGGATAGACTCTTCTTTGAAAAGATACCTTGCTGGAAAGGAGATTGATGGGGCAGTTGTAGATACTGTGAGGAGGTAACATTTCTGTTTGCTTTTTATTGAAGTACTCTATGTATTGGGGATGTGCAGCAGGGACGGATTCGTCCCATTTGGTATTCGTATTCATCGGGAGTTTTGTTTAAATTTGCTCCTTTAGATGGCCGAATAATTCGGTGAAGATTTGTTGTATTCGTGGGAATCGCGATACGTTTCTCTTCCCCACGAATACGGCCCTATACGTTGTGGATTGCCAATGCATTCCAAACGAATGCACACCCCTATTTGGTGAATCCATGCTGCCTTGGATTCTGCAACCCACTGGATCTAGATACTTCTTTATCCTTTCCTTCAGCAGAGTCTCTTAATTTTCCCATAATGGTGGTTTTAAATTTCTGAACTGTTTCTAACATCCTCTCTGTTTCTACTTTTATGAAGAGGGACAATGTCTTCTCTAGTTCTGTGAGGCCATTCCAGCCTCCACTGGATCTATTGAATAAATCCTTCAGAGGACTCACCAGAGTCTTTCTGAACTCCCTTAATATCCTAGGATGCACCCCATCCTATTCCTTTGTCTTCCTGTAGTTTTACTAGTTCTGCTCTAACTCTTTCTTCTGTAGATACTTCTTCAATATATTATGAGTCTGATCATGATCATATTGTCTTAACCAGATGGCCATTCTATCCCCAGACCCTTACACCTGCCCAGATCAAATCTGGATAGGGAAACCTATAGAGGTAGATCTTAAAAAATTACGCACGCGCAAACAAAAGTATGCCGGATTTTATAAGATACGCGTGCAAGGCTGCGCAAAATCGTCAGCCTGCGCGCGCCGAGCCGTGCAGCCTGCCTCCGAACCCTCCGAGGCCGCTACAAAATCGGAGCTGCCTCGGAGGGAACTTTCCTTCCATGTCCCCCCACCTTCCCCCCCTTCCCCTATCTAACCCACCCCCCAGCCCTACCTAAATCCCCCCCCTGCCTTTGTTGTGCAAGTTACACCTGCTTAAGGCAGGCGTAACTTGCGCGTGCTGCCTCGGCATCCCCCAGCACAGGCCGAGGTGCCGGGGGACTCGGGACCACCCTCCCGGTCCGCCCCCACGCCCACAGACCCGCCCCAGACCGCCCCCGGACACCCCCCCTCCCACTCCTTTTATGAAGCCCCGGGACTTACGCGTGTCCCGGGGCTTTGCGCATGCCGGCAGCCTATGCAAAATAGGCACGCCGGCACGCGAGTGCCCTGCGCACGTAAATCCGGCAGGATTTACGTGTGCAGGGCTTTTAAAATCTACCCCATATTGTTTAATTCACAGATGTCACTACATGATATGCTAGTAGAAAGGAGAATAAAACGCCTAGTTGTGGAAAAGTCTAATTTGTCTTTTTGTAAGGTATTGGACCTTAGTGGTCACTGCTGGTCATCCAGAACAAGCAGCAGAAAATGAAATGTAATTGATTTCCTTTTATTTCTTTTTATAAACATTTCAGCCTTTATTACTTTAGCAGAACATTCTATAGTATATCATTCTAATTATACAACTACGAAGCTATCATATTGTCAATGTTTCACATTACCATTGCTCTTAATCTTTCCCTTTTTTTTACAATGCATCAATCCTAGGGCTGTACAAGTGTTCTTGAGCATATGCAGATGAAGTAGTATAGGCGAATGAAGTGTGGATGTTTAGGGCTACTTCTCTTTAGACTGAGCTGATATCATTGTTACCATGCTTAATATGCTTTTTCAATCCAGAGTGATTGCATACTGTGAATGAAAAGAGCTAATGAGATTTATGTATATTGCAATGAGGCTGATCAAGTATTAGATTTCTTTTCTTTATTTACAAATTTTTTTTCTATACCACCTATAACAGAAAAACTGTGGTAAATGATGAATAATAAAGCAAAAACACAAAAATATCATGTTAAACATTTCCTAACAATAAACACCATCATAATAAAAATTTACATAATTAAAAAACCTCAAGGAAAAGCCAGATGTAAGAAATATGCTTTCTACTGTTTTCTAAAAAGTTTATAATAAATGAGACTTTTCAAAGCCAAGGGCAACTCATTCCATAGGGTGGAACCCAAAACAGCAAATTGTCTGGAGCTGATAAGTTTTAATGGTAGGAACAAGGAGTAAACCCTTATTTGCAGACCTTAAGGAACTTGAAGGGATATACCTCACCACTTTGTCAGACAAAGATAATGAACCAGTAGAGAAAAGTGCTTTGTGTACAAGGGTCATTAACAAACTGAATCCTGTACTTGAGAAGAAGCCAGTGAAGTTGACAAAGCGCTGGGGAAATATGTTCTCCAAGAGGGCAAGAAGTGATTAATCAGGCCAGTATTTTGTAATAATTGAAGTGACGCAATCATGTACTTTGGCAGACGAGCACATACAGCCAAATTTTAAGAGACCCGTGCATGCAAACACCGGGAGTTATACATGTGGACGGGCCCTGCGCGTGCAACACACATTTTCTAAAGGGCCCAATCATGCATGTAACCTCTGATAAGTGCATAAGTACCGGGCCTAAAAAAAGGGGGGGGGGGGGGGGGCTGGCCAGGGCAGCGCCATTAGCTGCTGTCCCGGGGAAGCATGCGCCAGCTGCTGGCCGGCGTGCGGGATTTACTTCTGCTCCCGAAGAGCAGTAAGTATAAAAATAAAAAAATGTGGGATAGGTAGCATTAATTTAGGGGTCGGGAATGAGAGGGGAAGAGGGAGGAAAAATAGGGTTAGGAATAGGGAACTTGGGAAGACCCTGTTGCGATGCCACGAGTTTCTTTCTAATATTCCCCCTGTTGCGTGCATTAGAGGAAACCCGTCTGCACATGTGCGTGTGGATTTTAAAATTCGGCATGCATGTGCACGCAAGAACTGTATTTTATAACATGTGCGTGTCGAGACAAGCATGTGATAAAATAGCCGCATCCATGTGCGTGCACATGGACGCGCTTAAGCACATTTTAAAATCTGCCCTTTAGTGAACTGCTGTAGTCAGAATGAATGCCTGTACTACTGTTCAAAAGTCCAATGTGGGTAAGAGATATTCTAAGGAACGGAGAACCCGTAACTTAAATGCTGACCAAATTACAGCTCAGAGATGGGGCTTTAATCCAAAGATAGAATCTAATAAGAAACCTAAATCACAGGAGAGAATACAAGTGGTGTCCCTTTCACAGTTGATGATTGGCAGTTTTACTTGAGGCAAAAGTCTACTCAACCATAAAGCATTGGTTTTAGCAAGATTGAATGTTAAGTTATGGGTTAAGCAACATCGCCTAATAGATAAGAGAAAGTAGGCCTTGTCTAAAAATCTGAATATTGGGGATTTACATAATTTTCCTGAGCTACACATATCCTTTTTTTAATATAGGAAGTACATGTTTGTAGTTATGTGAGGACAATTTTCAAGGAATCTGCCTACTCAGGCAAATTCCCTGGGCTGAAAATTGTTATCCTGTTTCACAGCACACAGAATTTTGGGCTGTGGGTTTAAAGAGGTGGGGTGATCTCTAGAAAGGCAGTCCATACAGTGGTTTTCAAAATAGATTGTGTATTTGAAATCTTTGCAGGAACCTTACTATGTATATATGGCAAGTGCAAAGTCAATGGGTATGTTTGTGTTTGCAATCCCTCCTGGCCCTCAATTTTCAAAATGAATCTCTATGGGAAGTTTCCCTTTGAAAAATAACTTGTAGCTCAATGGGTACAAATCACCAACAGTCCTGAAAATTTCCTGTGGCATTTGAAAATTGCCATCCAGATTTGCAGAAAATGTTTTTGCTATAATTTTTTCAACATCATGAATATGGGTCAATCAAGTCTAAAGTGAAAGTGGTGCTATATTTTTATTATAATTGATTTGTGTTTATTCTTTTCTTTTTGAAAGTCAAATACATTTATAGAAATGTAAGTTTAGAAGATATTAAAATATGCCCATGCAGCTGACAATAAAGTGTTTTTTTTTTTCATATGTACGGTAATTTCCCAATGATTTGTGCATTTTTCACTCTAGATTATTGGATTCAAGTACAGGCCTGAGTTTCTGCATGTGACAGGAATGATGAAATTTTTCTTGTATCATTTGTAAATTATGGCATGATGGTTAAGGTGCTTAGCAATAGGGTTTATTTATTCACAAGAGGCAGGGTCTGCTGAAAAGCAATGAGTGTAATTCCCAGCTCGCTCTCAGCCTCCATGCTCCTGGCCAGTCCTACACTGCACATATGTCTCACCTCAGCTTGTACCTTCCTGAGTTTTACGTTCCCTGTCAGCTGTCAATGATCATCTCTGTCCTCTGGTGGTCAAATACCTACCCACACCCAGGTTCTGACGTTGATTTGGAACACATGCCATCTGCCATCATTCCATGGCCTGCTCCAGCTATGCATTCCAGCACACATTCCAAATCAACATCCTGCCATGGCGACATCATTCCATGTCAGCACTGAGCATGCACCGTTGCTACATTGTGAACAAACATCATTAGTTTTGTACAGAGTAATGTGTTCAAATGTATTACTCATTTAACCACAGGCACTCTAAGCAGGGTATAAGAGAGTATCAATAAAACAATCAATAAATGTTCATAATATCTTGATAATGGATACATAATATTCATAGCACAGGTATCAAGATAAAATTGAATAAATAAAAGCATAGGACAAAACCCATGGTCTAGATACCCAGGGCTGGAAATCTAGAGGACCTAACAGCAGTCCAGAAACAAACAAACCTACTAAATACCCAGAACAAATATTTAACATTTCTACAGTGCTACTTGATATACACAGCACTGTACAAACACATAAGCAAAAAGCTGAAGAATAAAATAATTGAAATAAACACAGCTAAAATCAAACTTTAAGCATTAGCTAATGCCTGGGAAACAGCAATGACTATTTTCTTATAGGCCAAGTAATTCATAGAGACCATGGATTCCATGGGAATCAGATTCCATAAATGAAGGCTGTTGCTCGTAAAGGTACTGTCAGGAGCATAAATCATCTGAATTTTTGGGGGGCAGGGTTCAGACAGAAACTGACACTGCAAGGAGCATAAAGGATGTTTTAGAACATAGAGCTGAATTCCAAGACACTTATCTCCCAAACTATGTAGGGTTTTAAAAACTAAACTTAACCCTTTAAAATGAGAATGAAATTGAATCTACAGTCAAAGTAGTACTTTAAGAATAGGTGGAAGACTATCCTTAACTCTAGTGCCTGTCATCATATGAGCATCTGCATTCTCTGTTAGGGATGTGCATTCATTTAAAACAAAAGTGCAAAATGAGATGAATAAGGCTAATTTGTTTCATTTGGGGAGCCATAAATCGAATCAGGGACTCCCCCAAATGATGCATTATGCTAATGCATCAGGCCTAGACCTAGGTCAGAAGCTGGGGCCTCGCCTAGGACATAGAACAAGGCACAAAATAGGAGCCATGGCCTAGGCATGAGCATTACACCAGGGCCTTGGTCTAGGCCTGAAGCTGTGGCCTTGCCTAGTCTAGGCTGAGCCCCTGGTGTCAGGATACAGACTCCAGGTCAGATCATGGCTTCTGTCGTGGGCTCCTCCAGCTGACTCCCCGGCGGGGCATAATTTCTTCTCCCAGATCTTTGCAAACCCTCCAGGCACGATAGCACTGCTGAAACCGTTGGTATCTGACGCAGTACTAGTAACTCTGGCGTCTCTCCAAAACAGTTATTGGCAAGCCTTTCAAGCCAGGCTCAAATCTTGGCCAGGGCTAGTCCCCCTAGCAAGGCCCTTTTCAAAGCTCCAACAGGTGGGGAAAGCAGCAGTTCTTCCCCTCCCCCTCCGAGCAAGGATTAAAAAAAACAAAAACAAAGAACAGTTTATTATTAGTTCCAGTCTATTCCCCTTTCTCAGGGTTGTGCAGTAGTCTTTCTTCTAATATCCCATCACTGAAAACTGCATTTCCTAACTTCCGTAGCCAAATGTCTGCTGTCAGGCTTCCATCCTAGCCATGACAGCCCTGTTTGGGGATCCAGCACAACTCACCCCTTCTCCCCTATAGTTGTGCTATAAGCAATGCTTCACCTCTACCACCCCCAAGACAATCAGCACTGTCCTTAGTTAGTGCCTTTTGGGAAAACAGGTGAGACAAACACTGCTGCCCTGCAGGTTTTTTTTTGTTTCTCAGTTCAGTTTTACAATATGTCCCCACTTACTCTATCTCCATGCTGGATAAAGACGAATCCTCTGGGGGTATCTCCCAGTCCATCTCCTCCTCCTCCTCAGAGAACCTGCTCTCTTCCTTTTCCTCCTCACTCAGGGACACGCCCTCTCCTTCCCACAGCATGGACTCAGCTGAATCTAATTCCCCCAGATCACCTTCAGCAGCCTCTTCAGCCTCATCCTGGTCACGAGCCTTCCACTGCTGCTCTGGAACTCTGGGTATTATAGTTCTTACAGGTTGTCAATAGGCCCCCTGCTGGCTGTCGGGCAGTAGCGCACGCCCTTCAATAGGAGCGCGTGTACGGGAGCAGTGAGGGGTTCCCGCCCTTAGGTAGCTGCGAGCCTCGGGGTCCCGCTTGGGCAACCGGGAGCAACCCCACAGCCCCCCCGCCAGGGTTACGGTTTCCCCTCCCTCCTTCCCTCTTTCCCATCAGTGCACAGGTGCATGCCTGGCAGTGGTCCCCTCCTCCCCCTCGTCTTTCTCCCTAGCCTCTGCGCAGGGAGTGTACCTTCCTTGTCAGCTGCATCACATTCGTGTGATTTTTCTTCAGGCCTTCTCTTCTGTGCTCCCTGCGGGATGCAGGGCACAGTTATTTTGTCTCTTTCGGTGGGAGAGCGGGCTGGTGCCCCTCTCCCGGGCACTTTCGTACGGTCTGAAATAGGCCCCCTGCTGGCTGTCGGGCAGTAGCGCACGCCCTTCAATAGAAGCACGTGTACGGGAGCAGTGAGGCGTTCCCGCCCTTAGGTAGCTACGAGCCTCGGGGTCCCGCTTGGGCAACCGGGAGCAACCCCGCAGCCCCCCCCGCCAGGGTTACGGTTTCCCCTCCCTCCTTCCCTCTTTCCCATCAGTGCACAGGTGCATGCCTGGCAGTGGTCCCCTCCCTCCCTTTCGCCTTTCTCCCTAGCCTCTGCGCAGGGAGTGTACCTTCCTTGTCAGCTGCATCACATCCGTGTGATTTTCTTCAGGCCTTCTCTTCTGTGCTCCCTGCGGGATGCAAGGCACAGTTATTTGTCTCTTTCGGTGGGAGAGCGGGCTGGTGCCCCTCTCCTGGGCACTTTCGTACGGTCTGAAATAGGCCCCCTGCTGGCTGGTCACATTTTTGTGATTTTGTTCAGGCCTTTCTTCTGTGTTCCCTGCGGGATGCAAGGCACAGTTATTTGTCTCTTTCGGTGGGAGAGTGGGTTGGTGCCCCTCTCCCAGGCAACTTTCGTACGGTCTGAAATAGGCCCCCTGCTGTTTCCCCCCCCCCCCCCGCCAGGGTTACGGTTTCCCTTCCCTCTTTCCCATCAGCGGCTCACAGGTGCACACCTGGCAGTGCCCCCCCCCCTACCCCTTCCCTTTCTCCCAAGCCTCTGCACATGGTACATCTTTAGCCAGCTGTGTCACATTTTTGTGATTTTGTTCAGACCTTTTCTTCTGTGTCCCCTGCGGGATGCAGGGCACAGTTATTTGTCTCATATTTCGGTGGGAGAGTGGGCTGGTGCCCCTCTCCCGGACATTTTTCTGTACGGTCTGAAATAGGCCCCCTGCTGTTCCCCCCCCCCCCCCCCCCCCCCCGCCAGGGTTACGGTTTCCCTTCCCTCTTTCCCTCTTTCCCATCAGCGGCTCACAGGTGCACGCCTGGCAGTGCCCCCCCCCTACCCCTCCCCTTTCTCCCAAGCCTCTGCGCATGGTACATCTTTAGCCAGCTGTGTCACATTTTTGTGATTTTGTTCAGACCTTTTCTTCTGTGTCCCCTGCGGGATGCAGGGCACAGTTATTTGACTCATATTTCGGTGGGAGAGTGGGCTGGTGCCCCTCTCCCGGACATTTTTCTGTACGGTCTGAAATAGGCCCCCTGCTGTCTCCCCCCCACCAGGGTTACGGTTTCCCTTCCCTCTTTCCCTCTTTCCCATCAGCGGCTCACAGCTGCATGCCTGGCAGTAGCCCCCCCCCCCCCCCCCCCCCCCCGTCCCCTCACCTTTCTCCCAAGCCTCTGCGCCGGGAGTGTACCTCTTTGGTCAGCTGCGTCACATCTTTGTGATTTTGTTCAGGCCTTTTCTTCTGTGTCCCCTGCGGGATGCAGGGCACAGTTATTTGACTATTTCGGTGGGAGAGTGGGCTGGTGCCCCTCTCCCGGACATTTTTCTTTGTACAGTCTGAAATAGGCCCCCTGCTGTTTCACCTTGGGATAGTTTGACAACTTTTTTGTTTGGCCCTGCTTATTGTCCCTCCAGGATAGGAGCCTGTTGCTCTTCTCATTACACTTCAGGCCTGGGCTTTGGCTGCAGCCTAGGCCGAGGCCCTGGTGTCGGGACCCGGCCTCCAAGTCAGCTCATGGCTTTGGGCTTGGACTGAGGTCCTGACATCAGAACCTGGTCTCTAGGCTGGGCTGTGGTGGTGGACCTGGGTTCGAGCTCCAGCCTAGGCCGAAGCCTCAGCCTAGATTAGGCCAAGGCCATGGTGACCTACCATGGCCTCGTCCTATGCAAGTCTGAGGCTTCAGCCTAGTCCTTGCCGGCGGATTCCCACTGGACTAGGTAAGTGGGGACCAGGGGTAATCCTGGCCCCAGAATATTTATGGGATGGTGGGAGGGAGGCTTCACTTTCATTTTTTGGCTTTTTTTTTTATTCTTGATTCATTTTTTTCATATGAATGAAACATATCAAGCAAGCTACAAACCAACATTTGTGGGGAAAAAGACTTTGAGAAAACAAACTGAATAATGAAAACAAATGTTTTCCCCCTAAACATCCCTATTTTTCTGTCAGCTAAAGACTGTTCAAATCTTTCTTTTGAAGACTGACAAAGAAAATATCTTAAAGATAAGAACATATGAACATGATATTTAATACTGGGTCTGACCAAGGGTCCATCAAGCCTAGTATCCTGTATGCAACAGAGACCAACCAAGTCACAAGTACCTGGCAAGAACCCAAACATTAAGGGGCGGATTTTCAGACTCCGCAAATAGGCCTACTTTTGTTTGCGCTCCAGGCGCAAACAAAAGTACGCTGGATTTTAGCAGATAAGAACATAAGAACATAAGAAAATGCCATACTGGGTCAGACCAAGGGTCCATCAAGCCCAGCATCCTGTTTCCAACAGTGGCCAATCCAGGCCATAAGAACCTGGCAAGTACCCAAAAACTAAGTCTATTCCATGTAACCATTGCTAATGGCAGTGGCTATTCTCTAAGTGAACCTAATAGCAGGTAATGGACTTCTCCTCCAAGAACTTATCCAATCCTTTTTTAAACACAGCTATACTACCTGCACGAACCACATTCTCTGGCAACAAATTCCAGAGTTTAATTGTGCGTTGAGTAAAAAAGAACTTTCTCCGATTAGTTTTAAATGTGCCCCATGCTAACTTCATGGAGTGTCCCCTAGTCCTTCTACTATCTGAAAGAGTAAATAACCGATTCACATCTACCCGTTCTAGACCTCTCATGATTTTAAACACCTCTATCATATCCCCCCTCAGTCGTCTCTTCTCCAAGCTGAAAAGTCCTAATCTCTTTAGTCTTTCCTCATAGGGGAGTTGTTCCATTCCCCTTATCATTTTGGTAGCCCTTCTCTGTACCTTCTCCATCGCAATTATATCTTTTTTGAGATGCGGCGACCAGAATTGTACACAGTATTCAAGGTGCGGTCTCACCATGGAGCGATACAGAGGCATTATGACATTTTCCGTTTTATTCATCATTCCTTTTCTAATAATTCCCAACATTCTGTTTGCTTTTTTGACTGCCGCAGCACACTGAACCGACGATTTCAATGTGTTATCCACTATGACACCTAGATCTCTTTCTTGGGTTGTAGCACCTAATATGGAACCCAACATCGTGTAATTATAGCATGGGTTATTTTTCCCTATATGCATCACCTTGCACTTTTCCACATTAAATTTCATCTGCCATTTGGATGCCCAATTTTCCAGTCTCACAAGGTCTTCCTGCAATTTATCACAATCTGCTTGTGATTTAACTACTCTGCACAATTTTGTGTCATCTGCAAATTTGATTATCTCACTCGTCGTATTTCTTTCCAGATCATTTATAAATATATTGAACAGTAAGGGTCCCAATACAGATCCCTGAGGCACTCCACTGTCCACTCCCTTCCACTGAGAAAATTGCCCATTTAATCCTACTCTCTGTTTCCTGTCTTTTAGCCAGTTTGCAATCCACGAAAGGACATCGCCACCTATCCCATGACTTTTTAATTTTCCTAGAAGCCTCTCATGAGGAACTTTGTCAAACGCCTTCTGAAAATCCAAGTATACTATATCTACCGGTTCACCTTTATCCACATGTTTATTAACT
This sequence comes from Rhinatrema bivittatum, assembly GCF_901001135.1. Taxonomy (NCBI): domain Eukaryota; kingdom Metazoa; phylum Chordata; class Amphibia; order Gymnophiona; family Rhinatrematidae; genus Rhinatrema; species Rhinatrema bivittatum. The sequence goes on from NC_042621.1 coordinate 158,898,253, forward strand.
CCTTCAAAAAAGTGAAGCAGATTTGTGAGGCAAGACTTGCCCTGGGTAAAGCCATGCTGACTTTGTATCTGCTAAAAACCTGCTAAAAACCTGCTAAAAACCTGGATTGGCGCGCGCAAGGCTATCGATTTTGTATAGCCGGCACGCACCGAGCCGCGCAGCCTACCCCCGTTCCTTCCAAGGCCGCTCCGAAATCGGAGCGGCCTTGGAGGGAATCCTCTAACGCTCTCCCCTCACCTTCCCCTCCCTTCCTCTACCTAACCCACCTGCCCGGCCCTGTCTACACCCCCCCCTTACCTTTCTCCAGGGATTTACGCCTCCCGGAGGGAGAAGTAAATCCCTGCACGCGAGCGGGCCTCCTGCGCGCCGGGCTGCGACCTGGGGGCGGGTACGGAGGGCGCGGCCACGCCCCCGGACCGCCCCGGGCTGTAGCCACGCCCCGTACCCGCCCCCAAAACGCTGCCGGCACGCCCCCGAAACGCCGCGACGACCGGGCCCGCCCCCGACACGCCCCCCTCTGAGAACCCCGGGACTTACGCGAGTCCCGGGGCTCTGCGCGCGCCGGTAGGCCTATGTAAAATAGGCTCACCGGCGCGCAGGGCCCTGCTCGCCTAAATCCGCCCGGTTTTGGGTGGATTTAGGCGAGCAGGTCTCTGAAAATCCGCCCCTAAATGAATAGATCTCAAGCTATTAATCTTTATTGATTAATAGCAGTTTATGGACTTCTGCTCTAGGAACTTATCCAAACCTTTTTTAAGCCCAGCTACACTGACTGCCATAACCACATCCTCTGGCAATGAAATCCAGAACTTAATTATGCATTGAGTGGAAAAGAAACTTTTACAATTTGATTTAAATGAGCTACTTGTTAACTTCATGGAATGACCCTAGTCCTTGTATTATATGAAAGAGTAAATAACCATTTCACATTTACCCGTTCAAGTCCTTTTATGACTTTGTAGACCTCTATCATATCCCCCTCAGTCATCTCTTCTCCAAGCTGAACAGCCCTAACCTTTCCTCATAGGTGAGCCATTCCATCCCCTTTATCATTTTAGTTGCCATTCTCTGTACTTTCTTCAGTGCAACTATATCTTTTTTGAGATGCAGTGACCAGTTCTGCACAAAGTATTCAAGGTGAGGTCTTCACCATGGAACGATACAGAGGCATTATGATCCACCATTTTATTCAACATTCCCTTCCTAATAATTCCTAACATTCTGTTTGCTTTTCTAACCGCCACAGCACACTGAGCTGACAATTTCAATGTATTATCCTCTATGATGCCTAGAGCTCTTTCCTGATTGGTAACTCCTAATGTGGTACCTAATATCATGTAACAGCAAGGGTTATTTTTCCCTATATGCATCACCTTGCACTTATCCACATTAAATTTCATCTGCCATTTGGACACCAAATCTTCCAGTCTCACAAGATCCTCCTGCAATTTATCATAATCTGCTTGAGATTTAACTACTCTACATAATTTTGTGTTATCTGTAAATTTAAGAATCCCACTCATCGTGCCCCTTTCCAGATCATTTATAAATATATTATTTATTTATTTTTGGTTTTTATATACCGATCTTCTTGCATTAGATACAAATCAAACTGGTTTACAATTAATTGAAAACTTGTCTGTAGGCTATACATAGAACCATGAACATTTAAGAAAAACTCTGGGTAACATAGTTATAAAGTTAACTAACCAGTAAAACAATTTGAATTACATAGTGATGAAGGTCACAAAAAGCGATTGATCCAAATAATTGAACTTGGATCTAATTAGGGTAGAGTAAATGAGATGAAATGCAGAGGGCTAGGGAAAGGGGAAAGATAGGTAATAAGACCAAATGGTATCTGAAGGTCTCTTCAAGGGAACATAAGTTAGGGACACTAAAAGTGAAATATGAGAGAGAAAAAACAAACCCAAACCAAACTTGTGAAGAGGAATGAGCAGGGATATGTTGCTAAAAAGGAGAGAATGCGTTAGCTAAAATGCGGGTTCTGGAAACGCAAGGTTGAATAACCATGTTTTTAGTTTTTTCTTGAAGGAGATTGGGCAGGGGTCCTATCGGAGATCTGATGGGAGAGTGTTCCATTGAGATGGACCTGCGGTGGAAAAAAAAATAAAGGTGGAAGAAGCACCGGTCCTAGTACAGATCGCTGAAACACTCTACTGTTTACATTTTTCCACTATGAAAAGAGACCATTTAATCCTACTCTGTTTCCTGTCTTTTAACCAGTTTATTATCCACAAAAGGATATCAGCTAATATCCCATGAGTTTTTAGTTTTCTTCGAAGCCTCTCATGAGGGACTTTGTCAAACACCTTCTGAAAATCAAAATACACCACATCCACTGGTTCACTTTTGTCCACATGTTTATTTACCCTTTCATAAAAATGTAGGAGATTTGTGAGGCAAGACTTCTCTTGGGTAAATCTATGCTTGCTGTGTCCAATAAACTATGTCTCTCTAAATGTTTTATGATTTTATTCTTTATAACAGTTTCTATGATTTTTCATGGCACCAAAGTAAGGTTCACCAGTCTATAGATACCCCAATCTTCCCTGGTACCCTTTTTAAATATCTAGGTTACATTGGCCACCCTCCTGTCTTCAGGTACAATGGATAATTTTAATAGGTTACAAATTTTTACTAATAGGCCTGAAATTTTGTGAGTTCTTTTAAAACCCTGGGGTATATACCATCCAGTCCAGGCAATTTACTACTCTTCAGTTTGTCAATAATTTGGTTCAGTTCATCTGCATCATCACCCTTGAAAAACAACTTTGGAACAGTATCTCTTCAACATCCTCTTCAGTAAACACCGAAGCAAAGAATTTGTTTAGTGTATCTTCCCTATGTGCCCCTTTAACCCCTCAATCATCTAGCTTTTCAACCAACTCCCTTGCAGGCTTTCTTCTTTAGATATATTTTTAAAAGGTGTTATGGGTTTTTGCCTCTACAGCCAACTTCTTTTCAAATTCTCTCTTAGCTTGTCTTATCGATGTCTTACATTTAACTTTCCAATGCTTATGCTTTATCCTATTTTCTTGTGATGGATCCTTCTTCCAATTTTTGAATAAAGATCTTTTGGTGAAATAGCCACTTTCACCTCACTTTTTAACCATTCTGGGAATCATTTGGCCTTCCTTCCACTTTTCTTAATGCATGGAATACATCTGGACTGCACTTCTAAGATGGTATTTTTAAACAATGTCCATGCCTGATGTACACTCTACCTTTGTAGCTGCACCTTTCAGGTTTTTTAAACTATTTTCCTCATTTTGTCAAAATTTCCCTTTTGAAAGTTTAGTGCTAGAGACATGGATTTACTTACTATCCCCCTTCCTGTCAATTCAAATTTGATCATGTTAGGATCACTATTGCCAAGTGGCCCCACCACTGTTACCTCTCTCACCAGATCCCAGTCTCCACTGAGAATTAGATCTAAAATTCCTCCCTCTCTTGTCAGTCCCTGAACCAATTGCTCCATAAAACTCCGATGTGAATCAGTTATTTACACTTTCGAATAATAGAAGAACTAGGGGGCACTCCATGAAGTTAGCAAGTAGCACATTTAAGACTGATCAGAGAAAATTTTTTTTTACTCAACGCACAATACATTTCTGGAATTTTCTTGCCAGAGGATGTGGTTACTGCAATTAGTGTAGCTGGGTTCAAAAAAGGTTTGGATAAGTTCTTGGGGGAGAAGTCCATTAACAGCTATTAATCAAGTTTACTTAGGGAATAGCCACTGCTATTAATTGCATCAGTCGCATGGGATCTTCTTAGTGTTTGGTTAATTGCTAGGTTTTTGTGGCCTGGTTTGGCCTCTGTTGGAAACAGGATGCTGGGCTTGATGGACCCTTGGGCTGACCCAGCATGGCAATTTCTTATGTTCTTATGTTATTTATTCCATCTAGGATCTTTATCTCTCTAGCATGTCCTGATGTTATATTTATACAATTTTGGAGTAATTAAAATCTCACATTTTTACTGCACTATCAATTTAGTTAGCTTCTCTAATTTCTCCTAGCTTTTCACTATCCATCTCATCATTTTGGCCAGGTGGATGGTAGTATACTATCACTATACTCTTCCTTAACACACAAGTGATTTCTACCCATAAAGATTCAATTGTGCATTTAGTCTCTTGCATGATCTTCATCCTGTTGGACTCTATGCCATCTCAAACATAAAGCACCACCTCACCACCAAGTTGGATATAATTTGTGATATAATTTGTACATAGGTATAGTACTATCCCATTGGTTATCCTCCTTCCACCATGTCTCTGACATTCCAATTAAGTCTATGTCATCATTCAGTGCTATACACTCTGACTCTCCCATCTTACTTCTTAGACTTCTGGCATTATCACACATTCATTTGAAAGAGTATTTTTTGTTAGGAGGTTGCGGAATAAAAGCAATTTTAAATAAATAAATAAATAAAAACATTCTGCTTTTCATTTGTCGAGAATAATTTGGAATCTTTTTGCTTAGGTGATTCTTTACAGATAGGCACATGGACTACCTTTCTTATTATTGGAACCTCTCTTTTAGGATGCTCTAATTCTAATGTTTCATTAGTATCTACTGAAGATACCTCCCTCTGAACCATGCGCTGCCCAGTAACTGTTGGCTTTCCCCTTTGTTCTAGTTTAAAAGCTGCTCTCCTTTTTAAAGCTTAGCGCCAATAGCTTGGTTCCATCCTGGTTAAGGTGGAGCCCATCTCTTTGGAAAAGTCTCCCCCTTCCACAAAAGCTTATCCAGTTCCTTAGAAAACTGAATCCCTCTTCCTTGCACCATCATCTCATCCACACATTCTGTCTGCCTCTGGGTGGAACAGGGAGCATTTCAGAAAATGTTACCTTGGAGGTTCTTGTTTTCAGCTTTTTACCAAAGACCCTAAATTTGGCTACCAGAACCTCCCTCCCACATTTTGTTATTTCTTTGGTGCCCACATGCACCTTGATAGCTGGCTCCTCCCCAGCAGTGTCTCTAAAGTCCTATCTAAGTGAAGTGTGAGGTCCACCACCTTCACATCAGGTAGGCATATTACCAGGCAATCCTCATGGCCACTAGCTACCCAGCTATCTACATTCCTAATAATCAAATCACCAACTATGATGGCCAACCTAACCCTTCTGTCCAGGGCAATAGCCCTGAGAGACACATCCTCGATGTGAGAGGACAATGCATCACCTGGAGAGCAGGTCCTTCCTAAAGGATAATTTCCTGCTACACCAGGTTGATGCTCTCTGACCAGGAGACCTTTCAACTCCAAAGGCATCACCAAGGCTGCCAGACTGGATTTGGGACTTGGCTACTAGGTTCCTGAAGGTCTCATCTATATTTCTCTCTGTTTGCCTTAGCTCCACCAGGTCTGCCAATCTAGGCTCCTGTCTCTCGTTCTCTGAGAGACAGGAGCTCTTTGCACCAGGTGTACACATACAACCTCACACTGGCGGGAAAAAATCATACATGTGACACTTGATGCAAAAGAATGGAGGGCCCCAATCTTGCTGCTGGACTGCTGCATTCATCTTAATTTTGTTCAGTTCCTAGTTAAGTTTAGGTTGCTATGGGAGTAGAGACACATACAATTTGAGTCCTTAAATTTATTAGTTAATCACTATTTATCTGGAAGTGACTTACAAGGGGTTGATTAAAAAGCTGATTATTTGTATTTATGTGAAAGTGTCTCCTACCTGTAAATCAAAGGATGAGCCTAGGTATGGGTGGGAGGAAGGGGCAACAAACAAACAAACTCCTGGCTTCTACCTCCCTTCTGACTAGCTATTTAATACAGACACACAAATGTATTAAAGAACATGCCCCAATAGTTTACTTCTCCCCAAAACTTTTTATGTTCTAAATGTCCCAAAGCAGTACTACCGATTTTCATCAGCTACCAGCAAGTGATCCTCTCCTCTCAGTGCTCCCACAAAATATAATATGATGCTACCAATCAGCTCACAAGAAATGTAGTTAATTTGTTCTATTTGCAGCTTTAAAGTTTCCTGAATCTAATTGGCTAAAACATAGCTGGCTATATTTAAGCCTACCTTTCATATACACTGGAATAGCTTCCTAAATTAACCAGCTAGCCATGAATATTCTTCTAGTTGGTTAGTTTTACCCTTCCCACTCCCAATCTAAGCTTGGCTCCTGAAATACCTACATTTGGAGTGGCTATAAGCAGGAGTAAATTTTCAAAAACTCAGATCTAGCCAGTTAACTCCCTGTGCTAGCTGGCTACACTTCTCTTTTTTATCTGCGTTTTCAATGATTACTTCAACTACATAAACTTTATTTATATATTTTTTATTATTGGTTAAAGATGATACAACATCTTTAACCAAGATGTTGGTTAAAGATGTTGAGCTATAAATTAAGAGCGTGCTATTTTGCATTTATAATTATGATAAGTGTTTTGTCCGTATTTCCATAGGAATAGACTGAAATAGGAACTGTGAGCAGTTACATCATTATATCTAACACATAAATACAACATTTGTTGGGAATAATTCAGTAACATAAAACTAATTAATTCTGTAAAGTATATCCAGATTCAGATCATGGGAAGGAAAATGGGATTAGTGCTGAAGCTTTAGGGATTTACATCAAGGAGAAGGAGGAGAAGCCTTCAGTTTGTAAATGTCCTATGACCTTGACAGCTGAATTACAATTCTGCATTCATCAATAATATATAGTAAGTAGAATTATTTGGCAAAGTATCTCAGCAATAACAATATAGGAAAAATGTCTTCTTAAAATACTACTTTACTGCTACAGTGCTTGTAAATTATATATATTGATTATCCTAAAGAACCAATAACATCAATGTCCAATTTACTTATTGCACATATATAGTAAACATGAATAACAAACAATATCATGGACACACCACACCATTCACATTTTTGCTGGATGGGAAGTCAAGATAGACCATATGGTCTGTATCTGCTATCGCGTTTCTCTGTTTCTTTCTATCTGACTTTGTCCCATTTCAACCAGCAAAACTATGCAGTGGAAAATCAGGCTACCACTTTTATTTACATGTAACTTGTAAATCATCTTAAAAAAAACCCAAAAATACTCACCAGCATAAAAGTATAGCTTATTCTTAAAAAAAAAAATAGAAAAAACTGAGTTTAACTCAATGTTCAATCTTAAAGTGGAATAATATTACCTATAATCTTATATTTCAGTAAATGAGATGATACAGATTTTGAAAGTACCCTCATGCCATAAAGTTACCTTGTTTCCCTGCTAAAATCACCTCAGTCCACCTATATAATGTGGAACTTGGCACCTTTTATCCAGTCTCTCCATAATCCAAGGCTGTGTTCAAACCATAGCAAGTTAGAACTGGACCAAGATGCTCCCTATGTACCAGTGCCTAAACCCCCATGCCTTACAAAGCTCAGATGCTCAAGACCTGAACACCATCAACTCAAGCACCCCAGTGCTATTGGCATCTGAGTATCTCCTTCTTGAGTTGTGACAGTCTTTCCATTTGACCTGCCTAATATTAGTTTCAGTGGCTCCAATGAATCTTCCTCTTGTCTTTCTTGTCTCTCCTATTTATTGTCCCTTTGTTTCACACTGCTATGCTCAACAGACCTGATACAGCACTGTTGTTTACCCTATTTGCCTACTTAACCCGACCTGCGAATAGATTCAAACTTACAGTTGTTCATGTCTTTTAAACCCTCGGCCAACTACCCCACTGGTGGATATGTTTGCAGCATTCGCTCTCTGACTAGACTGCTCTCAGATTCCTGTGGGTGAGCTGAAGATAATTCTTAGACAGATGAGGGAACTTAGAGTTTCCTCTTTACCTGAAATGGCACTACCCAGTGGGTTTTCAAAAAAGGCATACAGGAACCTAAAGAAACCTTAAGTCACTAATGCCTGCTACAAATGAAAATGAACAAGAGTGAAAACCATGAAAGAAGATTTCTTTTTTTTTAAATAAGCATTTTAGGCATCTTTTAGACAAGCAACAACTTGATTTTACCCTTATTTTTATTAAGCTACAAAATACAAATATACAACAAAATGGCATCAGCAACCCTGACAAGGCATAAAATAAATTTGCATTGTAAAATAGAGTAGTTTTCACTTCTGGGAAACTGTATATGATCTAAGTTTGAGTGCTCAGGTTATGATGCTGATTGAAGCCCATGGCAGGCAAGAGCCTGTAGATTATACCATTGTGAGCACAATTTTATCTGATACTATTTCCCAAAATATGTTGGCAATCCTCACGTTTTTTTCATTTTGATTGAATGTTGTTCTTTACTTGATATTTCATACTAAATTTTCATGTTGGTTCAGGAGAGACTAGGTTCATTTTACCGGTGAGAATTAGCAATCAGGATAAGTGCTTCAGGGATTCTGGGCAGAGGATATGGCAGGATGCCCCAATATTTACAAAAAGATATGCTGCATCAGAGGACAGCACTAAGGGGTGACTGTATTGACGTACACCAGAATTCATGCATTAGTTATTGAGCTGCTTTGCATAATTTTGCATCATAGCAACTCATTAACTATTAAAATGAAATGCCACAAGCATAAAACTATGCAATAAATGTTACCATTTGAGAACCACAAAAATTCTACAAAGTCTGCTTTATATGGTAAAAGGGCAAATAATGCACACTATTTGCTATTTTTGCACATAAAATCAACTTTTCAACATTTTTTTTTTGTGTTTCATCAGTGCTAGGTAATGTACATTTAGCAATGTGTGCAATTTGTTGCATTGTATCAAATGTTTGAATTGCTATGTTTTAATAGTGAACAGATTTAAGTGACTAAACTTGACTTTTAACTGCATTCATCTAATTAGTTAAATATTCCTTCTCTTGCCAATGCTCCATTGTCTGGCTAAATTTTCTGTATACAAAATTGCTGTACTCACAGATTTAGCTGGACAAAAAGGGGGCTGGGTCTGAACATGCCCAGAGCAGAATTTTCAAACTTAACAGGTAAGAAAAATATTTAGCACTAGCCAGGTAATTTGTGTGGTTAGATTTTACCATACATTCAGTGGTACACTTAACCAGGATAAAGTTCACTGGTTACTGTTTTATATATAGAAATAAAGACAACTGAAAGCTGCTAGTAAATGGGTGCCAGGTTATATTACCCAGAAAACACCACAAGGTTAAACAACAACAGAGACAGGAAGTGGAAAACAGTTAAATATAGCATGAGGCACAAGGTGGTTTTATTCTATAAGTTAATATCTGTAATAGTTATTTTTGCAGCCATAAAATATTGACACTTATGCATTTTCTGGTTGTAAGGATGAAATCATGTGCTATTTGCAGCACATGCTCACGTGACAGTATGAGTGCTATAACTTTTTCAGCAAGCAAGGATGGTGGAATCATCACACAGGGGCAGATTTTTAATTTACACACACGGGGCACATTTGTGCGTGCTACCTGGCGTGCACAAATGTACACCCAATTTTATAACATGCGTGAGCTGCCATGTGCACCTTGCGCATGCCGAGCCCTAGGGGAGGCCTGATGGCTTTCCCCGTTCCCTCAGAGGCCGCTCTGAAATCGAAATCCAAAATCGGAGTGACCTCGGAAGGAACTTTCCTTTCGATCTCCCCTCTCCTTCCCCCTATCTAACCCACCCTCCAGCCCTACCTAAATCCCCCCCCCCCCACCTTTGTTGTCAAAGTTGCGCCTGCCCAAGGCAGGCGTAACTTGCGCGCGCCGGCCGGCTGCCGGCATGCCATCCCCTGGCACAACTGCTGTGCCGGAGGACTCGGGACCGCCCCCTGACCGCTGCCCCGTCCCCATCCCCGCCCCCAGACCACCCTTTTTTCAAAGCCCCAGGACATACGCACATCCTAGGGCTTGCGCGGACCGCCGAGCCTATGCAGAATAAGTTTGGCGTGCGCAGGGGCAGGTTCTTTGAAAATCTACCCCATGGTGTTCTGTCCATGCTGCATGCAAGTACTGATTGATGTAGATTAGAATAGATTACTCTGTGCTACTGATGTAAAGGGAGATTGGGGGGTTTCATTTTGTCATTCCACATTATACACTCTTTGGTGTTACTAGCTTTCTTTTCCTTTCTTGCCAGATGATTAGGTTTGTTTGGTTATAGTACTGAAACTAAGAAAAGAATGTAAGATTTTTCCTGCCCTTCTGTATTTCTCTGTTACTATATTTACTGTTATGATCACTCCCGCTGTATCATTTTGTTTTGCTGTTTGGATAGTCTAGTGTTTAAGATACCTAGTTTATGAGTATTGTTGGGATTTAAGAAAGGAAATTGTAATTTCTTTAAGTTATTTCAGGACATGCTGTGTCTGTAATTATAGGATATACAGCAAGCTCAGGAGTCACAGAAGTACTAAGATCTCCCATCCTCTCTTCTGTAGCCACAGTAAGAGGCAAATATTGTTTTATAATGTGAGGAAGGGCTAAGAATGAAATCTATAGCATTGCAGACAGTATTCTAGAGATATGATAGCATTTTATAAGATCCGCGCGTAGCCACGCGTATCTTATAAAATCCGGGGTCGGCGCGCGCAAGGCTGTGCAAAATCGTCAGCCTGTGCGCGCCGAGCGGCCTCGGAGGGAACTTTCCTTTTGCGTCCTCCCACCTTCCCTTCCCTTTCCCTACCTAACCCACCTCCCGGCCCTACCTAAATCCCCCTCCCTACCTTTGTTGGGCAAGTTACGCCTGCTTGAAGCAGGCGTAACTTGCGCGCGCCGTCTTGCATCCCCCGGCACAGGCCGCCCTCCCGGTCCGCCCCCCCCGGTCCGCCCCTGAATCGTCGCCATACCCCCGGACCCTGGACATGCCCCTGGACACGCCCCCTCCCGCCCCTTTTATGAATCCCCGGGACTTGCGCGCAGGCGGCCTATGCAAAATAGGCGCGCGAGTGCCCTGCACACGTAAATCTGGGAGGATTACGTGCACAGGGCTTTTAAAATCTAGCTCTATTTGTCTATATCATATGCCTATGGTCCTGAGAATACATAATTACATGGATTTGTTCTGCATATTTGAAAAAATGGGAAATGCAGTATCTGGAAAAAGTTGGCATGCACCTTTAAGGGATGCTTTGATCCCTTTCAATAAAGTTACCCTTTTGATTAACTGTAAGGGACTGAGGGATGGTCCTGAGGTTTGAGATTGGTTATCTCTGCCCTATACATTGGGGTTGAGCATGTGCAGTAAGGAGTGCTCCAGTGGAGAGGAATGTGGAGTGGAATGTTAGAGAATAGTTGAAGTGAAAGTTGAGAGGACCCTTTTTGTAGGCCCCCCTGGCTTACTCAATAAGGGCCAGATTTTCAAAAGGTTACGTACTTAAATCCAGAGGATTTACGCGGGTAACTGGTCATATGCGCGACCGGGCCTATTTTCAAAAGGCCCGGCGACATGGCCATAAAGCCCCGGGATGCTGTAAGTCCCAGAGCTTGCAAAAAAGGGTGGGGAGGGGGCGGAGTTGTTTGGGGGTGGGGCAGGGTCAGAAGTTCCCAGCTCAGTGGCCATTTGCTGCTGTGCTGGGGATTGCGCACCGGCAATTGGCCGGCACGTGCAACTTACTTCTGCCCCAGGGTAGGAGTAAAGGATGGGGGAGGTAGGGGAAGGGAAGGGATGGTGGGGTTGAGGGGTAGGAAACGGGGAAGGCAGCGAGGCTCGGCGTGGGCTCGGCGCACGCAAGTTGCACAATTGTGCACCTCCTTGTACATGCCGACCCCCGATTTTATAACATGCACGTACCCGTGTGCGCATGTTATAAAATTGCGTATCCATGTGGGCGCAGTGGGTCGCGTGCCCACATGGACACACTCACACTGGTTTGAAAATCTACCCCTAAGGGAATAGGACAGCAGGAATGAAGAGAGAAAGTTTTATGAGTTTTGAAAGAGGCTTTGTATTTTGGATCAGTGTCCTTTCTGGAGGGAAAACCCACCTATCTGATGCGATCTGAAATAGGGGTGCTGTTCAAGTGGAGTTGTAGTTGCTCAAACAAAGAAAAGAAAAGTTTTTGAGAGAAGTTTTTTTGTATTTTGTAGGTTTTTGGACTTTTCTCTTCAGTGTCCAAGGAGTTTGCTTACCACCAGATAGATGAGACTTAGCCTTTTTTTGACAAAAGCCTATTTTCAGTTGCCTAGGAGTGTGGGTATTGCAATGTCCCTACCCTACAGGGATACTGGTTCAGAAAACACCAATTTGATAACAGGCACTGTCGGACTTTTGGGCTGAATTTTTGAGATTCATAGACATTGACTTTTATTTTTGGAATGGACTTTCACATTTATTTTTGTTGCAGTAAAAGTTTATTTTGAACACCATTCAAGTTGTCCTGCCTGTTCTTCTAAAAGGAAACAACCACAAGCTGAGTCAACTGAGTACAAATAATGAGAGATTGAAAGGAGTGAGAATGGACCCTTATCACTGTGTGCTTAAGGCCCTGGAGGTATATCCTCCTCCTCCTCGCCAGAATGGACCCCGGCACCCCAATGGCCTGTGGAGAACTGTAAGTAGAGATAAAGAGGAGAGAAATAGAGATCCAGGAGGATGTGGCCCCTGGGGAAATTGTGCTCCTGCATGTCGGGAGATCCCCAAAGAGGGAGTTATATATAAATATAATAGAGTATGTACAGTACAATGTGAATGTATGAGGCATATCTGAATATGCGTGTGGTGAAAGGGGGATGGCAGATGTCATTGTAAGAACGTCCTAGGTTTTAAATAAGGATAAGAGACAGCATGCATGTTGTAGATAATAGTTAGTATTTAAGTAATTACTGTGAATATTGCCTCTAAAAGTGACTTTACATGAGACAGTTTAGCTCTTATTTAAAAAATAAGGGTCAGATAAAATGTTTCTAGGAATATTATATGGGTTCAGATAAAATGTTTCTAGGAATATTATATGATAGAATAAAAGAACATTTTCCATTAGTTCTACTATCTTCCCATTTTTGTCAAGAAAATAAACATTAAATATATCAGAACCACCACTCTCACAAGAAGTTATTGAAGCTGTACAGCAATGGTATCTCTTCCAAACAAAACCAATATATCTAGCTAACGTAATCTGCTATGGCAGTGGATAAATCCTGTAAACTGTTTCATCACTTTTCAGAGTAAAGCCATAGCAAAGAGAGGAAAGGACAGGCGTACTCATATCTAGGAAATATATTAAGGCAATTTGAATGCCATGCATCAATGTTGTATCATAGCTTCCTGTCTTCTGAGTAGAATATAGGAAGCTATTAATATGAGTGGTGAAATAGGAAAGATGGAGAATTCAGTAAGCATAGACAATATGAAATCCCAAGGCAGAGTGCACCATTTCAAAGTGAGCCAAAGCATAGTTTGATCAGGAATGAAAGTTGAAGAGAAGGTTAGAGAAATGGTTGAATTTGGAGAAGGAAAACAGCCTAAACTATATTTATCTCTTTACTGCTACCGATAAGTTTCCAGCATAATGAAATCTGGAGATTTTCATTATTTGATAGTTAAACTTGGGAAAGAGTTGAATTATTTTTATATGAAAATAAAAAAATTAAAAATATTGATTATTCAAAGGCAGGAGACCTAGACTTTAAACAGATCACACTAGGTAGAACAGATATTAATAGTATTACCCCCCCATACACACCACTAGTAGCACTTCAGGCGATAATAGCATTGTCATTAATTAAGAGACTATCATCAAGGAATCTGTTCTATATGCCAAAAACACTTGTGCAGTGATTCCCCAATATAATCATCAATCTCTGAAAGTCATTTTTTGTAAGTCTTTATGCAATAAAAGTTTCTTCACCACTTATCAAAGAGCTTAACAAATCCAGGCCCAACATGGCACTATGTCTCAATATCTTAGACTCAGAGGTATTCCACAATACTATGGTTCAGTGTTCATGCACAATAACAAAACACTGCCTTTATGGAGTAAATTTTCAAAGGTGTTTTGCTTGTAAAAATGCACACACACGTATAAGTAGCATTCTTATGCAATGAAAATCTCACATGCTATTCAACATACCCTCTGCCTTCTACTTCATGATTCAAATGATTAGGAACTTCTGTACAAACAGTAAAAATCTAGAATTGCTCATGCAAATTCAAATAGGCTTCTCAATCATCACCTCACCAGGGCATATGTACTTGTTCAATGACTGTCCATTTTCACTCATCAAGAAAATTTATTTATTTATTTATTTATTGTTTTTGTTATACCGAGTTTCATGATAGGCATCACATCAACCCGGTTTACAAATGATTGAAGGCAGCACAATACTCAAAAATGGGAGCTTGTATTTTTTTAGTATTCACACAGCTGCATTGTTCAATAAGCCACATGTATACTGTTTGCTTTGTATGGCCCATGTATTCTTTCAGACACTGGCTTATACTTATGAAGTCTGAAGTGCATTCTGTACTTTTTCTAATTACCACACGAACTACATAAAATGGTAGTATTTTGTTATTATGCAGAAAACACCAGACCAAAGTGTTGTGAATACTCCTGAGGAAGAGGATTTTAATGGATTCTTTATATTCTATAGAACAAATGGTGAAGAGACCTTTATGATATTAAAATTTACAAAAAAAAAAAAAAAGACTTTCAGAGACCATTGATTATATTGGGGAACCATTGCAAAAATCACTTAAGGATGGACAATGGATTTCATGTATGATGGTCTCCTAATGAATGACAATATTATTTTGATTCTGAAGTGCTATATTGTATTGTGAGTATGAGTTATAATTTCTTTATACTATTATCTTCTGTCCAAGAAAAAAGAAGCCTTCTGATATGTACCTTCTGTCCAAGACAAAAAGCATTCCTTTGCCCTATCCCTATTCCTTTGAATGTATTTTTAATAGTGTTATGATCATATTAAAATATAGTTTCAAATTATTTGTTTCCAAGTCTACTGAATTTAAACAGCAGACAGCACTATAAATGTTTCCAATATACTTGCTTAAAACATTTCAGATTTTTATTCTTGGAGAATGTAAATGGACACATTTATTCAACAAAGACAAGTTGTAAAAGTCATTTTGTGTGACCTAACCAGACATAAAATCCTGCCAATGGAGTTTCCTTTTCCGTGATAGTAGCATTTGAGATGCTGCCCAGACATATGTTCATTGTTAAACAAAATTGTTAAACAAAATCAGCAAGGATATAAGATTTGCCCTTCAGTGGTATATCAAGATGTTGCCTCCCATGAGTGCAGCATTGAACTGTGATGTTAACCTTAGAGGATCATTATAGTACCAGCAGCTAAAAATTCTACTGTTTAAGCCTTAATGACATTTAAGAGACAAAGCCTTTCTTCAATAAAGATTTATTCCATAGGCACAGAATGGGGAAAAGGCTTTGTTAAATATGGCCCATAAAATCTCTAATGCGTGTCTGTTGTGCAGCTACCATTTGGAGTATGTTATTTATTTATTTATTTAAACTAATTATAGCCTGCAAATTATACAATAAAACGTATTCTAAGCGGGTAATAAACTTGTTCATACATAATTTAAAAACATAAAACTACTGCAAACAGACTATATTATAAAAACAAAGAAGGAAACAAACTAGCTAATGATACAGTTTCTAAGGAAATAACATTCTGTCATATTGTAGAGGAGACATAAAAAATGTTATTCCTGATTTGATGAAGCATTGAAATGATTTAATTTCAACTCAGGCTTTTGTCTATTTGAAAATATTAGGATTTTCCCATGGATATTCTTGCCCATGTTCAAAAGTGAAGCAGAATATTGATAATATTTTCTTTAGCAATTTATATACTATATATGGCTGCGGCATGCACTACAACTGTGAGCACAATATTGTAAATCTAGAAAAAAGTGTATGTCGTGTGAATTTTACTACCAAATCTGCTACTTACACTATGACCCTGTCACAATAATCTCATTTTTAGTGTTAGTTTCTCCAACATTATATAAAGATAACATTCTTTTCTCTCCCTGGTAGTTGTCAATATATAATCTCTGTAATATATTTTTTTTTAACATGAATAGGCAGTTTCTTTTTGGATGAATGATACGAAATTAACATTATTGTTGCATGTTACTTAACTACATAGTAACATAGTAAATGATGGTCCACCCAGTCTGCCCAGCAAGTTGTTTAGGGTTTTAACTGCTACTCCGTGCAACTACTTTTATTACATGATTCAATCTTTAGTCACTTGACAAACTCAAAGACAAAACTTTTGATATTTCAAGATCAGATACAAAACTCTACAATAAATCTCTTACTGCTGTTTATTTCATTTGTATAGAATATGAATTAACCATACAATAGCTAGACTACTTAGATAGTCTTTAGAAATGAGGACAATGTTCAGAGTTTAAAAATGAAACATTGTATTTGACATTTTTCTGTCTTGCTAGACACAAACATACCTAGATTAAATTATAATTTCATTACTAATACCTAACGGGCCTGATTTTCAAAAAGATTTATGGGCATAAAAGGACTTTTGAAAATTGCCCAAAGGGGGAGAAAGGGAGATTTGTGCATGTAAAATGTGAGAAACTCACATGTGTATTTTTACACAAACAAAAAAGGTGTTCAGGGGCAGAGTTTGAGCAGGGAAATCATTTAAAAGAAAATAGGCTCAAGCAAGTCTGCCCTAATTTTGTGAACCCTAAGTTTTAAAGCAGATTTATGCATATATAGCTCTATGTGCTTATTACCCTATAAGATTACCTTCAAAATGTTTATTACTGCATGTTTAAATAGATGCAATATATTGTATACAAGATTGATGTTAACAACTAACATCCTAATTTAACAAAGACATTTAGGATGCAATTCATTTAGTGTCACTAAGGGCCTTCTTTTCTAAGGCTCTCGCACACTTGCGCTACCATTCTATACTTTGCCTTGAATGTCCTAACTTGAATGAACACTTCACATCCAAGCTGTAAGGTCTTACTTCTTTAAGCAGCAGACATATGAATGTGGACAATGCACAAACACTTGCTTACAGTGTTGACAGAAACAACTCTTAGAGAAGTTAAAGGACCACTAAGACAACTGACTCTTAGTGTTCCTTTAACCTAAAGTCATTATATCTGCAGAGAAAAGGTGTCATAATGATGTGCAGTTGGGAGCTCCTTCCTACAGAAACAGTCTGAATCTACTTTTAAAGAAGAATATCTGTCTTATAAAAAGGGTGCAATGTAAGAAAGAAATAGGGAGAATTGCCTGCATAGACTCACCTTCAGGAAGAGCTACCTGGAGTACTACTGGTGGCTAATGTTAAACCAATAAACCAGTAAAAAAACGTAGACCGGTTCTCTTAGTTCTTAGCCCCCCTCAACCTCCAAATCCCCCTCAGACTTCATTCGTCATCAAGACCCATCAGAGAAGCATACAAAGGATCACTGACTGTTCCCCCTATTAAATCTACACACCATATTACACTCAGAGACCGGGTCTTCTCTACAGCGGGCCCCGCTCTTTGGAATTCCTTACCACTTGATCGCAGACTTGAACCTTGCCTGCTAACTTTCAGAAAAAGGCTTAAGACTTGGCTATTTAAACAAGCCTTTCCCGAATCTAATATCCAAGGAGAAACCCTACAGCAAGCAAGCCCTACAGAATCCACCATCCACTGAGAGACCTACGGTACTATGTAAATAATGACCACAAAGAGACATTACTGCAAAATGTAAATAATCTACCTCTGTAAAGTATATATTTATTCCTTTCTATTCTTGTCTCCTTCATCTCCCAGTTTCAACGACCTTGTTATATTGTAACTTTTTGCCTCTTCTGCACTGGTTAAAAAGAACAAAGTTATTACACACCCCTGTTATTTGTAAACCGGTATGATATGATTGTATCATGAATGCCAGTATAGAAAAGCCTTAAATAAATAAATAAATAAATAAATAGAATGAATGAATGAATGAATAAATAAATAAATAAATATTTATTGTGGAGATCAGGGATGAATAATATTATTAACTGCAAAATGACCAACAGGGTGTATACAATCCACAGTGTCTGACTCTGGCGGAATTTCACCTAAATTTTAAGTGGCATCAGGGGCTTAATATATTTATTTGTTTAGTTATCTTGGTTAATCAGTATGATCTCCTTTGTTACAGAATATGAATACATAAAAAGTATACTGCATAAATGGCATATATTCCTTGGTACTTGCTATTGCTGATTCGGGGTCTGTGCTGGGGGAAAATACGGAAAAGACAATAGGGGTCACGGGTCAGCGGTCGGTACGTTACTGTTTGTGTACGCTGCTGGCCAATTCCGGGGAATATGCTGTTGTGAGAGGGTTGTGTTTATGCTTGGTATTCTTCCTTGTACCTCGGAAGTTGGTATGGAGCTGTTTTGTTTGTTTTGCGGTTGATCGTTGCTCCTGACTCAATAAAACTATTTGACAAAAAAAAAAAAAAAAGCACGGATCCACCGACAGGCTCAAGTGGTCCGCAATTATGCTTTATGCCAGCCAGGGAATGGCACCCCTGGCTGGAGGGGGCTCAGCACCAGTTCACAATATACATGGACCACAAAAATGTATAATACCTCTGACGTGCCCAACACCTAAACACCCAGCAAGCCCAATGGTCCCTCTTCTTTGCTCGTTTTAACTTTGATCTTAGGTACCACCCAGCAGATAAGAAAATGTGAGCCGATGCCTTATCATGCTCATTTGTACCAGAGGATACCATCGAGGAACCCCAACACATCATTGACCCAGCACGCATCCACTTATCTGCAGCTATGACCGTTCCTGCTGGGAAGACAGTGGTTCTGAACAGGTTATGAGAGAAAGTACTAAAATGGTCAGATGATTCTTGGATAGCTGGCCATCCCGGCCGCACTTGGAGATTGGCACTCTTCCAACGCTAATATTGATGGCTCAACATGCAACAAGATGTTCGGACCTACATTGACTCTTGTCCCTCCTACGCACAACAAAAGCCATTGGTGGGATGCCCTTGGGATCTGATACAGCCATTGCTAACTCGCAGGGAACCCTGGACACACCGGTCCACTGATTTTGTGGTGGACCTCCCTAGCTCCAATGGCAACACTGTAATTTGGGTGATAGTCAACAGATTTTCCATGATGGCTGACTTCATTCCATTACTGGTTTCCCTTTGGTCCCAGAGTAGGCCTGATTATTCACTCTGTATGTGTTCTGCATCCATGGGCTTCCTAAAGATGTCATTTCCGACAGAGGACCACAGTTCACCAACCGGTATTGGTGATCACTTTGCAAGAAGTTTCATATAACATTGGATCTGACCACTGCCTACTACCCACAAGCCAACGGACAGGTAGAGTGAACTAACCAGTCACTAAAGACATTCCTACAAGCCTATCCTAACAATCAGCAAAACAATTGGTCCTATCTCCTGCCTTGGGCAGAATTCTCCCACAATTCCCATGTCAGCACCTCCACCAGATCATCTCCCTTCATCATCTATGGGAGACAATCACTTCATCCGTTGTCAATACCTCTGTCAGTTCCATCTCCAGTAGCTCAAGCCACTGCAGACAAACTACACCAGATCTGGACTCACACCATCAAGCTGTTACAGGAAGTGGCAAGTCAGGCTAAAAGATCACAGTTGCCCATCATAGGTCAGCACCCCAGTTTAAGCCCGGCAATAAAGTGTGGCTCCGCACCTGCCACATCCGGCTCAGGCTTTCGTCCCAGCGCCTGTCACCTTAATACATTGGACCATTTTCCATCATCAAACAGAAAGGACCAATAACGTATCAGCTACGCCTCCCTCCTTCGCTGGGAATCCATAATGTCTTCCACATGTCCCTCCTCAAGCCTTTGATCCTTTCCTGGCCATCCTGGAAGACACCTGTACCACTGCAACTCGCTGCAGAAAGCAACACCATCTACCAAGTATGGGATGTCCTGGATGTTCGAAGACGAGGCTGTAGATGGGAATAGCTCCTTTCCTGGGAAGGATACAGGCCCGAGGAGAATTCTTGGGAGCCAGCCACCAACATTCTCGACAAGAAGTTGATCAGGCAATTTCATGCTATTCACCCCAAGAAACCAAGAACCCCCAAGGAGGGGAGCTTAGGGGAAGGGGTACTGTTAGTTTGTGGGCCCTGCAGTCAGCTATACTCACCTTCCAATGCTGGTCCACCAAGGTGGCCCCAGGTTCTCTGGCCATGGCAGGAAGGCACCACCAATGCTGCACTGCTCTGCCACTTCCCAGCTCTCCCCCCAATGTGGCAGTCCTCCCCGGGCTGAGCCGCCTCATTAATACTGCCATGCAGCCCGTGGCTGCACATGAGGCATTGCCACCTTTCTTCCGGGCTGGGCACCTCCCCTATGTGCATGTGCACACCTCTCCTAAATATTTAAAGGGCCCACAGTGGGAAATCACCTGTGGCCCTTGCTGATGACATCACCGGCCTTTCCCTATATAAGGCAAGCTCTGACAGTCAGAGCTTGCCTTGGCAACAAGACCGTTCACTCTCCTTGAGCTGCGTTCCAGAGTTCCTCCCTTCTTGTGTTCCCACCTTCCATTGCTCCTGACCCCGGATGGACCCTCGGCTTCTGACATTCTGCCTGGACCTGAAGTTGAGTAAAGCCACCTTCCCTGACCTTCTGCTGGACCTAACTTTGAATATCGTTGCCTGCCTCTGACCTTTGGCCTGGATGAGCAAAGATGTGAATCGTGTGCCAGATCGTCTTAACGATCAAATTCGGCTGGGGGGGGGGGGGGGGCGAGAAATCTGATCGTTAAGATATGTGAATTGGAATCGTTTCCGATTCACATCGCTAATTTTTTTTTTTAGGGAGGCCCGTGCCGCTAAAAAAATAAAAACCCACCCGACCCTTTAAATCGACCCCACCCTCCCGACCCCCCCAAAACCTTTTAAAATTACCTGGTGGTCCAGGGGGGCCTCGGGGAGAGATTTCCCGTTCCCAGGCATCAGCTGTTCTAAAAAAAAAAAAATGGCGCCGATGCCCCTTTGCTCTTACCATGTGACAGGGTATCCGTGCCATTGGCCGGCCCCTGTCACATGGTAGGAGCACAGGATGGCCGGCGCCATCTTTAAAGATGGCGCCGGCCATCTTTACTCATCAGCCCCTATTATACTATATAATACTATATATATTACTATATATAGTATACTATATATATACTATATATAATAGTATATATATAGTATATATAATTATACTATATAATACTATATATAGTATACTATATATATACTATATATAATAGGGGCTGATGAGTAAAGATGGCCGGCGCCATCTTTAAAGATGGCGCCGGCCATCCAGTGCTCCTACCATATGACAGGGGCCGGCCAATGGCACGGATACCCTGTCACATGGTAAAGGCAAAGGGGCATCGGCGCCATTTTATTTTAGAACAGCTGATGCCTGGGAATGGGAAATCTCTTCCCGAGGCCCCCCTGGATCTCTCCTCTCCTCGAGGCCCCCCTGGACACCAGGTAATTTTAAAAGGTTTTTGGGGGGGTGGGGTCGATTTAAAGGGTCGGGTTCGTTTTTTTTTTTAGCGGTGCGGGCCTCCCTAAAAAAAAGGGTCGGGAGGGTGGGGGGGGGTCTAAGGGGGGTCAATTTAAAGGGTCGGATGGTTTTTTTTTTTTTATCAGGCCATCGGCACCATTTTAATTAGTGGCAGCCAAAATGGTGCTGATGGTCCGAGAGCAGGAGATTGCACCGGGACCCCCCCCCCCCCCCCACTGGACCACCAGGTAATTTAACATTTTGGGGGGGTTAGGAATTGGTTTTAAAGGGTCGGGGTGGGTTTAGGGGTTGTTTTGGTGTGCCGGTTTTCCCGCCCTCCCCCAAATAATTCCTGTGCCCTATTTAACGATACAATACAAATGCCCCTGACGATAAATCGGGGGCATTTGTATTGTATCGTGCACTCTAACGATTTACGACGATTTTAAAATTATCTGACGATAATTTTAATCGTTCAAAAACGATTCACATCCCTATGGATGAGTATTATCGTCTGGCCTCCTCCTCATGGAAGCTTCCATACAGAGGCCTATCTAAGTTCAGCCAGCCCTGGTACCCAAGTTCTCAACCTGCTGGGAACGAGGGTTGGTATTGGCGAAGCCCCAGCTGGCATCTGCTTCCCATCTGGCTTCATCTGCCGAGGGGGTCTGTGGGGGTCTCCCCACAGACAGTACCAACCTTTCCTCCTCCAACACATTTAATATATGATCATTTTTCCATTTGCTCAAAGACATGTTGTAGTCATTGTTGATATACATTTGGTTCACCAAATGCCTTTGTGCATCTTCTGTGCATTCAAAACATAAAGAGCAGATGAATAAATAAATGTTTGTAAAGTGTATTATGAATATGTTAAGCCTTCCATAGTGTGAGAAGTTCTTTACGGGTCAATTATCAAACTGCCAAATCATTTGCTCTGCTTTTAAAAATGAAGTGGGAGTGCCAATACGGACTCCAGGAACTAGCTTTCTTTTACAAAATAGTTGTTTTTAAAGAATTTTGAGAATATTTATTGGACCCTGGCAATTCTGAAATATACCTGTAAAGTGGTGTTACATCTTAAAAAATAAATTACTTGAGAGAAAAATGGCTAAGGAGAAAAGCAGGAAACTCAAAAGCTCAGATTTCCTTATAAAGGAAACTTAATTTCTTCAAATGTAAGACCCTATTGACATGTTTTAAGTTTAGAAGGTTTTAAAAATAATTTCCCCCATTTTCACCTTCTACCCCATCCCTAAACAGCATGCCCTGGCAGCACAGGATATCAATATTAGTGTTATCGAGGGGTGCCTCTTTTATGATGCACCCTCACGGGCATTTGGCCAGTAGGTTCCAGCAGAGTAACAGCAGCAATCTTCCATCCCTCCTAGAACTTACGTGTGCCATCTTTATAGAATGCTCAGGCCTGCCAATCCCGAGAAGAACAGAATCTGAACATGAGAGGTTTGCTTCTGGTTTGGATTAGTAATTTAGACCTCTTTTCCAAAATAACTGGCAGATAGTGTGCAAAAATATCTGGATCATATAAGCATTTGTTTCTAACTACAATTTTGTATTTTGTCTTTTTTCCACCTGCATTGTTTCGAAATATGGTTTCCTACATAAAACAACTAAACCACCATTGAATATCAGATATGAAGCAAAGAAATAAACCCACTGCTTCATACAGTACTATGGAAAATATTTACCAAGGTTGAAAATTATTAGCGAACCAACTCAATGTTCCAAATGTGGATAGATCACATTACATTTATTTCATAAATACTAGACAACCCTTTATATGACTTTTCAAAAACAATAAAGTGCCTATAAAATTTACAATGTAAAACCCTCCATCCCCCTGATTTAGTCCATCCTCATTATGCAGGAAAGAAATGAATAATTTCTTCAAATCAGTACAGCTTCCATTTGTGCACTGATGCTGAGAGAAAACAAATCACATACTGCAGGGTGTTGTCTAAGAAACAGTTTTTATGGTGACTGAACACACAGATGCTTTGGATTGTAAAACAGAGTATACAGTATACAAAAGTTTCTAATGTGTCTACTTTTGCATTAGACTTTCTATTATGAGTGATCATGATAAAGGAAAACAGCAACTTTTGTCAAACAGCCTTCTATTGTTTCTTTTTTAGGTTTTTACATTACTTTCCTCCTAATGCCCATCTGATATGAAGAATAATCAGCCAATTGCTGTGCACTACTTGGACAAAATATATGGTAAAGATCACCAGGCATATTAAAGCAACTTAGCTTACACAAATCAGAGTGCTAGGCACTAAGAGTAATTTTCAAAATTATGTTCATGGATAAAAGTATTTTCCTCTGGAAATAGACATTTTGAAAATTGCCCTGCTTATATGCAGGTAAACATATTCATATAGGGCTTCTATAGACATACGTTTACTCACAGTGGCAAGAGGGGTTGGGTTGGAAAGGGGTTTGTAACTAAGTATATACTTGTTAATGTATGTATGTATGTATGTATGTATGTATGCACTTTTTCTCCAGAAAACTCTCCACAGAAATTAGCAAGTGTAAGTGTGTGTGCATATATTTTCTGGGATAATTTTCAAAGTAACAATGAACTTGCAGTTTGAAATTTGGAGTAAAGTCTCTAGGTAAAAAGTGCCCACAGACTTTCCGCTTTTGCGGCCAGTCTTACAACAGTAAAGGCCTAGTGGGATTGAAAATTAAGGTCAGAAGCATTAGCACATTCACATTAAAATGAATAGCTACAATCCAGTATATGACAGAATGTCATCATCAAATTAGGCTTTAGCGGGTGCACACAAAGCAGCATAGAATGCTTTCCTCTACACAGTATTTAGCAAGTATTCAGACCTAGAATTTAACACCAGTTTCAGAGTTTAAACTTTTTATTGTACATAGTACTGAAAGGCTTCAGATGTCAGCATACATTGGGAGTTTCAAGATGGAGCATGACCTAGGCTGTCATTGTTACCATTATCAAACCTTTTGCACCTGCCTGGAGGCAGGCGCAGGTTGCATGTGCCAGCAGCCTGCCAGCACGTGATCCTCCTACACAGCAGCAAATGACTGCTGTGTCGGAGGTCTCTCCCCACATCGCCCCGCCCATGGACTGCCCCTTTTTGCAAGACCCAGGACTTAGACGCGTCCCGGGGCTTTATGCGCATCACTGGGCCTTTATAAAATAGGCCTGAGAGTGCGTAAGGTGATTTACGAGCGTAGAGCTTTTAAAATCTGACCCGTATGGGGGATTTGTAAACATGTATATGTATCTAATGCACTTGCATACAGTACATCTATTTAAGTAGCATATGAATATTATTTTCTTATGTGTGTGTGAAGAGTTGGCCAATATGCTAAATGTTTGATATAAGGAATTCCTGGCATGTATGAATGATGAACTCATTAGCTTAAGATGTTTCCTTTATTTTATTGGCCTAGCTCATCATATCTTAGACTATAACTGATATTTTATCAGATTATGTGGCCTCGCTCCACACTACAATTATTTGTGTTACTATATTGCCCTTTAGAAGATTTCTCAATGTTTTCCCCAGATGATCTATTTTGCTCTATGTAACATATACTTTCCATTTCATATTTTTTTTATGTCTTGATGGCATGCAGCTGAGATAACAGACAGTTCAGACATTTCTTCAGGTGATTTCTCTCATATTCTGAAGGGTTGCTTTGTCTGGGTACTTTGTTACTATAGGGAGTGCAGGTGGGTGAGTGGACAAGGTTATGGAATCAAGGAGACCCTAAAAGCTCACAACTGGGAGTTTTTAAAAGAAAACCTTCAAATACTCATTTTGCCGGCATGCCAGATAGAAGATTGGAGCCCTGGGGAAAGTGTTGTATTTACAAGCTGATCTACTTTGGCAAGTGAAGCTTTCAAAGATGTTAGATTTGGTATGGAATGAAGACATTTCAAGTTGCCAGTGAGACCCTTGGGATGGATAACTGATTCCTCTCTTGGAGAAAAGAATCTATCCAAAGAGAAGCCAGCCAAAAGATGGTAATGACAAGGTCTCTAATTATATTAGCCAGCTGTTGAACTCCAGGTTGTCTGTCATCACCGAGGGGTAAGACTTAATTCATTGACATTACCAGCTTTTGGGAGATGATGATGGATGATTAGAAACGGATCTAGACAGCTTCTATTGAAAAGAGAACCTACCAGCACATATATTTTACATCTTTACTCTGCCACTAAATTACAAGAGCTTGAATCCCAGTTGTGTAATGGTAGAATTGGTGAAGCTGAGAAGTATTCTTGTAAAGGGAATGCCCATGTTTGTTGCTTGACTTATGCACAGCTCTGGCACTTTGAGGAGGTAAGGCCTAAGTTATGACATAAAGCTCTATAATGCTATGGTTATTACAGTAATGACATTTGGTTGAGTTAAGTCTAGAATGCTGTCCCAAATAAACTGCAGCTTAAAGGATTCTGCTGTAAGGGTAGTAGAGTAGAGGATGAAAGCTATTGAAAAGAAATGTATGCCTAACTATATACAGCTCAGTGTGTGGATATGAGAGTGAGTGCAGAAGGCTTCCCAAACAGGGGTTTGATTTTGGGATAACATGGAATATAGCATGCAAAAGAAAAGCTATGCACAAATGTAACAAATATATTTTTATAATAAAATATGTAAACAGGTAAGATAAGATTTTATCTTGAGTATCGGTATATTAAAAGATATTAAATAAATACATAAATAAATAAATAAATAAAATAAGAACATAAGAACATGCCATACTGGGTCAGACCAAGGGTCCATCAAGCCCAGCATCTTGTTTCCAACAGTGGCCAATCCAGGCCATAAGAACCTGGCAAGTACCCAAAAACTAAGTCTATTCCATGTTACTGTTCTAGTAATAGCAGTGGCTATTTTCTAAGAACTTAGGGGTAGATTTTCAGACGAGCGCGAACAGCCTACTTTTGTTTGCGCTCCAGGCGCAAACAAAAAGTACGCTGGATTTTAGTAGATACGCGCGTAGTCGCGCGTATCGGCTAAAATCCTGGATCGGCGCGCGCAAGGCTATCGATTTCGTATAGCCTGCGCGCGCCGAGCCGCGCAGCCTACCCCCGTTCCCTCCTAGGCCGCTCCGAAATCGGAGCGGCCTAGAAGGGAACTTTCCTTTGCCCTCCCCTCACCTTCCCCTCCCTTCCCCTACCTAACCCACCCGCCCGGCCCTGTCTAAACCCCCATCCTACCTTTGTCGGGGGATTTACGCCTCCCAGAGGGAGGCGTAAATCCCCGCGCGCCAGCGGGCCTCCTGCGCTCCGGGCCGCGACCTGGGGGCGGGTACGGAGGGCGCGGCCACGCCCCCGGGCCGTAGCCACGCCCCCGTACCCGCCCCCAAAACGCTGCCGACACGCCCCCGCAACGCCGCACGCTCCGGCCCCGCCCCCGACACGCCTCCCGACACGCCCACTCCGAAAACCCCGGGACTTACGCGAGTCCCGGGGTTCTGCGCGCGCCGGTGAGCCTATGTAAAATAGGCTCACCGGCGCGCAGGGCCCTGCTCACGTAAATCCGCCCGGTTTTGGGCGGATTTACGCGAGCAGGGCTCTGAAAATCCGCCCCTTAATTAATAGCAGGTAATGGACTTCTCCTCCAAGAACTTATCCAATCCTTTTTTAAACACAGCTATATTAACTGCACTTACCACATCCTCTGGCAACAAATTCCAGAGTTTAATTGTGCGTTGAGTAAAAAAGATCTTTCTCAGATTAGTTTTAAATGTGCCACATGCTAACTTCATGGAGTGCCCCCTAGTTCTTCTATTATCCGAAAGAGTAATTAACCGATTCACATCTACCCGTTCTAGACCTCTCATGATTCTAAACACCTCTATCATATCCCCCCACAGCCGTCTCTTCTCCAAGCTGAAAAGTCCTAACCTCTTTAGTCTTTCCTCATAGGGGAGCTGTTCCATTCCCCTTATTTTGGTAGCCCTTCTCTGTACCTTCTCCATCGCAATTATATCTTTTCTGAGATGCGGCGACCAGAATTGTACACAGTATTCAAGGTGAGGTCTCACCATGGAGCGATACAGAGGCATTATGACATTTTCCGTTTTATTCACCATTCCCTTTCTAATAATTCTCAACATTCTGTTTGCTTTTTTGACTGCCACAGCACACTGAACCGACAATTTCAATGTGTTATCCACTATGACGCCTAGATCTCTTTCTTGGGTTGTAGCACCTAATATGGAACCTAACATTGTGTAACTATAGCATGGGTTATTTTTCCCTATATGCATCACTCTGCACTTATCCACATTACATTTCATCTGCCATTTTGATGCCCAATTTTCCAGTCTCACAAGGTCTTCCTGCAATTTATCACAATCTGCTTGTGATGTAACTACTCTGAACAATTTTGTATCTGCAAATTTGATTATCTCACTTATCATATTTCTTTCCAAATCATTTATAAATACATTGAAAAGTAAGTGTCTCAATACAGATCCCTGAGGCACTCCACTGCCCACTCCCTTCCACTGAGAAAATTGTCCATTTAATCCTACTCTCTGTTTCCTGTCTTTTAGCCAGTTTGCAATCCACGAAAGGACATCACCACATATCCCATGATTTTTTACTTTTCCTAGAAGCCTCTCATGAGGAACCTTGTCAAACGCCTTCTGAAAATCCAAGTATACTACATCTACCGGTTCACCTTTATCCATATGTTTATTAACTCCTTCAAAAAAGTGAACCAGATTTGTGAGACAAGACATGCCTTGGGTAAAGTCATGCTGACTTTGTTCCATTAAACCATGTCTTTCTATATGTTCTGTGATTTTGATGTTTAGAACACTTTCCACTATTTTTCCTGGCACTGAAGTCAGACTAACCAGTCTGTAGTTTCCCGGATCGCCCCTGGAGCCCTTTTTAAATATTGGGGTTACATTTGCTATCCTCCAGTCTTCAGGTACAATGGATGATTTTAACAATAGGTTACAAATGTTTACTAATACGTCTAAAATTTCATTTTTTAGTTCCTTCAGAACTCTGGGGTGTACACCATCTGGTCCAGGTGATTTACTACCCTTCAGTTTGTCAATCAGGTCTACCATATCTTCTAGGTTCACCGTGATTTGATTCAGTCCATCTGAATCATTACCCATGAAAACCGTCTCCAGTACGGGTACCTCCCCAACATCCTCTTCAGTAAACACCAAAGCAAAGAAATCATTTAATCTTTCCGTGATGGCCTTATCTTCTCTAAGTGCCCCTTTAACCCCTCGATCATCTAACAGTCCAACTGACTCCCTCACAGGCTTTCTGCTTCGAATATATTTTAAAAAGTTTTTACTGGGAGTTTTTGCCTCTACGGCCAACTTTTTTTCAAATTCTCTTTGTCTTATCAATGTTTTACATTTAACTTGCCAACGTTTATGCATTATCCTATTTTCTTCTGTTTGATCCTTCTTCCAATTTTTTAATGAATATCTTTTGGCTAAAATAGTCTCTTTCACCTCCCCCCCCTTAACCATGCCGGCAATCGTTTTGCCTTCTTTCCACCTTTCTTAATGTGTGGAATATATCTGGACTGAACTTCCAGAATGGTATTTTTCAGCAATGACCACACCTCTTACTTTTGTAGCTGCTCCTTTCAGTTTTTTTCTAACAATTTCTCTTATTTTATCAAAGTTTCCCTTTTGAAAGTTTAGCACGAGAGCCGTGGATTTGCATACTGTTCCTCTTCCAGTCATTAATTCAAATTTGATCATATTATGATCACTATTGCCAAGTGGCCCCACCACCGTTACCTCTCACCAAATCCTGTGCTCCACTGAGAATTAGATCTAAAATTGCTCCCTCTCTCGTCGGTTCCTGAACCAATTGCTCCATAAAGCTATCACTTATTCCATCCAGGAACATTATCTCTCTAGCGTGTCCCGATGATACATTTACCAAGTCAATATTGGGGTACTTGAAGTCTACTATACAGAAACAGTTAAAGAAAGAATGTGCAACGAGCCACACTTATCACACAAAAAACACGTTGCCAGCAAATTTGAAAATTTTATGTGCTTAAGGATATTATCTCAACATGTGGACCATCATACCACCCTTGGTTGATATAGGCAGTAAGCCACACTTTCAACCATATCGGGTCATGTTTAATCATCGGTCCAGAATAGACTATTAGTTTCTTTTCAGATTTCTTCAGTTTTCTACTTTATTAATTTTACTATTTTTTTATCATTTTTTGTCCATGTTATAAAAATGTATTTTTTAACAGAGCAAGGGGCGGAATCACCTTACTTATACGGAGCGCTTCCGCGCTTCCGAAACTCACTTGTGTAGAGCGCCGCCGCGCTTTCAAGGCTGTGGGGCGCCGCCGCGCTTTCAAGGCTTTAGACTCACTTGTGTAGAGCGCCGCCGCGCTTTCAAAGCTGTAGAGCGCCGCCGCACTTACAAGGCTTTTTAGTTTCAGTGCTGCTGTACATTCGAGGCAGCCGGTTCCGATCAAGGGTGCTCGTGCGACTTTGAGCTCCGTAGTCCGGTTCCGATCAAGGGTGCTCGTACGACTTTGAGCTCCGTAGTCCGACGTACGTTTCGCAGTTGTGCTGCTTCAGGGACTCTGTCCTAATCGGAGAAGTTAGGCTTGAGAGATACACACGGTTAATTCCCGCCAAACTCTTTCAATATTAAAATGTCTTCATATTGACTTCCGTCTAAATGCCTATGGGATTGACAATAGATATAAGTCCACTTATGTATTTAACACCAATATTTCTTAAATAAAATCATGCACTCCCAAATGAATTCGAGGCTAAAACACCTCTATAGTCTTGTCTTACCGCGTTCAGTCGCCTGATACTTTCACCGGCATTCTGCTGAATTGCCGCGAGATCTGGGCTATTTTATAGGATCACCCAACCACACCTGTGATCTGATTTAACCACAGGAGTGGATTCACATGAAGTGAATCCATTCAATGTCCTTGTTGAGGCCACCAGGGGTCACTGTTTGTAATTCAAAGATCCAGCGTTGTTCACTTTGTCGCAGCTTTTTAATTCGGTCTCCCTTTCTCCAATGGGGGTGAACAATTTCTAGGATGGTCCATTTAATATCAGAAAAGTCATGATTGTGATCTCTAAAATGTGTCACCAATGGTTCTTCTATTCGTCCTGTATTGATACAGCATTTGTGTTCTGTTAATCTGGTTCTAAACAGGCATTTGGTCATGCCTACATAAGTTAGTGGGCACGGACAAAAAATGGCATACACAACAAAGGAAGTTCTGCATGTTGCTGGTGGTAGAGACACTGTCCGACCTGATGGTAGAGTGATGGTGGTTTGTGGTGATTTTAAAATACAGTGTGCACAATTTGTGCAGTTCATGATTGGGTCCTCAACATGCCGGGACTGTTGGAGACAAGAGTGAACCACTTGATCTTTAATGTTTCTGCCTCGAGAATATGCAATTCTAAGTGGTTCCTTGAATGAAGGGTGGATTTCTTGAAGGATTGCCCAGTGTCTCCGTAAGGCTCTGCTAATCATTGGAGCGGCCAAAGTGTGTCTCATCACCATCGTCTGTGGGTTCGAGTCCTCGGGCTGTCTTGGCAAGAACATGTATTCCCTATTGGAGTAAAGGGCTCGTCGATAAGCTTTTTTAACACTTGACAGGGGATATCCTCGTTGTAGAAATCTTTCTGCCATGATTTGAGACTGTTTTTTAAATTCCGAATCATCTGTGCACAATCGCCGTATGCGCATAAACTGGCCAACAGGTAAATTCAACTTAAAGGTGGTCGGGTGAAAACTATCAAATCTTAAGAGATTGTTACGGTCGCTGGGTTTTCGATACAGAGTGGTGACAACTGAGTCTTCTTTTTTGGTGATGAGGATGTCTAAGTATGATATTTGCTGATCATGAAAGTTCATGGTGAACTTAAGACATGAGTTTAATGAGTTGAGCCACAGGTGGAATTCCTGAAGGGCTGTCTGTGTTCCTTCCCATATGATGAACACGTCATCTATATATCTTTTCCAATGTTTTAAAGACAGGGACCATGGATGTTGTTGAATATATTGATTCTCAAATGCTGTTACAAATAAATTTGCAACATCCGGCGCCATGGCTGCCCCCATTGCGGTTCCCCGGATTTGTAGATAGAATTTATCTTGAAAGGTAAAATAGTTGTTGCTCAGAGCTAGGTTTAACAATTCAATGATGTAGGTGGTTGGTATCCTTTGCGGATTTGGGCGTGTCTTGAGGACAGCTGATATTACAGTAAGTAATTCCTCTTGAGGGATTACTGTATACAGCGATTCTATGTCCATGGTGACTAGTAAACTGTGGTTTGACAATTTTATAGTAGATAAAAATTGAGGCATATGAGACGTGTCCTTGATATAAGAGGATGCTTGCGACACGAATGGTTGAAGTAATTTGTCCAGAAAAATAGAGATTGGTTCTAATACTGATTCCTTTGCCGACACTATCGGTCTTCCCGGAGGCTGTTGTAAATTTTTATGAATTTTCGGTACGATGTACAGTACGGGGACCCTAGGATATTTGTTAATCAAAAAATCACTTTCACTTTTTGTGAGAAAATTCTGTTGGTAACCATAGTCTACTATGCGTGTTATCTCCGCCAAAATGTCATCTGTCGGGTCACCATCAAGTTCCCGATAGAATGCTGTATTTGAAAGTTGACGTTGTACTTCTTCGATGTATGCTGATGTAGTCATCACTACAACTGCGCCTCCCTTATCAGCTGGTTTTATAACTATATCCTTTCTATCTTGTAATTGATGAAGTGCCTGCGATTCCTCTCTGGAAAGATTAAAGTAGGAATGCTGATTCGATTTTTCAATTTTTTCAATATCATGCATCACCAAGGTGAAAAAAGTATTGACTGCTGCATCTCCCGGTGGAGGCGGGCTCCATTTGGATTTAGATTTTACAAGTGGAGTGATGACTGATGGTGAAGGGGTTGCGGGGACTTGAGATAAGTAAATTTTTCTCTGAAGCTGCCGGATGAACTTATGGAAGTCACATCGAAACTGAAAAGGGTCATGTTTTTGT
This sequence comes from Rhinatrema bivittatum, assembly GCF_901001135.1. NCBI lineage: Eukaryota > Metazoa > Chordata > Amphibia > Gymnophiona > Rhinatrematidae > Rhinatrema > Rhinatrema bivittatum. Next base: position 158,930,860 of record NC_042621.1, read on the forward strand.
GTAGGTACAAAATTCAATCCTTTGTTCAGTACCCGTTCTTCCAATATTGACAAGGGCCTGCCCGAAATGTTGATTACTGCTGATGTGGCGGCCAATCCGTCTTTCCTGGCGGCCAATCCGTCTTTCCTGGCGGTGGTTTGTTGGAAGGGTACTGCGACCTGGTTTTCGGTCTGTTCCACTCTGCTTGTTGGTAGTTTCTGGACCCTCTTCTTCTGCCCCTGAATGTTTGGCCTCGCTGCCCTCGCTGGTACGAAGGTTTTGAAGCATCTCCTAAAGGGGGTTCTTCATCGCTGCCTGATGAATTGTCTGACGTGTTAAACGTGACTTTTCTCGGTTTAGCTTCTGGATTTAACCAGGGATAAATAGACCCTGTCTTATAATCCCCTTCGTCCCTGTGGAATTTTTCAATTTTGGTGGTCTTAATTTCTTCCTTGAATTTCTCCATGTTGCGCTTGAACTCCTGCAAATTGGTGTCAAAAATATCTAATGCTATACTGCTTTTCAAAGACTCCAGCATAATGTCAGACTGTTGTTTGATTTCTTGAGATATTTTGCGTGTTTGACTCACAATTAATAGCATCAAGTCCATGGAGCATTTGTTAAGAACGTGAGACCACTGTTCAAGAAATTCGGGGTATTCCGTATAAATTTTAGGTGTTTTCACCATCCTAAGCCCTCGTGGGATACGCTGATGTTTCAGGTATTCAACCATTGTTACACCATGCATTTCAGTGCGTATCCAACGTTTATGCAGCATAGTCAATTCAGTCCAGTTAGAGGATACTGAGATGGCTGTGGCTGTGCCATCAGAGAATAAAGACTCACTCTGTTGGCCAGTTTATGCGCATACGGCGATTGTGCACAGATGATTCGGAATTTAAAAAACAGTCTCAAATCATGGCAGAAAGATTTCTACAACGAGGATATCCCCTGTCAAGTGTTAAAAAAGCTTATCGACGAGCCCTTTACTCCAATAGGGAATACATGTTCTTGCCAAGACAGCCCGAGGACTCGAACCCACAGACGATGGTGATGAGACACACTTTGGCCGCTCCAATGATTAGCAGAGCCTTACGGAGACACTGGGCAATCCTTCAAGAAATCCACCCTTCATTCAAGGAACCACTTAGAATTGCATATTCTCGAGGCAGAAACATTAAAGATCAAGTGGTTCACTCTTGTCTCCAACAGTCCCGGCATGTTGAGGACCCAATCATGAACTGCACAAATTGTGCACACTGTATTTTAAAATCACCACAAACCACCATCACTCTACCATCAGGTCGGACAGTGTCTCTACCACCAGCAACATGCAGAACTTCCTTTGTTGTGTATGCCATTTTTTGTCCGTGCCCACTAACTTATGTAGGCATGACCAAACGCCTGTTTAGAACCAGATTAACAGAACACAAATGCTGTATCAATACAGGACGAATAGAAGAACCATTGGTGACACATTTTAGAGATCACAATCATGACTTTTCTGATATTAAATGGACCATCCTAGAAATTGTTCACCCCCATTGGAGAAAGGGAGACCGAATTAAAAAGCTGCGACAAAGTGAACAACGCTGGATCTTTGAATTACAAACAGTGACCCCTGGTGGCCTCAACAAGGACATTGAATGGATTCACTTCATGTGAATCCACTCCTGTGGTTAAATCAGATCACAGGTGTGGTTGGGTGATCCTATAAAATAGCCCAGATCTCGCGGCAATTCAGCAGAATGCCGGTGAAAGTATCAGGCGACTGAACGCGGTAAGACAAGACTATAGAGGTGTTTTAGCCTCGAATTCATTTGGGAGTGCATGATTTTATTTAAGAAATATTGGTGTTAAATACATAAGTGGACTTATATCTATTGTCAATCCCATAGGCATTTAGACGGAAGTCAATATGAAGACATTTTAATATTGAAAGAGTTTGGCGGGAATTAACCGTGTGTATCTCTCAAGCCTAACTTCTCCGATTAGGACAGAGTCCCTGAAGCAGCACAACTGCGAAACGTACGTCGGACTACGGAGCTCAAAGTCGTACGAGCACCCTTGATCGGAACCGGACTACGGAGCTCAAAGTCGCACGAGCACCCTTGATCGGAACCGGCTGCCTCGAATGTACAGCAGCACTGAAACTAAAAAGCCTTGTAAGTGCGGCGGCGCTCTACAGCTTTGAAAGCGCGGCGGCGCTCTACACAAGTGAGTCTAAAGCCTTGAAAGCGCGGCGGCGCCCCACAGCCTTGAAAGCGCGGCGGCGCTCTACACAAGTGAGTTTCGGAAGCGCGGAAGCGCTCCGTATAAGTAAGGTGATTCCGCCCCTTGCTCTGTTAAAAAATACATTTTTATAACATGGACAAAAAATGATAAAAAAATAGTAAAATTAATAAAGTAGAAAACTGAAGAAATCTGAAAAGAAACTAATAGTCTATTCTGGACCGATGATTAAACATGACCCGATATGGTTGAAAGTGTGGCTTACTGCCTATATCAACCAAGGGTGGTATGATGGTCCACATGTTGAGATAATATCCTTAAGCACATAAAATTTTCAAATTTGCTGGCAACGTGTTTTTTGTGTGGTACTTGAAGTCTCCCATTATTACCGCACTAGGGAAGCTAACCAAATTGGTAATATCTCTTAGCATTTCACTGTCCGTCTCAGCATCTTGACCAGGTGGACGGTAGTATACTCCTATCACTATAGTCTTCCCCGACACACAAGGGATTTCTACCTATAAAGATTAAATTTTGCATTTAGTCTCATGCAGGATGTTTATCCTGTTGGACTCTATGCCATCCCGGACATAAAACGCCACACCGCCTCCCGGGTGCTCCTCTCTGTCATTGCGATATAATTTGTAGCCCAGTATAGCACTGTCCCATTGGTTGTCCTCCTTCCACCATGTCTCTGAGATGCCAATTAAGTCTGTGTCATCATTCACTGTTATACATTCTAATTCTCCCATCTTACTTCTTAGGCTTCTGGCATTAGCATACAAACATTTCAAAGTTTGTTTTTTGTTTGTATTTTCATTCTGCTTTTTAATTGATAGGGATAAGTTAGAATTTTTTAGCTCAGGTGAGTTTTTAGTTATAGGCACTAGGACTACTTTTCTTATAATTGGAACCTCACTGTCGGGATGCCCTAATTCTAATGCATCATTAGTATCCTTTGAAGATACCTCTCCCCGAACCATGCACTGCTGAGCGACTGTCAGCTTTCCCCTTTGTTCTAGTTTAAAAGCTGCTCTATCTCCTTTTTAAAAGCGCCAGCAGTCTGGTTCCACCCTGGTTAAGGTGGAGCCCATCCCTTCGGAAGAGACTCCCCCTTCCCCAAAAGGTTCCCCAGTTCCTAACAAAACTGAATCCCTCTTCCTTGCACCATCGTCTTATCCACGCATTGAGACTCCGGAGCTCTGCCTGCCTCTGGTGACCTGCGCGTGGAACAGGGAGCATTTCAGAGAATGCTACCCTGGAGGTTCTGGATTTTAGTTTTCTACCTAAGAGCCTAAATTTGGCTTCCAGAGCCTCCCTCCCACATTTTCCTATGTCGTTGGTGCCCACATGTACCACGACAGCCGGCTCCTCCCCAGTACTGTCTAAAATCCTATCTAGGTGACGCCACCTTTGCACCGGGTAGGCATGTTACCAGGCGATCCTCATGCCCACCAGCCATCCAGCTGTCTATATTCCTAATAATTGAATCACCAACTATGACGGCCAACCTAACCCTTCCCTCCTGGGCAGTAGGCCTTGGGGAGATATCCTCGGTTCGAAAGGACAGTGCATCACCTGGAGAGCAAGTCCTTGCTACAGGATCCTTTCCAGCTACACCAGGTTGATGCTCTCCAATCTAAGACCTTCTTCCTCCAAGGCAGCACCAGGGCTGCCAGTCTGAAGTTGGGACTTGGTTACTAGGTCCCTGAAGGTCTCATCTATATACCTCTGGTCTGCCTCAGCTCCTCCAGGTCTGCCACTCTAGCCTCCAGAGATCGGACTCGTTCTCTGAGAGCCAGGAGCTCTTTGCACTGCATGCACATGTACAACTTCTCACCAGTGGGTAAAAAATCATACATAGACAATGTAATTACATAAAATCATATATAGACAATATAATTACATAAATAAATTTTAAATAAAAGAAATGGGAAAGGATATCACAATCTAGGAACAACTAATTACATTACAAAAAAATTGGCCCAGAAACTTCAGGAGGACAAGTCCTGACAGGCTTAGGGGACTGGTGGCTGTGAAGGTGCTCATTGCCCAGTAGTTCACGAGCAGCTGTGAGGCCTTAATGAATATACATTTGATTTTCCAACACATTCACTAGCCTTCTGAGGTTTGCTTTCATTTCATGGATATCTTCCATGCTCCCCCCCCCCCCTTCAATCATATGAACTGGGACCCCAAAGCCACAAAAGTCTAGGCCTCTGGACTTGGAGTAACTGCTCCAGCTGCAAAGCCGGCTTCTGCAGCTATGGGAATGCTGGTCAGATTCAAGGACAGACTGCCCAGCGAGAGGCTCACCTCCACGCCCTGCTATGGCTGGCCACCATCAGGTCCCAGAATAAAATGGAATGAAGGCCCTACAGGGGTGGGGATGGGAAGGGAAGGCTACTTGTGCAGAGTTTCAGAGGGCTCTGTAGTTTGCCCTTGTGGTGGTGGTAGTGGTGGCTGCTGGCCACCTGCAGCCAGTTGCATCAGGAAGAGGTGCCAAAAGAGAGCATTTTCCTGTTGCTCTTCCTGCTTCTCCTCCTCAGAGATGGTGGTGTCTGTGAACAGAGAGAAGGAAAGTGGCAGTCCATCAGGTTGTGTGCATCAGGGTTAGATGAACAGCAAACTGTAGGAGTGCATTCCATTTCTGGGAGGGGATATAGGCAAAGGGATGTGATCATAGCTGTGGGTCATGTATAGATTCTATCAGAAATGTTGGCTGCTCTACAGTTGCTCTTTATAGCATTGTGACTACCTAGTGATAATGACTCTGAGGTAGCCTCAGTGACTAGGTAATATATAGGGGTACATTTTAAAAGAGAGCGCGCACGCATACTTTTGTTCGCGCATCAAGCTGGATTTTATAAGATACATGTGTAGCCGCGCGTATCTTATAAAATCCGGGGTCGGCGCGCGCAAGGGGGTGCACATTTGTGTAACTTGCGCGTGTCGAACCCTGTGCGCGCTGCCCGTTCCCTCCGAGGCCACTCTGAAATCGGAGCGGCCTCAGAGGGAACTTTCCTTCCACCCCCCCACACCTTCCCCTCCCTTCCCCTACCTAACCCACCCTCCCAGCCCTATCTAGACCCTCCCCCCTACCTTTATCAGAAAAGTTACTACTGCCTCCGGGCAGTAGTAACTTACGTGCGCAGGCGCGGCAGGCCCCGACACAGGACGCTGTGTCGGGGCACTCGGCCACGCCCCCAGACCGCCCACACGCCCCTGAACACGCCCCAGATCCAAAACCGCGCCCCCTGGCCATGCCCCCGACCACCACTTTTTGCAAGCCCTGGGACTTACGAGCATCCCGGGGCTTGCGTGCACCGCTGAGCCTATGCAAAATAGGCTCGGTGCGTGCAGGGGGGGGGTTTAAAAGGGTTACGTGCGTACCTTATGTGCATAACCCTTTTAAAATCCGGCCCACAATGTATTGGACTGTGCCTTAGAATTCAATAGCCATGTTGATGTCACAAGGCAAAGGGTCCTTGTTGGAAGGGAGGCATAGAAATTCTCTGGTAACAATATGTCTAGTTGGTATTAATATACTATTTACTTATATCATTGACCTGTAAGTGCAGCAAAGGTAGTGCAACATGACATTGAAGGCCATGACACTGATGCTGGTTTCTACTATTCCACTGAATGGACACCTATGACCTCTATAAGGCAGAAGCTTTATGTGCATGAGGGATACTTCCAGCTATTGGTTGAGACATGTTATGGTTGTCTGTTCTGGAAGCAGCAAATAGACTATGTTTATGTCACCCTGATGAGCATTTAGAGAACTTAACTCTCACCTCCTCCTGCCTGTAACTCAACTACTCCAACCTTTCCCTCTCCAAATGACACTCCTGGGTCTTCTTCTTGAGGTCCTCAATCTGTATATATGAGAATTTGGAATACAATGTTCATAGTTGCATGATGAAATTATCTAGGACATCCTCAATGGCATGTTTCCATTCATATACTATATATTACTCTTATTTTTAAGTATTGATGAATGTTATAATTATTCTGACAATTGACGTCAATAGACAATTGCTTTCACATTTTTCAACGGAATCAAAGTTTTGAAACTAAATCCCATTGGTGTTTTATAGACCTTCATAACATCCCGCGGTCTCTTTGGGCATTTCTGCTCTTTTTCAAGCCGCTTAAGGGATCATCTTTAATCATAGGTCTTTAGAGTCCACACCAAATTTTTTTTTTCCTTTTTTTGTTTTTTCCTTTAGGACAATTTTTCTATAAAATATACCATCTGGTATTAGTATTTTCATTTTGTAAGTATTAGTGACACTTGTGAAAATAATAATTTTAAAGTACTTCCCATTCAGGGATAGCAGAGTCTATAGACTGCAATGCTCCAAGTTTGGCAAACATCAGTATTTCTTGTTTCATGTCACCATTAGAGAACTGATCCTTCTCTTTATTCAGTATCCTTCGTCCTTCCGCTTCCCCCCATTTTCATGTGTATTTACATTTCTTCTGTACTACATGCATCTGAAAAATGGACTCTGTTCTTTGAAAGCTCATGGTTAGTCTATAAGGTGCCTCCTGCCTCTTTCATCTCTAACAGTGTTCTATAATCCAGTAGGGGTGTGCATTCGGATTGACCGCATTAGTAAAACGCAACTCATATTTTTTTTTTACTTAAAAAATTGATTCGACATAAACGATCGGATTTCCCACATATCGAACATAGATATGTTCGATATGTGGGAAATCGCGATTGTTGAGCCAAAATAAAAATATAAACCCCCTCACCCTCCTTAATCCCCCCCCCCCCCCGACTTACCACAACTCCCTGGTGATGGAGCGAGGAGTGAGGACGCCATTTCTGCAATCCTTGGCGAGAAGCATGTGACGTCGGCGGCACGTCGAGTGACGCCGGCGTCACGTGATTCCCGGCTCGTTCGCGCCGGACGGCTCGTTCGGCCCAAAAATAACTTTTGGCCAGCTTGGGGGGGCAGGAGGCCCCCCCAAGCTGGCCAAAAAGGCCCAAAAAGAACTTTTGGCCAGGCCCCCCCAAGCTGGCCAAAAGTTCTTTTTGGGCCGAACGAGCCGTCCGGCGCGAACTTGCCGGGAATCACGTGATGTCACGTCTGAGTGACGCGGCGCCACGTGATTCCCGGCTCGTTCACGCCGGACGGCTCGTTCGGCCCAAAAAGAACTTTTGGCCAGCTTGTGGGGGTCAGGAGGCCCCCCCAAGCTGGCCAAAAGTTCTTTTTGGGCCGAACGAGCCGTCCGGCGCAAACGAGCCGGGAATCACGTGACGCCGCATCACTCAACGTGCCACCGACGTTACATGCTTCTCGCCAAGGATTGCAGAAATGACGTCCTCACTCCTCGCTCGATCACCAGGGAGTTGTGGTAAGTCTGGGGGGGGGATTAAGGAGGGTGAGGGGGTTTAATTTTTTTTTTTGCACATATGTACATATACCCAACTCATTGGATTTTTTTTATGTCCATATTGGCCGCAAGTGGGACCCCCTTTCGGACATAAAAAATATGAACATAAAATTTTGCTCTGCACATCCCTATAATCCAGTACATAACATATGCTTACAACAGTAAGCTAGACAGAATAGAGATGGAAGGAGCCTAGCAGGTTGATCTGGCCTCTTATTCTCAAATACAAAATCTGTATTTTTCCTTTTGTTACATAACATTTGCCTGATTGCTGTAAGATATAAAAATAAAACTGACATGGTAAATACATGGAGAGGTGGTCATACACCATTACTGTAGATGCTGGGGACTGACACATTGCTTCTATATTTTCTAAATATATATCAACCAGTTTTTCTTCCTGTCATCAAAGTAAGACATTTTCTTCATGTTGTTCTTAATTATATTACTGGGGGTGCTACTTCATTTAATCTAATATGTGATTAACCTTTATTGTTATTTTCGGTTGTGAATCCTTTGGATTGAATATAATTAAAGACATGCTACTGGCACTGTGCGTGTAGCTATAATTACAGGAATAGTAGTACTATTTTTCACAGGCAGGCAGTGCCTATGTGCCAACATTGAGAGTATTCCAATAACAGAGACCTGTATTTTTTTTTCCAACTTATAGTAGAATTATGCTGCTGTGTGTGTGTAGGAGTCAAGAAGATGGTTATAGGAATTACTGCATTTTACTAGTGGACAGCTGGTAGCCAAATGGGGAAATCCTTTCATTCTCAGTAACCGATAATTTCTTTCAGTTTATTGCCTCAAAATATTGCAGCTCTCTTGTGTGCCACTGCAGGATAAGACAGTTATAGCTATCTGTGTAGTATACTAGTTAACAGTTGGCTCCAGCAATCTGCTAGCAGCATCCCAAAACACACAAAACACCTCTTTTTATTCTTTCAGTTCACTTGTACATAAAGAAGAGAACAGAGTAGTATTGGGTAGAAAATCCCTTGCAGAAATATAATAATGTAGTTGTAGCCATGAACATGGTTTTCAGGCACATTTTTAGATACAGTATGTTAAAATCTTTTTTTTTCCCTATATACACACAGTCTCCCCAAAATTGCTAACATTTTATATTGATCTGTTTGATTGATGGTATTGACCAGGGCAATTCTTGATGTTCATTTTATTGGAATGCTGTCTGCATTTCATTTGTGGTATGGCACCATGTCAAAGACCCAAACAAAAAAAACCAAAACATGTCTTCCTCCCTCTTTGCCATTTCTCTTTAATTGAATCATGTTTTTTCACTCTTTCTTCAATGGTAACCATGACCGTAGCTTTATTGAAGACATAACACTCATTAAAAAAAAAAAAAATCAAACCTACAGTAATATCCTCCTTTCACACAACACGTAAACCCTTTAAACCATGAGCTACAGTATGCCTTGATTTCTTTTTAATGGGACTTTTGATTGTCATCTGCACAAAACTTGACCAGCCATCGAGGCATCTCCTATACATGCCCATTAATCTGAGAGAGCCCATTAACTGTCTTGTCAGTCCATGATGACTCATCTTGCCACCTTTCCCTTTTCTAATCTGGGAGCATGTCAAAGCTTTTTTCTCACTCCATGACAGTCAGCCTTGCTGATTTTCCCTTCAGTTTTCTTTACCAATCTGTTGTAAATTTGATCTATACATTAATATACTGTACAAGAAAAGTATATCTATGTTCTAGATCAGTGGATGACAATATTTGTTTTTTATAGAGAGCTAACAAACACAAACTAACTCCTTTGGAGACATTAGCATGCCAGGTTCCAAAATAGAGGAAAGTCCTTGCTGATTAAATCTATGCCTTTGCTAGCATGCTGCTCATCCTGTCCCTCTGCCAAGTCTTCAATGCTATTCCAGTTTTAATACCAGAATTGCAAGCATTTTGAAAACTCATAGGCTGGCTCTCTTAATTTCAAGCACCAGTCTATTGGCAAAGCCAGCCCACAAATATTGAAAATGATTGCAGTACTGATCAGGGATATAGGTGACTGCTGAAGCTGGTGTTGCACCAAAAAATGTGCTGCTGTCAAGAGCCCTAGAACACAGTCCACCCTTCTACATTACCTTGTGAGCACTACTTTCTTTTATGCATAAAGCCTATCAATTTTATGGTCATAGCAACCCAATCCTTAGAGGAAAATTAGCTAAAGCCATCCTTTAAAATAATTGCCTAATCTACTAACATCAGTTACAATAAAATGGGAATGAAAAAAAATATTTTCTGCAACATTCAAAACCATTTTTTCTATATGCAAATGAAATTAGTAAAGAGCAAACTTCTGTTTAAAATAGAAATAAGAAAGAGAGGAACATAATGTCATAAAAGCCAGTGATGATAAGTACTATAATTTCCACAGCAAAAGTTTAAGTTACACAAAAACTGAACCTTTAAAATACAGACAAACCATCATCAAAAACAAATTAGAAATCTGACACCAAAACCTATACTAGAAACCAGAAGCCTACTGTATTATTCCTCACAAAACATCAAACAATAAAATCAAGAGATATAAAACATAATTCATAATAATAAAACCATAATAAAAAGAATAAATGTTAACACAGTGGATGTATATCCAATAATTTAAAAAGCTTGCATAAATTTGTTCTAACATTTCTGAAAAATCAATAGAATATTTCAAATCATTTGATTAATAAAACTTCCAATAATTAAAAAATGTTTTAATATTTCCCCCACAAAAACAATACGTTTCAAAACAATTGAAACATCAAATTATACCCAATAATTAAAAATAAGGATTTAAAAATGTCCTGCTCACTATACCTGGGACTTTTTGATTTCCACTCACACTGAGATTATCATAGATTGGAGAGATAGGGCCACACAAACACTCTTCTCTCTCTTATTCACACACACATATTAACACATTCATTCTTTCACATATTCCCTCTCTCATATACATGCAATGCTCTCACATATACTCCCTCTCTCGCTCTCACACACAGGGTGTCTCTCCCATGTGCCTGCCTGTGAAAGCCTGTGTGTGACACAACAGGCTCTAGAACATGCCTGGGCCTTGCTTAGCATGTAGGCTGTGGTCACGGTGACCTACCACAGTCTAGATCTATGAACGACCGAGGCTACAGCCTGGGCCTAAGCATTGGGATGGTCCTGTCACCTAAACACAGGCTAAAGCCTCAGCCTTGTGTAGTCCTAGGCTTCTGTAGGTCACCATGACCTCAACTTAGGCTCTATACAAGGCCCAGGATTCAAGGCTTGGACCCAACACCTGGGCCTCGGCCAAAGCCTGGGCATGGGGACAGGGCATAAGCTCAGGCCTGACACCAGGGCCCAATCTAGAGACTCGGTCTGGACCCAATCCAGAGGCTGGGACCTGATTCCTCGGCTTAAGACTAGGCCGGGGTCCAACACTCTGACCAGTTCCAGAGATCTGGTCCAATTGGTGGGACCTTGGCTCAGACCCAGACCTGATGCTGGGACCCTACCCAGAGGCCAGGTCCCAACATCTGGGCCTCTTCCTAGACTGGGGCCCAAGCCCAGGCCCGAAGCCATGATTTGGTCTGAGGCCAGGTCCCAACATCACGGCCTTAGTCCAAGGTCAGGGCCAGGCCTCAGAGGTCTTCTGGTCTCTTTTCTTTCTTCTTCTGTCATCTGCAAAATGATGCTGTTCACTTGGGAGGTATCAATTAACACGGGTGCATCCTGCCCAGCAGATGGTGCAATTTTGATGTATGGCAGCATAATTAGCTGCCGTACATCAAAATGGAACCCTCTGCTGCAGAGGAAGGTTAATTAACTCTGGTGCCTCATAAGCAGACAGCATCATTTCATGAAAGAAGAAACAAGATTGACCAGAATACCTGGTGTTGGGCCGATGCCTCAGCATCAGAGCCTGGCATCTGGACCGGGTCACATCATTGGGCCTGGGCTTGGGTTCCAGCCTAGGCTGAGGCCTATTCATTGGGGCCTGGCCTCCATGTCAAGTCCCGGCATCAGGCATATTTCTGGCAGGAGGTCCTAGCTTTGGGATCTGGTCTCCAGACCGGTTCACAGAGTCAGACCTGGGCTCAGGCTGATTCAAATTGACAGTCCATCATGCCCAGAATCTTGTTTACAACAGTGGCCAATCCAGGTCGCAAGTATCTGGCAAGATACTTAAACAAGCTTATCAAAAAGAGAAGGGAGAATAGTACCCAAGGAAATGCAAGGTACAAACAATTGAACACCCACACACATAACCAAGATCAATATGTGTGTAGTTTTTATTTGTTATTTTAGTTTAATCTTTTTTTTTTTTCCCGTTCATCAATAAAGGATAAAACTACAATGATAAAGCTAACCTCGTATCCAAAACTGATACAATGAGAAATGGACATGATTTATCACACTTACCAATTAATATTATTTACAAACTATGTTACCGAACCTTAATGGCACCTGTGTAATTTGATATATTTTAGCATCATTTTTACGTGTCTTGCTGTAAACCATTGTGACGGTACTCATCTGAAAGATGGTATAGAAAAAAAGTTAAAATAAATAAATAAAGATCCTAAATAGATTCCATGCTGCTATCGCACAGTGTTAAGTAGTGGCTGTTCCCCATGTAGGTAATTTTAAAAAGCGTCACACGTGTAAATGTTATATTATATTGTAACAATTTAAAAAGTCATTTATGTGAGTAAAGTGAACTATCCTATAGACCATTACTTTGCATGTATTATAGCAATTTTCAAAAGCCCTTTTACACTGGTAAAGTGCATTTAAACATGTAAAACAGTTTTAAGCATGTAAATTCTTTTCAAAATCAGGCACTAATAGTTTCCACCTGAGCTCTCAACCTTCCACTGATATCTATCCCAAACATAGCCACAGTCCATCACAGTGTTGACTTCCCCTCTTTTATACATATAAATCTATTTTTAAAATTACACCTTAAGTCTACTCCTTCCCAGATAGATCTGCTCTCAAGCATTTCCAGAGATAACAGCTTATTTGTCTAACTCTAAATATTGGAATTAGCCACATAAGTTATTCAGCAAACTGGAATTCTCCCAACAGAGGATATTCCACCCTTGACATTTAGTTGGATAATTTGTGATTTAGTTACCTAAATGGCTTTGAATATTAACCTCCTTATTAGTAGGGACACATACATATGCACACACACATATACTTTATTTCCCTTTGAAAAGTAGCTTATTAAAAATGGAATTATTGTTTAATTTAAACCTAGTGTTCAAGTTTACATTTCCAAATAAGGTGAATTTAAAAAAAAAGGAGAGAGAATGTGGGTGTGAGAGCCTGTATGGGTATGTGGGAGTAAGAGCTGCTGTGAGGGAGTGTATGGGTATGTGGGAGTAGGAGCCTCCACATAAGAATGAGAGCCTTTGTGTGTATGTGTACATATGTATGGGAGTGGGAACCTACATGTGAGAGCCTGTGTGTCTCTATGTGAGGGAACATAAAAGAGTGAGAGCTTGTGTGTATCTGAGGGGGAATGGGAGCCTTATGTGAGACATGTGATTGTGAGAGCCTGTGTGGTGGGGATTGTGGGAGTCTTGTTTGAATGATAGCATGTAAGAGTGAGAGCTTGCGTGTATGTGTGGGAATAGGAGCTTGCATGTGAGAGCACATGTGAGAGTGAAAGCCTTCATGTGAGAGAGAGCATATGAGTGGGAGCCAGTGTATACATGAAAGAGAGCATGCTAGAGTGGAAGCCTGTGTGAGAGAAAGCTTGTGTGTGAGAGCATGCATGAGAGAGCCTCTGTGTGTGTGTATGTGTAGGGAAGAAGGAAAGAAGAAAGGAGGAGCAACAAAAAATAAAAGAGACGCTGAAAAAGGAATAAGAAAGAGACAGTCAAGGGAAAAAAGAGAGTGGTATCAGCTGATTTTATTATTTTTGATTTTTTTTTCTTGAAATATTTGTACACCGTTTTCATTAAACTATGTTTGTAAAAGCGGTATATAAACATTTTTAAATAAATAAATTAGAAAAATAAGATCAGACAACAAAGGTAAAAAAAAATATTTTGCCTTTCAGCAATTGGAATATGCCATCTTTAGGGATATTACACAAGCCACAAGCAGCAGAATTTCTTATTTATTGTTTATTCTAAAGTTTCTGCTTCACACAGGGGTTCCTACAATTCATCTTTATTTTTTTTTTAATTCTTTATTTATCAAATTTTCCATTTATATATCACGTAAATAAATCATCAATAACATATGCTGTTTACATAAGTATTTCACCAATAATCATTCTGACCTAATATCCATACAGCATAATATAGGATTAAGTTATTACATATCACTCAATAATCTTCATTAAAAGTAACTTAGAGGAGAGGCAAGTGAAAACTTAGAAGAGAATATAAAAGCTATTATTAATTTAAACAGGGCATTAACATAGCATATTTCTTCAGTTACCTAACTCTTTTACCCTTACACGTTGGTCGGTATTGGAGAAGAAGTAGTTGGTAACCTGGCCTCCACAAATTTCTTAAACTGAACAAAATGAAAGAAAACAAACTTCGTTACCTTTTCTTAGAATACATTTACATGGATAACGTAAAACATAGGAAAATCCTAAGTCAATAGCTTTCTGTCTAAAGGAGAGGAATTCTCTTCTCCTTATTTGAGTGGCCTGGGCCACATCTGGAAATAACTTTACCGGTTGAGCATAAAAACTCAAAGGAAACTTCCTAAAATAGGATTTCATGATTAAATTAACATCTTGCTTATAAATAAAAGATGCCAGGAGAGTAACCCTCTCCAAAATTTCCACACTTGAATTCTCAAGGAAGCTAGTCAAATTAGCGGGAATGTTAACCTGGTTAATTTCTCCCACCGAGGTTCTCTTATTAATAAAGTAACAACAATTTATAGAAGGCAATTGATCAGGCAAAAAAGAGAGAGCCTCGCTTAGAAATCTTTTTAAAGTAGTAAAGGGGATTTCTCCCGCAATCTTAGGGAAATTTAAAATCCTGATGTTTAAATGTTTTGCGCTATTTTCCATAGCTTCCAGTCTCCTTATGCAAGATATTTGATCTCTTATAATTGTCCCATTTACTTCTTGTATCGTCTTTATCTCAAGATGGCGGCATAGCAGGAGCTCACGCTCCACATTGAAATTCATATTTTCCTAAAACTTGCCATGCCTGCTAAAAGAAAGGGTAAGGTGAGGATTTACCCCACCGAGTCCTTACCACCTATGACCCAGTTGGAAATCAACCGGTTCCTGTCCGCTTCAGCAAATCGAGGAACCGAGGAGCCCGCTGAGATCCCATGTGGAAGAGAGCAGGGTGCTCTCTTGGAGGAGGTATCCTTGAGCCCTGAACAGCGTCAACCCCCAGCACAGCGCGACACCGATGCCGAACCAACTCCGGCGCTGACCGATGACACGGTGGAAGCGTCGGAGCAGGAGGGGGGAGAAGCCTCAGAAGAGGAGCGCGCTGTAACCCTCCAGAACGCCGTGGAAGGAGAAAACCCCGGCGGGAGAGGAGGTGAAATTGGGCTGCAGACAACTGAAGTGGTGGAGGGAGAGAGTTTTTCTGTGGGGGATCGAGCCCAGATTACAGCAGAAGCTGGAGGTGAGTCCGCGGTCAGTTTTTCAAGACCGCAGACCATAACACTGGAAAGTATTTGGGAGGTTATGGTGGGACTTGGGGCCTCCATGAATAGACTAGAGAAAAAGATGGATACTGTTGCCCATAATTCGCATGCGAAAATAGAAGTTAAAGAACAGATAACTTAGATGTCATCCAGAATCGGTGTGGCAGAAAATAAGATAAAGACGATACAAGAAGTACAATTCATCTTTAGGGAATGTGCATTCCTTATATATTTGTATTTTGCTTTCTCTTCAGCATTCCAGAGTTCAGAATCTGGTTTTGTCTGTATATTTCTATTTCTAATTTGTAGTCCCTTATTCTGTGTTAGGTAAGGGTCTGTGTGTGATATGCATGTGTGACAGAGGTGTAGTATTTTGACTAGTGTGTAGTTGCTCTGTAGGGATTTGTAGCAATCTGGCTTGTTCTGTTTGCCCAGTAGGTGCTGTAATAGTGTTCTGAGCAAATAGGGAAAAAATAACCCTTTCTGTATTTACACGATGTTAGGTTCCATATTAGGAACTACCATCCAGGAAAAAGATCTAGGCATCATAGTGGATAATACTTTGACATTGTTGGCTCAGTGTGCTGCAACAGTCAAAAAAGCAAATAATGTTAGGAATTATTAGGAAGGGAATGATTAATAAAATGGAAAATGTTATAATGCCTCTGATTCGCTCCATGGTGAGACTGCACTTTGAATACTGGGTACAATTCTGGTCGCCACATCTAAAAAAAGATATAGTTGTGATGGAGAAGGTACAGAGAAGGGCAACCAAAATGATAAAGGGGATGGAACAGCTCCCCTATGAGGAAAGGCTGAAGAGGTTATGGCTGTTCAACTTGCAGAAGAGATGGCTGAGGGGGGATATGATAGAAGTCTTTAAGATCATGAGAGGTCTTGAATGAGTAGATGTGAATTGGTTATTTACACTTTCGGATAATAGAAGGACTAGGGGGCATTCCATGAAGTTAGCAAGTAGCACATTTAAGATTAATTGGAGACAATTCTTTTTCACCCAACGCCCAATTAAGTTCTGGAATTTATTGCCAGAGGATGTGGTTAGTGCAGTTAATGTAGCTGGGTTCAAAAAAGGTTTGGATAAGTTCTTGGATAAGTCTATTAACTACTATTACTTTACATAGGGAATAGCCACTTCTATTAATTGCATCAGTAGCATGGGATCTTCTTGGTGTTTGGGTAACTGCCAGGTTCTTGTGGCCTGGTTTGGCCTCTGTTGGAAACAGGATGCTGGGCTTGATGGATCCTTGGTCTGACACAGCATGGCAATTTCTTATGTTCTTCTTATGTTATTATGTACAACTTTATTTCCATTGAAAAGGTTGGTGCACCATTAATACTAGGGATGTGAATCGTGTGATCGATCGTCTTAACGATCGATTTTGGCTGGGGGGGGGGGAATCTGATCGTCTTAGTTTTTAGGTTAAAAAAAATGTTTTATCGGGGGAGGGCGGGAAAACCGGCACACCAAAACAACCCTAAAACCCACCCCGACCCTTTAAAATAAATCCTCCACCCTCCCGAACCCCCCCACATGTTTTCAATTACCTGGGGTCCAGTGGGGGGGGGGGTCCCGGCGCGATCTCCCGCTCTCTGGCCACGGCTGCCTTAAGAGAAATGGCGCCAGTGGCCCTTTGCCCTTATATGACAGGGCAAAGGTAGCGCCGGCGCCATTTTGGTTCCTGTGGCCTGACGTCACGAGTGCAGGAGATCGCTCCCGGACCCCCGCTGGACCCCCAGGGACTTTTGGCCAGCTTGGGGGGGGGGCCTCCTGACCCCCACAAGACTTGCCAAAAGTCCAGCGGGGGTCCGGGAGCGACACTCTGCACTTGGGCCGTATTGCCAATATTCAAAATGGCACCGGTGCTACCTTTGCCCTGTCATATGGTAAGGGCAAAGGGCCACCGGCGCCATTTCTCTTAACGCAGTCGTGGCCCGAGAGTGGGAGATCGCACCGGGACCCCCCCCCCCCACTGGACCCCAGGTAATTTAAAACATTTTGGGGGGGTTTGGGAGGGTGGGAGATTTCTTTTAAAGGGTCGGGGTGGGTTTTAGGGTTGTTTTGGTGTGCCGGTTTTCCCGCTCTCCCCCGAATTATGATTTTTGACGATAAATCAGGGGAATTGTTATTGTATCGTGGCTCTAACGATTTAAAATATATCTGACGATTGTTTTAAATCGTCAAAAAACGATTCACGTCCCTAATTAATACATATCAGGTATTTAAATATCTATTAGGTGCAGGGTATTGTTTTAGCAAAGGGAAGGAATGAGTGGTGGGGACTGGGCCTCTGACAAAGGGATTATTTTACAAAACATTACTTTTCTTGGGGAAACTGCTCTCTCCAGGCACATGACATGGTTGGACAAAGTAGTTCACAGAGACCCCTGGGATTTTCTTTTTTTATTTCAGAAAATAGTACGTGCTTTGTGTGAATAGTGTGCACTATTTTCAAATAATGTACACTATCTGCACATAGCACACACTATTTTCTAAAACTAAAACTTAAAAAAAATTAACACACCCAAATGAAATTGCATAAAATAACTGATATCTATCATAATCCCCCATCTCTCCTTTCCTGTATCGAATATTATTTATATCTTTCAGTCTAATCTCATAAGGCTTTGGGAGCAATCACCCTATCATTTTGGTTCCTTTTCTCTGAACCACCTCTAGTCTCGCTCTATCATTTCTGAGATACAACCTTCTGAATTGAACACAATATTCCTGCTGAGGCCTCACCAACAACTAGATTTAGGCATTATCACCTTTTTATTTCCTAAACCAAAATTATTACCTTCTTTCTAAATGAAAATCTTAAATCACCATATATAAAATGATCAGATAGTTCCATATCTTAAGGGATACACTAAAGATTGTAGTTCTGTTTATATAGAAACTATAATTACAAAATCCATAGACACAAAGGAGTAAAGCCAAAATGTATTAAGCCTGCTCTTTATGACAAGAAGCCATCTAAAATTAATAATAAGCATTTCAGTAGTGTTACTACACATTCAGCACTGTATAATTATCTGGTCAACTTACTTGCATGATACTTATCAGGACAAGTGACCATTCAGCCAGCCATAAAAAAATGGATGATTCAAAAGTTATCAGTTCCAAAATAAATTAGCTTTTATTTTATGCCAAGTCAGTTTCAAAGGAAAATCCCTGCCAGGCCTCCAGAAGATGCCATAGCATACATTTATTGGCTATAAAATAATTATTGGGCAATTTCAAGTGATCTAGTCAGCTTTGAAACTAGCTGGCTAGATCTGTGGTTTTGAAAATGTGCTTATAACCAATGTAACCACAGAACTTATTTAATTATAGAAAAGCACAGAGTAGAACCATTCCAAATTCCAGTAACTTTATGATAAAATCCACTGCAGTTTATAATCCTTAGGTAACCTTACCTGAGACTACAATCTAGAAATCTAGAAATAGCAACAAACTATAACATTTAAACAATTACCAGGAGATCAATTGTCCAGACTGAAACCCCTGTACTGTCTTCCAAGCATGCTGCAGGAGGAGCATGATTAAGCAATATTTAGTTAGTTCCTGTTCCATATAGCCTCCTTTTTGCTGGATTCTTCTACCTATCCCATGTCACAGAGCAAATTACTCAGATCCTCATTTCATCTCATATGTCAATCTCCCTTGTGTCAGGTAAAACTGATGGAATATGTTGCGAGTTAAGGGTGAGAGTCATTGTTTATAGACCAATCTCATCACTGAAAGAACCTGGCTTTGCCCAGCCTGCAGATTATTTGCACAGCCATGGGATTCATATCGGCCTGCTGCCCGTATCGCATCATTCTATGCACAAGAACTACAAAAGTGCAGTCATGGTTGCATTCAGTCTGCCTACTTATTGCACAATACATACTTCACAGGCAGATTTACTCTGTCAATTACCGTCCATAACTCAACTTTGCCCCCATGATTACAGATGCAACTATGGACTTGTTCCAAAATGTCCTTATCTTTTCAATACACCCTATCCCACTTGGTATTGTTGAGGATATTTATCACCAACTCGAACTTTACGAGCTACATTACTACATTGCCACATTACCAGAGACTGCAACTGAAGTTTAGCATAGATACAATAACTTTCAACCTGCACGTGGGTGTACAAGTGCACTCAATTGTTGGCCCATGTGCAGCGTCACAGCTAATTTATAACATACGTGCATATATGCATGCATGTTATAAAATAGACTGGCCACGTGCACAAATGTGCCCAATTTTAAGTGGACACGCACATGTGCAAGCAAAAGCCACTTCTGCATAAGTGGGGAAATTTTAAAAGGGATGCGGGCAGATGCCGTTGCCTATTTTACCAGTTCCTCCCAGCTTGCCCAGTTACCTGCTAGATACTCCAAACTCCTCTGGTTTGATAGCCTGTACACCCCCCCAGTTACCCAGACCCTTTACTCCCCTCTGAAATGGCTCTTTTTATTAGTATTTACATGCCATCCATAGAAGAAGTAAAGTTACAGGACAGGGGATCTCGCTATGTATCAGATCACGTAAGTATTTATGTGAAAATGTCTGGGTAAAGTCTCAACCTGACCATGTACTGCCTATGCCCCACCCAGTCCATGCCATTGCCCTGCCCATTTTTGAGAAGTTCTGAGATGTGCACACTGCAGGACGTACGAGTGAATCTGGATGGCTTTTAAAATCGGCTTTGCGTGTGCCTGCCCAACATATTTGTACATCCCCTAATTGATGTGCGTGTCAGGCTTTTAAAATTCACCTTAAAATATCCATCCAAACTGGACATATTTCTCACGCCATGATAATTTATAAAAAGAGGTGCATATTTCCTGGTGGGAAGCATTGTCTGGATTTTATCCAACAGCAAATCAGTTTTTTAATTTTGATTCATCCTATTATTATTAATATAACTTTGTTAATACATTTTGGGTGAATTCCTATTGCTAAATGATACCTCAGAGCTGATACAGTTATTGGAAAGAGTGAGGTCACATAGCCTATAATTGATTTGTACATAGTTACAGAACCTGGAAAGATGGGCGTCCACTAAGGGTGTCTACTTAAGGGTTAGCCTCTCCATTTAGAGATAGTATTAGGGATGTGAATCGTTTTAGGACGATTAAAATTATCGTCCGATAATTTTAATATCGTCTTAAACCGTTATGGAACACAACACAATAGAGATTCTAACGATTTATCATTATAAATCGTTAGAATCGTGAGCCGGCACACTAAAACCCCCTAAAACCCACCCCCGACCCTTTAAATTAAATCCCCCACCCTCCCGAACCCCCCCCCCCCAATGACTTAAATAACCTGCGGGTCCAGCGGCGGTCCGGAACGGCAGCGGTCCGGAACGGGCTCCTGCTACTGAATCTTGTCTTCAGCCGGCGCCATTTTCCAAAATGGCGCCGAAAAATGGCGGCGGCCATAGACGAACACGATTGGACGGGAGGAGGTCCTTCCGGACCCCCGCTGGACTTTTGGCAAGTCTTGTGGGGATCAGGAGGCCCCCCCCCAAGCTGGCCAAAAGTTCCTGGAGGTCCAGCGGGGGTCAGGGAGCGATTTCCCGCCGCGAATCGTTTTCGTATGGAAAATGGCGCCGGCAGGAGATCGACTGCAGGAGGTCGTTCAGCGAGGGTTCCGGCGCCTCGCTGAACGACCTCCTGTAGTCGATCTCCTGCCGGCGCCATTTTCCGTACAAAACGATTTGCGGCGGGAAATCGCTCCCTGACCCCCGCTGGACCTCCAGGAACTTTTGGCCAGCTTGGGGGGGGCCTCCTGACCCCCACAAGACTTGCCAAAAGTCCAGCGGGGGTCCGGAAGGACCTCCTGCCGTCCAATCGTGTTCGTCTATGGCCGCCGCCATTTTTCGGCGCCATTTTGGAAAATGGCGCCGGCTGAAGACAACAAGATTCAGTAGCAGGAGCCCGTTCCGGACCGCTGCCGTTCCGGACCGCCGCTGGACCCGCAGGTTATTTAAGTCATTTGGGGGGGGGGGGGTTCGGGAGGGTGGGGGATTTAATTTAAAGGGTCGGGGGTGGGTTTTAGGGGGTTTTAATGTGCCGGTTTTGCGATTTTACGTTTTTTTCGATTTTTCACGATTTTTCACGATATTTTACCCCCCCAAACGGCAACAATACGATTCCCTCCCCCTCCCAGCCAAAATCGATCGTTAAGACGATCGAGGACACGATTCACATCCCTAGATAGTATAGCACCTATAATATGGCCATCAGTCTTGGCATCATCAGCACTTGCTAGCACTGGCATCAGGAGAGGGTGGCAATACTAGCCTGGGAACCTTTTCTGCCACTTAAAGTAAAAGCCAGAAGAAAGGGGTTGTAAAGGGAAAGACTATTCCTCAATTAATCTCATGGCCCTTTTCCAGCAGTAAGGTGGCAGGACAGCAGCCAATTGCCATGCATCTACAGAAGGAATGGAGAGGTGTTCTATAACATTGTCCTGGGGCAATAAGCAAGCGGCATCAAAAATAGTAATGAGGAACATCAGGGAAATGATTGCCCTGTATGACCAACCCTGTAAGTATTGACTGCTCCATGTGTTATCCCTTGATTACAAAGTGCTGCTAAGACTACATTTAGGGCCAGATTTTAGTAGCTACGTGCGGGCGTAGATTTGTACGCACAACCCGGGGCACACAAATCTACGCCCAATTTTATAACATGCACGCGCAGCCACATGCATGTTATAAAATCTAGGGTCGGCGCGCATAAGGGGGTGCACACTTATGCACCTTGCGCGCACTGACCCCCGATGGCTTTCCCCGTTCCCTCCGAGGCCACTCCGAAATTGGAGCGGACTTGGAGGGAACTTTCCTTCCACCCCCTCACCTTCCCATCCCTTCCCCTACCTAACCCACCCCCCAGCCCTACCTAAATCACCCCCACCTTTATTTTATAAGTTGCACCTGCCTCTGGACAGGCGTAGGTTGTGCGCGCCGGCCAAGTGCCAGCACGTGGTCCCCCAGCATGGCTACAGTGCCAGAGGCCTCGGTCCTGCCCCGCCCCTTTCCTGCCCCTGCCCTGCCCACTCTCCACCTCTTTTTTCAAGTCCCAGGACATATGCGCATCCCAGGGCTTGTGCGCGATTCCGGGCCTATGCAAAATAGACTCAGCGCATGCAGGAGTGGGTTATGCACGTAACCCTTTTAAAATCCGCCCCTTAGTAGGCAGATTGTCCCTACCCTATATAACCAGTGCTGTATTCACATACAGACTCAGTTGGCTAAGTCAGGTGAAATTAGCATACATTTTACCAGTGATATCTGGACCAGAGCGAACCCTATGCATGTTTGCCTTCGTTAACCTTCGGTTATTTACCTTTGTTAACCTTCGGTTATTTACACTTTCGAATAATAGGGCTAGGGGGCATTCCATGAAGTTAGCAAGTAACACATTTAAGACTAATTGGAGAGAATTCTTTTTCACTCAATGCACAATAAAGCTCTGGAATTTGTTGCCAGAGGATGTGGTTAGTGCAGTTAGTGTAGCTGGGTTCAAACAAGGTTTGGCTAAGTTCTTGGAGGAGAAGTCCATTAACGGCTATTAATCAAATATACTTAGGGAATAGCCACTGCTATTAATTGCATCAGTAGCATGGGTTCTTCTTAGTTTTTGGGTAATTGCCAGTTCTTGTGGCCTGGTTTTAGCCTCTGTTGGAAACAGGATGTTGGGCTTGATGGACCCTTGGTCTGACCTAGCATGGCAATTTCTTATGTTCTTATGTATACTTAATAAAATAGAAATGTTTACACATAAGTGTAAATGTAGAAGGCATAGATCCCCAACTGTTGAACCCTTGATGTTATATCTAAATGCTCAAATGTATTATAGAGTTCAAGTGAATTCTGCCCATAAGGCTTTTTTCTCTCTTAGGCTACTATCATCACTAAATCAACCAAAGAATTTAGTACTATTAATGGGCTAATAAAACTATTAGATAAATGACAGTCACAGCCTGGATTTACAGCATAAGTATTTGCAAACCACTGCATAACTAAATCATATTTTGCTTTCTAGGATACAGGGTCGGCTAAAGTGGAATATCAATGTGGTAACTGATACCTGTGAGACTATTTCCATTTAAAACCAATTTTCAACTAAACACTTCTTTAAACAAAAATGTATAAGCTATTTCCTAAAAATGTTCAAATTGGGCAACTCCCACAACCCTATGGGCAAATCATTCTACAATTTTGGACCGATTAATGACAATGCTCGATTCCTTGTTGCCTGTAATCAGGCCTCTCCTATAGAAGGGATAACTAAAGCTGTGGACTGAAAAGCAATGATTGATCATCAATTAAACATCCAATTAATTTATCCAATTAATTTATCCAAAAACTAAGAAGAACCCATGCCAGGTAACCACGCTCCCCGCCCGGTCGACCTCAGCGCCGACAGCGCAGCCTAGAAACCGCGACGAGACCCACTAAACCCCGCCTACCAGCCAGGGCCTCCAATCGGAGCTCAGCCTGCCGGGTTTTAAAACTCAGTGCTCTGTGCGGCGCCGTGCGCCGCGCGTCGCGCGCACGAAGGAGCGCGACAAAGGGGCCAGCCCCTTTGTCTCGCCCCTTCGTCGCAGCCACAAAGGAGCACCAACCCAGTACCATGGAGTGACCGCAGATCTATCACATATATACCGTGACCGGCAACAAAGCATCCGAAACCAGACGGATTTCGCAACGGATACCGCAACGCTCTGCCTTCCAAGCCTCAACTGCATCCCAACCCTCCTCTACAGAGGTTCGCGCGGCCGGCGCCGCCCAAGCGGGGTAAGAGCCTTTCACCTAACCCGCCTACCAGCACATCAGCGCCAGACCCACACCCGACCTCCCTGCTACCTGTCTTGGCGATATCCGAAGCTGCCTTAAACAACAGCCTAAAAACAAACACTCAGGACAGTACACTGCCTCTGAATGTCCTTTACTGGTGATCACCTTGTATTTCTCTGTAACTTTGCTCGCCCCTATGCGACTATCGTCAGCCTTGCTAGTGACTCATCCAACACTGCTTTCAAGTGTACCATGTTGCTGAATGTACCCAATACTTCATTGTAACACACCTGTCATATGTATAAGTTACCTTTACTATTTACCATTGCTTCTTACACCCTACCACTCCAGCTATTGCTACAGCCCCCCCCCCCCGCACCTAGTTTTATAGCCCTCACCCTAGTCTACTCCTACTACTGGAACCATGTGCCTACTCCCCATCCCAAGACGGCACCGCCCACTACTACGTAAGCCCCCTACAACACCCCCCCACCCACCCAACCCTCGCAAATCCCTCATACCTATTATGACCACACCTTTCTCACAATTCCTAGGTTTAACAACCTTAGCCATTACCCTCTTCAATGCCCAATCCATTCAAAAAAAAGGACCTATACTAAATGATCTGCTTACAGACGACAATCTCGACCTATGTGCCATCACCGAATCCTGGTTAAAAAACACTGACCAGGTTTTCCTTAACCAGCTCCCAACAAAGACATACGACCTCCTCTCCATCCCAAGACCTAAAAAGAGAGGTGGAGGTCTACTCTTAGCAGCCAAAAAAAAAAAACTCGGCCTCAAGCTCCAATCCACTCAACCCCCGCCCAAACTAGAAATTGCGCTTTTTACATCCAAATCCCTGCAGATCTGCCTAGTCTACGCCCCCCCAGGCTTAATTGAACAAGATCCCTCACCCATCACTGAATATCTCACTGTCAACATCAAAACAGACCTTCCCACTATTATCCTAGGGGATTTCAATCTCCATGTGGATGCCCACCCCACCACCCCTGCCTGTGAAATCCTACTGGACACCCTCAAAGCCCTGGGTTTCAATCAAATCGTCACTGAACCCACACACAAAGCGGGCCACACACTCGACCTAATCTTCGTGAACTCTAAAATAACCATTGCCACCCCCCCTGTAATCACCCCAGTACCCTGGTCCGACCATTTCCTCATTAACGCAACCCTTGAAACCAAATCCCACACACCCTCCACACAAAAACACCATAAAACTATCTCCTTCCGTAAACATTGTAGTACAGAAGAGCTCAACCTAGCTTTCGACAAAATATCTAACAATATCGATCTCACCAACCCAGACACTGCTCTCCACTCCTGGAACAATCTCACAACGACCATAGCCAACAAGATATGCCCCATCATCCACAAAGAAATACCCATTGCACAATGTGAGAAAAGAAATCCTTGGTTCTCCACCAATTTAAAAACAATGAAACAAGAACTAAGAGCTAAAGAACGCGCCTGGCGCAAACAACCATCCACTACACTTAAAGCTACTTACAACAACACCTTGCACGCATACCGTCATGCAATTACCCAAGCCAAGCGTGTTTTCCACGCAGCTAAGATCCATGACTACCAATTTAATGCAACTGCCTTATTCACATACGTATCAGAACTCACCGACCAAAACACACCTACCCTCAACGAAACCATCTCCAACAAAAGATGCGAAGAACTAGCTCTCTACTTCAAAAACAAAGTCGACAATATCCTACTTCGCTTCCCAGCCAACGTCACCCCCCTCACCCCCATCCCTAATGACAAAAAGATCACCCTTAGAGAATTTGACCTCACCACCAACATAGAAGTAGAAGCTATCCTAAAAAAGATGAAACCTGCCACACACCCCTCAGACACCATTCCCTCAAAAACCCTCCTCTCTATTACCCCCGCCATCACCAAACCTATTAAGGACCTAATCAACTGCTCCATTACCGCAGGTAGTGTCCCAAACCCACTCAGACTGGCCATAGTTAAACCCCTCCTGAAGAAATCCACCCTTGACCCCACAGACCCGACCAATTACCGTCCGATTTCCAATCTTCCTTTCTTATCCAAAGTCCTAGAGAGGGTTATTAACAAACAACTGACGGACTTTTTAGAAGACCACAATGTCCTCCACACTAAACAGTTCGGTTTTCGTAAAGCCCGAAGCACCGAAACCCTACTACTGGCCATGACAGACACCATACTCAAAGGTATGGATCACGGAAACTCGTACCTCCTCGCCCTATTAGACATCTCAGCTGCCTATGATACAGTCAACCATCAAATACTAACGGCCCGCCTAGCAGAAATAGGCATCGCAGGTACAGCTCTATCATGGCTCTCCTCCTACCTCACAAACAGAGAATACGTAGTAAAAATCGACAAGCACGAATCCTCACGCATACCTATCACGCAAGGTGTACCCCAAGGCTCATCCCTATCCTCCACTCTCTTTAATATTTACCTCCTACCCCTATGCCACCTCCTCTCCGACCTAGGCCTGAATTTCTTCCTATATGCAGATGATGTGCAGATTCTCATACCGTTTCAAGAATCCATAAGCGAATCCTTGCAACGCTGGGAATCCTGCCTCACCACCATAAGCGCCTTGTTATCTGAACTCCATCTAGCTTTAAACACTTCTAAAACAGAATTACTTATCATCTCCAACCAACCTGAACGTTTCACCCTCCCCATGCGACAGAACACTCCTCAAAATACTACCACAACCCTCTCTCAGACCCAGTCTGTAAGAGACCTGGGCGTCTTCATAGATCAGCACCTAAGTTTTAAACCCCACATCAAAACCCTACTTAAGGGGGGTTTCTATAAACTTAACATCCTAAAAAAACTCAAACCCCTCCTCCACACCAATGATTTCCGCACAGTCATACAGACCACCATGCTCACAAAATTAGACTATTGCAACTCCCTGCTACTAGGACTCCCCGCCACCACCATCAAACCCCTTCAGATTCTACAAAACTCCATGGCCAGAGTCATAACCGGTACGCGCAAAAGAGACCACATCACCCCCATACTAAAGGACCTACATTGGTTGCCCATCTCCTTCCGCTCACAATACAAAACCCTCACCATCCTTCACAACACCCTACATAAACACAACCACACCTGGCTCGATGAAATGCCTCATTACCGCTCCTCCAACCGCCCCACAAGAACAACCCATACAGGTACTCTCCACATCCCATCCCTCAAAACAGCACACTCTACTCATACCAGAGGGAGAGCCTTCTCTGTCGCTGGCCCCACCCTCTGGAACTCCCTCCCCACCCTCCTACGCCAAGAGACATCCTTTCACAAATTTAAGAAAGGAGTCAAGACATGGCTTTTCCGACAGGCCTACCCCGATACAAACCAAATTTAATATCCCCTTTAGCCCCCTTGCTCTACCTTATACTCCTTGCTCCCCCCCTTTCCCAGGTCCTTCCTCTGAAGTAAACCTTTTACCCCTTTAAATACCACCTTCTTCAACTTTTCCATAATCCTACCTAGTTAAGCGATTCCATGTACATTAGCCATCTGTACATGGTATCCCTCTTTTCTGCCTTTCTCTCCCCTCATTTCTTCAAACAAGCCTTTCTCCCCCTCCCTTCTCCCACTTTCTCTCCCCTTTTTTCCTCAATCTTTACCTTTCTTTTCCCTTACTTATCCCCCTTTTCCTACCCTTCCTACCTTCTACCCCTTACCCTCTCCCCCCCCCCCTCACCCTACCCCCCTGCCTACCCTTCTTTCAAACTTACACTCCTCGTTTTCCTTTAACATTATTTATTTTGTTGTATTTTGCTTTTGGTTTTTCTGTTTGTTGCTTCTCGTTTTAGTAACATCCTATTGTTTCAATGTCATACTGTTATATTGTTATATTGTTATACTGTATTTCCCAATTGAGTTCCATGTAAACCGGCATGATGTGTTTCACGAATGTCGGTAAATAAAAGTTAATAATAAATAATAAATAAATAAATAAATAAATCACCCTGCTTTGAAGTCTTGGAGAGATTGCATTGAAAAAGGGGTACCACACTTTCAGAAAAATGTCCCAGTGCTTAACATTGCCTTATCATTAACCTCAATGTACTTTATCCTTTTCTATTGTTTAATTGAACAGACCAGCACTCTGCATTGATACAGAAATCGCTAAAGCAATCTGTATCTAAAATGATGTCCAAGTTGAAATGCTTTTCTTTGCTTGCTTTGCAGCCACTATCCAAATATTTGCATAAGAAAGAAAAATACAGATGTCAAAGATACTAATGTAACAAATGAGGAAGGGTAAGGTTAAGCCCTGAGAGAGGGTGAGGAAAGTCATCAACAATGAAGATTTTCTCAGAATAAATGTGCAATTTACAGAGGAAACTAAGCTGAGTAAACAGATTGGTAGGCAGCTTTAAACCCTGGAGCTGCAGTATGTAAATGAGGCACATGAAAGGAATTATAAACATCAGGTGCCATTTTGGTGCATTAAAACTGTTTAGTGAAAACCTTTTCATTACGGTTTCCTTTTTTGTGCCTCATTTGTATGTTGCAGCTCTAATTTGTTTAGGCTGCTTCCAGCTTTAACATTGTATTAACAGATTCAATATTGTTTTCTTGCATTGATTAGGTATTTTCATGTCCAACCTGCAAATGAATTTACGAAAGTACTTGTCTGACGAGATTTATTTTAATATGCTGTGCTATAAAAATGTCTTCATATAATGATACTCTTGTTTTGTATAAACATGCTCCCTCTGCGCTCTTTATTCAAGTTACTAACCATTGCAGACTGCATTTCAACCAATATAAGAAACTGCAGATACAAACTAGGTGATGAACGTAAAGTATCTGTTCTCTTGCATGAATTTTCATTTAATTACAACAATAAATATTCTATAATCAGAATTGGGTTGTTTCTAGTATGGAAATGTAAGTAGAAGGAATAAAAAAGATCATTTGTCAGATAGTCTTCCTTGGATACATTAAAGACCATCAGAAATGCAGTTTTGACTATTTAGCCTTCCAAAATGTCATAGAAAAATATTTACATTTGATTAGGGTAATAATTGTACAGTGGCTTATTATCACGCAAACTTTAGAAAGTATCATGTATGATATATCTCATGTTTAGTATATAACAACCAAAATTAACCAACTTATAGGGTCATTTTTCAAAATGTGTTATGGCGTTAACATGTGCATCACCAAGGTATACTGTGCTCTTCGTACATCTCACTTTACATGAGAAACTGGCCCCTAAACCACCATCAACCTCGAGCTAATAGATGGCCCTCCTATAGAGATATATATACTAGTCAACTATGAAGGCCTTGTATATAGGTTCTCTCTCATTGCAGTATGTGATGTTTACAATACTACCAATGTAAAGCAGTAAGATACTGTGTGGAAATTCTAAAATTTCCCTAAACACATCCCTTTTTCTTAAGGCATTTTGATGAATCTAGGGGTTGAAGAGAAATATAAAGAAAATCTATATAAGATGTTAGGTTATTGAAACTCATGCTAAATTTTTTTGTGTTAGTATGATAAACATTTTAATTTGCATGCTAACATGTCACTTACATGTAATGCACTATTTTTTGTGCAACAACTAAAATGTAGCATCCATTGTGTGTGCACATTATTAATCTGCTGACTAATCCAAAAAGTAATCCATAACTTCTATATGAAATTTCCATTTAATTGCTATGTGCTTTCATTTGAAATAAGTGTGTCTCAGTGTTCTGGTGTTTTCAGCCTTCAGACCAGAGTCTGGTTCAAAGTCTTCAGATTCCTGCTCCTGAGTTCCTAGCTCTTGTCCCGAGTCCTGAATTTCTGTGCCTTTTCTTCTGGAGCTTTGACCCTACCTTGGTCTGTTTGGCCCTTATCTTCAGTCTTCACCTGGTGCTTTGTCTTGCTTGGATTTTGTCTCTTCAGTGAAAGCCTGGCTCATACCTGGATGCGCTTATCCACCTGTGACGTGAACTGCAGCCCATGCCAGGGCTCACGCACAACTGTAGTCTGAAAGGGCCTTTGGAGTTGTCAGAGAGCTTCCCCCAGAGCCAACCCTGGCTGCTGGTTCTCTGATAGTATGTTTCAAATGGATACATAGTACTTCCAACCACCCTCCCCCCTGAACTGTTGGGTTTTTCATTTCAGCAAATAGTTCATGCTCATAGGTCTTTCAGAGCAGACCCCAAAGCATTTTGATTGTCTTTATCTGGACCACATCCATCCTGTCTCTATCCATTTTGAGGCATGGTCTCTAGAACTAAACACAATGCTCCATATGAGGTCTCACCAATGACCTGTACAGAGGTATCATCACTTCTTTTTTCCTGCCCAGCAGCCTTCTGGCCTTAGCCAATACCATGCCACATTGTTTTGCTATCTTCAGATTGTGAGAAAGAACAGACATTTCTCCTTTTGACTGAGCAATGGCACCTAGGCACAATAAATTTAAATGGACACTATCACTGCTGGTGGTATCCTTTGTGTTACATCTCCGAGATCTGTTTTGACTGTTGTTGTCTTCTTCTTTATCTTGATTCCCTCTCATGTTAGTATTATAGATTTCTGATTCACTACTGGATGACTTCTTCTTCCTGTTATACTGCTGCAGTGCTTTGGCTGTGTAAAACATGCATCCACATTTATTTTCACTTTTCCTTGGAATTGAAATAAAAATCTAATTACTACAATGTTGTAGCTGAATATTTATGCTTAGAATTTTTTTTTTTTAGGGGTACACACAGTAACAGTAATAACAGTCAGTGATACAGAATTATAATATGGCTTTATTTTAAACGAGAAACAATACATTGAGTTGCTTGATAATCAGATATTATGAGCAACATAGTACACTGACAGCAGACTGTACCAGGAGGCAACTGATTTAGACTTTTACTCTTTGTGTCTACTTCTTACTGAGAGAGTATTTTCTTCTCAAAGTTCTAACTTTGATACTGATAAAAAGATAATTAGCAAACAACCTGATTTTCCTTCCCCTTTTTTTCAGGAACCTTAAAATATAATCCTGATACTTTCCTCTGGTTGTTGTGGCAGTGTGACTAACTGCAGATTGACAGAAATGGAAAGAAAAGTGAAAAACACTGTCTATCCAGGTAATAAGTCATGGTAACTAAGGAGAATGAGGACAGCAGAACACAATTGATCTCCAACTTTGTATGTTAGTAACTTCATAGTTAGTTCTAGGGATGTGCATTCGTCTGCGATGAAATAGGAAATAGAGACGATATTTCTTATTTCGTCGCGTTTCGGGGGGTGACGAAATAAGAAAACCCACAAACTTGTGTGTGGTTTTCTTATCATTTTTTGGGGGGGAACCCAAACCCACCCCAACCCTTCAAATTGAATTAATTGCAACCCCCCACCCTCTCAACCCCCCAAGACTTGCCCGACTCCCCTCCCCCCCCCCAAGATTTACCGAAAATCTCTTGTAGTCCAGCGGGGTCCCGGGAGAGATCTCCCCATCTTGGGCCATCGGCTGCCACTAATCAAAATGGTGCCAATGGCCCTTTGCCCTTACCATGTGACAGGGGCTATCGGTGCCATTGGTCGGCCCTTGTCACATGATAGGAGCAATGGGTGGCCTGCACCAATTTTTTAAGATGGTGCCGGCAGTCCATTGCTCCTTTCATGTGACAGAGGCCGGCCAATGGCACCGAGAGCCTGTCACATGGTAAGGGCAAAGAACCATCATCGCCATTTTGATTACTGGCAGCAGACGGCCCGAGATTGGGAGATCGCTCCTGGGACCCCCGCTGGACCACCAGGGAATTTTGGCAAGTTTTTGGGAGGTCAGGAGGTGAGGGGGTTGCAATTAATTAAATTTGAAGGGTTGGGGGTGGGTTTCAGATATCATTTCGGGGGCAGCCAAATTAAAATCGGCCCAAACCGTGGGAAAACGAAATTTTCCAAGGCAGGCCGATAAAGGCCGAACCGAAAATTTTGGCTGCATCACATCTCTAGTCAGTTCCAACTCCTGATGCCATGTGAAACCTCATAGGCAGCGCCTGCCAGCCTGCCCATTCCTCTCACCTTGTCACTGACTTTGTGATCATAGGACTGCCTCCCTGATCATCCTTAGTTATCACTGAACACATGCCTCAAAAAGTGTTCACAGTGCTGCCTACCCCAAATCAACTCTACTTCAATGTACCATTTAAGTAGATGAACAGGTGCATCTCCAAGTTACAGAGATTTATTTGATGCATAGCATGTAATCAATCTGTTTACATTGTTCAAAGATACATGCTTTGAAAATTAGTACTTACAAATATTTAAGGGCAAATTTTAAAAGCCCTATGCATGGTGAATCCTGGAGATACGTGAGTGCCTGGGACATGAGCGGGCTCTGCAGATTGTAAGAGGCCCGCAGTCACGTGCGTATCTCCTGGGACGTGCATTAGAAAGTTTTAAGAAAAAAGGGGTGGGTGGGACCAGGGTCTGGGCAGGGCCTGGGCAGGCCGGGACAGCACCATTAAGGCACAGTCCTGCACAAGCCCGTGCCATGATCCAACAGACTGCATAACTAGCAGCTGCTATGGACTGTGGGTAAGTATTAAAATAATGAAATCTAGGGTAGTCAGCAGGGTTTTAGGGGTCGGGGCTAGTAGGGTAAAAGGGAGGTAGGTTAGTTAGGAGGTTTAGGAAGTCTGCTCCTTTACTAGGGCAGACTAGAAGGGAACTGGGGAATAAGGCGTAATTCGTCGCCGCATACATGTACTAAAATCCCCTCAACTTATACATGCAAGATGGCATTCACATACACATGCATGTGCCGATATAAAATTGTGCATGGGTAGCGTATTTTATAATATGCATGCGTTTATGAGTGCATATTATAAAATTGGCACGTACATGTGTGCACATGGATGCCCGTGCGTAGCACTTAAAATCTACCATTTATGCTTTTTATATGATTCTAACCAGAAAAAAGAAACCCTAATGAGTATTCACATGTTCGTCCTATGGGACTGACCATGCATTGTATTTTCAAGAGTGCCATGCCCCTCCCCCTCTCCCCATCAATACCATTTCAAGCAACAAAGCATGATCAAAGCCTGGAATGTAAGGTCAATAAGTGCCAACATATTTAAAAAGTCCACTTTTCCCCCATCTCAGCAATCTTTATCTCCCGTCATTAAATGTCAACTGTCAAGCCCACAATATGTGTACGGGCAAGCTTCCTCTGCCCCCTCTCATGCACATTCACCACCGCTTATAATAAAGTAATGCAATGCACACCCGTTTTTTGTAATCAAGGGATCTTTATGTGGGTCATTTGGCCGCAGCACAAGATCTATATCATACAATACTTAAGTCAGGATAGTAAAACATTTATCAATATCAACCTCACAACAATTGTATATATTTTAACAAAAACAATTGCCTAAATCAACATTTTGTGTACCATTTGAGCTTCCTATCATAGAAGGGGGTGACCATACTTTGCTTTCTCGCCTGAATCTTTGCTCACAGTCTTTTGTCCATTCTTGGCCATTGAAGCCATTGCTCTGTAGTAGCCAGCTGGCCAGTTTCCTTGGCCGGGGACCCATTCCGTAGAAGTCTGGGACCCCGACATGTCCCTCGCCATTGAAGCAAGTGGAGAAAGTGTCCAACTTGCTATGTGTCCCATCGCTATTTTTGGGTTAATTTTCGTTGCGGGCATCTCCAGCTTAGCCCCTTTTTCTCCTTCTGGTCACCCCGCCTATGCTGCGACAGTCTAACATCTCCTATTGGTGTGGTGGGCGGGTGGAAAAAACTGCTACCATGGACTCCCGCAGAATGGAAAAGGGGGTGGTCTTGCAGGTCTGAGGCTTTTAAGCTTTGGTGGGCGTCCAATAGCTGTCTATGTTCCCTCCCTTTCCATACCCCCTTTAACTTTCTTCCAGGGTCTCACCTTCTTTACCCTCCCTCTCCCCCTCCCCAAATCCTTCTGCCTGCTCCACCCATGCCCCCCCCTCCCCATCCTACTCACTCTCCCCTCCCCCTAGCTGGCTCTGTCGTCCGCTGCCCAACACATGGAAAGTCGTCCGTTTTCTCTCAGGGGACTTTATATTGCAGCATTGGTTTTACTCTGGTAAAATACACCTTTCCCAGAAACATATACTAGTCAGTCACTCTAATGCTTTCATGGTCTCACATCTTATATTAGCCTTCAACATATCAACACATAACAGCAAGGGTAGAATCAAAGCCAAATGGACCCTCGTCTGCCCTAATTAAAGGTTCTGACTCAGCAACACCCACCTTGTAGGATTTCACTCAAAGCATGCCCAACAGTCAAGTACTCATATAGAGGACTCTGCCATCATAGATGTCCCTGTTTCATGATTCATAGAGCTTGCCTATTACATTTATTACCCACATTGGGAAATGACAAGATAGTAAACCTGTCTCACCTTCTATTTGTCAAAGTAGGTACAGTCATAGTGCAATTTACCTCCAATATGGTCAAGTATGGCAAACAAACTATTGTATACATATAGTATGGATCCATAAGAGAGTGCAGTCTATTTTATAAAGCATGAAGCTGATTGTGAGAAGTAAACACCTTGAGGTCCTTATTCAAAAACTGTTTAGATGTATAATGTAATAGTTATTCATCTACATGACTTACCTGGCTATATTCAGCCCTTATCCAGCTAAAATCTAGCCAAAATTAGGGAAAAAGCACAGTACTGCTTCTAAAAGTCTAAAAGTAAAGCATATTCAAGCAGCATTGTCTGAATTATCAAGAAGACTGCTCAACCTGTAAAAATGTTACTAGCAGTAATTTTGTTATGGGTTTGACAGTTGCTTGGTTTTGATTGTAAATATTACTGCCCTTGACATAGGGCTTGGGGCTTGACCTGCACGGAGCAGAAGTTGCTAGGTAGACTGGATGGATCATTTGGTCTTTTTTGCCGTTATAGCTATGTTACTGTTATTATCACTTTACACTGAGGGGTAGATTTTCAAAGGGGTACGCGCGTACCCCCTGAAAACCTACCCCAAACCCCCCCTGCACGCGCCGAGCCTATTTTGCATAGGCTCGGCGGTGCGCACAAGCCCCGGGACGCGCGTAAGTCCCGGGGCTTTGCAAAGGGGGCGTGTCGGGTGGGCGGCACTAATTTCAGGGCAGGGCGGGAGGCGGGTCGGGGGCGTGACGCCAGCCCGGGAGCATGGTCGAGGCCTCTGGACCAGCTCCTGTGTCAAGTGATGGCGCACCAGCAGCCTGCTGGCGCACGCAGATTTACGCCTGCTTTCGGCAGGCGTAAATCTGCCAACAAAGGTAGGGGGGGTTTAGATAGGGCCGGGGGGGGGGGGGGGGTCGGTTAGGTAGGGGAAGGGAGGGGAATGTGAGGGGAGGTGGAAGGAAAGTTCCCTCCAAGGCCGCTCCGATTTCAGAGCGACTCGGAGGGAACAAGCAGCGCGCTCCGGGCTCGGCGCTCGCAGGTTGCACAAATGTGCACCCCCTTGTGCGCGCTGACCCCAGATTTTATAAGATATGCGCGGCTACGTGCGTATCTTATCAAATTCAGCGTACTTTTGTTCACGCCTGGTGCACGAACAAAAGTACTCGCGCGCGTAAATTTATAAAATCTATCCCTAATATTCAAAGAGAAAGTATGTGCATACTTTCCCTTTGAAAATTAGGGATGTGAATCGTTTTTTGATGATTTAAAATATCGTCCAATATATTTTAAATCGTCAAAAATCGTAAGAGGCGCGATACAATAGGAATTCCCCCGATTTATCGTCAAAAATCGTAAATTGGGGAGGGGGAGGGGAAGGGGGAGGGCGGGAAAACCGCCACACTAAAACAACCCTAAAACCCACCCCGACCCTTTAAAATAAATCCCCCACCCTCCCGAACCCCCCCAAAATGTTTTAAATTACCTGGGGTCCAGTGGGGAGGTCCCGATGTGATCTTCCACTCTCGGGCCACGGCTGCGTTAATAGAAGCAAAGGTTAACAGGGCAAAGGTAGCGCCGGCGCCATTTCTATTAACGCAGCCGTGGCCCGAGAGTGGAAGATCACACCGGGACACCCCCACTGGACCCCAGGTAATTTAAAACATTTTGGGGGGGTTCGGGAGGGTGGGGGATTTATTTTAAAGGGTCAGTGTGGGTTTTAGGGTTGTTTTAGTGTGCCGGTTTCCCGCCCTCCCCCGATTTACGATTTAAACGATTTAAAAAAAACAAAACAAAAAAAACCTTGACGATCAGATTCCCTCCCCCCCCAGCCAAAATCGATTGTTAAGACAATCGATCACACGATTCACATCTTTATTGAAAATATTTCCAGCAAAAACTACCCACACCTGCTAATTTGTGCAGGCAATTTTTTCAGCAAAAATATATACATGCTTTTGAAAATTCAAAACTCCTCTCTCCAACCCTGCCCGAGGAATGCTTCTTGTTACTGCAGGTAAAAGTGTGCCTACAGATCTCATGCATATACTTTTTCCTGTATATCGAGAGGGCAATTTTCTGAAATCCCGTGTCTGTTTGAAAATTATCTTTTTGCAGTCAAGCTAGAATCTCTTGCTCCATTTCCACTAATCATTTTTTACCCTCAGCCCATTCTACCATTCTTTTTTCATCCCTGAAACCTATTCCCACCATGGTCTTTTCATTCATCCCATCCCTACCACTGTCTCTTTATCCCTCAATAATTAAACATACCAAGTACACATGCTGTTTTAATTTTCCAAATTGAAAAACACACCCAAAGGAAAGCTATTTAATGTACCTAAAGGTGTGAGCATTTTGAACCTTGCATGTATTGTTTATCTACACTAAGCAGGACAGATAAATCAATAGGAACATTTTCCTCCTGATTGATTGTGTGCACATGAATTTGTATTTGTTTCTTTTAACTTAATGAACCTTTCTTTTCTGAGGGTTCTGGTCAGTATCATTAACATTTTAATTTCAAACAATTGTTATTGTTTTGCTCCCAAATAACATGTATACACAATTGCAGATACAGGTACCCTTCTGCATCCTACAATAATGACAATTTAATAACATAGTACAAATATAT
The DNA here is from genome assembly GCF_901001135.1 of Rhinatrema bivittatum. Taxonomy (NCBI): domain Eukaryota; kingdom Metazoa; phylum Chordata; class Amphibia; order Gymnophiona; family Rhinatrematidae; genus Rhinatrema; species Rhinatrema bivittatum. The sequence goes on from NC_042621.1 coordinate 158,968,042, forward strand.
TCTGTCTAAATTTCCTCCCCGTCAGGAACCTTTAAGCTCTTGTAGCACTTACAAACTCATTACCATTTGAAATAACTACTTCTCCCATATTATACTCCAACATTATATAGAGTTGGTATTAAAGTCTCATGACTGACTATCTTGCAACATGAAGAAAACAAAGCTGCCATCAAAAGAAAGCAAAGAAAACTGGATTCCCTTATCCACGGACGAAAGGACAACAGCAGCTCCTCTTGGACCAACAGCATACCACCAGATATAGACGATCAAAGTAACGAGAATAAAACTTTCAGTACTCTGAACCTGTCAAGCACACACATACATATCAAAACTTAAACACACAGCTACCAGAAGAACATGCCAATCACGAGATCTCCCACATGCAAACTCTCACTGACAGTACTGATGGAAGTGTACATCAAATGGGGGATAATAAACCTCTCTAACTACCAATTATCACAGCATGAAATCTCAGTATTACTGTCTATGGAAATTTCATTCTACCCTTTTACTAAAAACTAGATAAAATTCTAAGTTGGACAAGTTTTGATGTTACAGTATTTATCTGATGTTTAGACCATTTCCTCATTGTATAAGGTTCAATGTATATTTTGTTATGTTCAAAAAAGTAATAAACTTTAAATTAAAAAGAAAAACCCCTAGATAAAATTCAACTGAACTTGGATCTATAACAATTTTTTTAAGGAAATGCCAAAGCATTTCTATAAGAGAGAGAACACCTCTAACACATTGGATTACATTTTTTTTTGAATGCTTATTTCACTGCTCTAAGTCGACAAAACAGAAAATTAGATAATTGCATAGAGAAAGTTTCTGACACAGGATGAAATCACAGGTTTAAGCACATAAGAAAATGTCTTACAAACCTCTCCCCACATGAAAGAACAGCCAAAAAATACACAAAATCTTCACAACATATATAACAGAACCTTCCTCATAATAACCCCGGCAAACCAATTTATCTGCTATTCGTACACTCACAGAGGAAATCTCTGGACTTAGAAAGGCTATACTTAAAACAAACAGCTTCAAACAAGATACCACAGACTAAGCAAATTAAAGAATGATGAGCAATGGATGTATACTCACTATACAGTAACATTTCCCATGCGGATATCATAACTGATTGTTACACATTTTTAAAGGCATCCACCCTGGACTACAAGTAAATACTAGACACTATATATTCACACAACCACTCTAACCCCACCCCCTACAACTCCTAACCTCTCCCCCTCCCTCTCCCCCCACCTATTTTCCACCTCCTTTTCACCCCCTCCCTCTACTCTAAACTACCTCTTCCCCCTCACCCCCCATAAAGTGAATTTATCAGGACTACATATTGTATATAAAAAACTTATATATAAAAAATTTGTTCCCAATCACGTGTATATATACCTCCTTTAATTGTGGATACCCCCCTATATATCAGAATCTCCCCCTCCCCACCCCCCCACCCCCTTTTAGATAACCTCTTTCATGTATCACACTTTTATAATTTTACTTATATAATCTAATCTGTTATTTGTATGCTCTGAATGTTCCTTATTTAATTATCTAATTACGCAAAAATTGTAAAGCCTGTTGCTCAGTTCTGTTATATGTAAACCGACGAGATGTTCCCAACGTTCGTCGGTATATAAAAGTTACTAAATAAATAAAAAAACTATTGCAATATTAATCAAATTCATCCTGACCCTCAACTACTTCAGCTTCAATGACATCATCTAGGGATGTGCCTTTATTTAAAATGAATGGATTATATGACCTAAACACTCCATTTCTTTTTCAGCTTTTTATTTTTTAGCTGAATAAAAATGTACACAGACCCTATGCAAAACCTGAAAATTCTCAATGTTTTTCATTTTGGCTAATAGAGTTCACTATCAACAAATATCTCACATTATTTACTGAGAAATTTAAGATGCAACCTCTCCATCAAGATGTGGCTGAGACCTATCCAATTGGGTTGAGCTAAGATAGGTCTCCCTAGATCCTTCAGAACCCTCATTCTGTGTTACAATACCAGACCTTGGGTTTACCTGGCTGAACTGAACTAAGCCCAACTGGGATCTCCCTAGACCAAATCAAGTACTCCTTCAGTCTCAGAGAAGTCAGATGGGGCTCAGGACCACATCATCTCCCACATACCCTTCCATTAGGGTCATGAAAGGTGAAAGGGATAGAAGTGATCCCCACTCATTCCTGCCCGCCATTGAGTATTCTAAAATGGTGCCTGGTTCTAAGACTGATGACAAAGTGACATCAGAATGGTGATAGTATCAGGGACTGCAAGCACCATTTTCTTATAGCTCTGCAAACATACAGCCATATAAAAATGGTTCAGACCAGTCCTGAGACTGGGGCAATTTTGACATCATTGTGGTGCTGGTCTCAGAGTGGGCACTATTTTTAAATAGCCATGGTTAGTAAAGGATAAGTGGAAACTGCTCCTGCTCCTTTCTTCTACCAAGGCTTCCATGAAATGGGTGAGGGCTGGGGAGGGCCCAGTCCAGTTGATTTCTCTGGGGTAGGAGGGGTGGTTAGAGAGAGCCAGTGTAGCCCCTAGGTCCCAGATTCTTGGCAGGGTTGGAGAGGCCATGGAACCCAGGAATGCCCTGAGAAGTGGTGGCAGAGGCCATGGAAGGCCTGGTTTCTTTTTTTTTGTTGTTTGTTTTAAATGATTTTTTAAATATTTTGTTTTGCCAAATCAACCAAATTGAAGTAAGCATTAAAACAAAATAAAAAAAACGAAAATGAAATGAAAGGAAAAGTTAGGTCTGTACATCCCTAATGACATTATTGTAAAGATCATATAAACTGCATTGGGCATCAATGCTATCAGTTTGAGAGGGGAATTAGCTGTAACAGAATTATAGATGTAATTGTGGCTTCACGAGTAAACATGTTTCTTGTTGATTTGATAAAGCAGAATAATAACTAAAGAGTGGTCTTGCAGTGTCAGCAAGCACACAGGAGCTATAAATAGTTCTCAGCAATTTAGTGAATACATTGATTTTGGCTTTTCAACTAGCATTGGCATTTTGTAGTATTCTTTCTTGGTCCACAGAAGTTAGCATAACTTAGCAAGAATTCCATATTCGACCTGTAGAACTGTACCTGAAACATGAGCTATATATCAGAACTGATTGCCACACCAGAAAGGCACCATAGTGTGCCAGTCTTTTCATGGCAGAACTAGAAAAGACATTATGGATGTTAGACTTAACCTTTCAAATATTACCAGTATATTCATTTTTATGATTTGGACTAAGGAAGAAGCGACTCTCAAACTATTTCACAACTCATGATGCATTCTATCCTTTAATAGTACTTCACAGAATTCAATTATCATACATTCCATCCTTCAATCCTGCTTCACGGCAAGAGTTAACTTTTTGGATACTATAATTTCTGTCAACAATGGCCATCTACTAACATTTGTATAAAGAAAACTGATGGACAGATACAGCTACCTTCATAGTTCTAGCTTCTACCCTTCACATACATAAAGATAATTACATACAACCAAGCCACAAGGGTTGTCATTTTCAGCTACATTATTTAACATTTATCTGAGCCTGATATGTAAGCTGCTCTTGGGCTTAAGTCTGCATCACAAACTATATACATACAATATTCAGTTTTTTCTTTCCAGTTTCATAAGACATTAATATTTGGGTGAATGGTGGGAGTCTGTGTGTGGTTCACTCTTTCAGGGCCGGTACAAAGTTATAAGGTGCCCTAGACGAATCTTACAACCTTGCACCACCCCCCTTCCTCAGCCCTTCACTTCACACAAATAAAAATTATGCATTTATTTTAAAATTTCTTATTAACCAATTCCTCAACCCCAATCTAAAAACAGAGATTTTACATATAAAAGGGTATTCAGTCTTCTGAAATAAAAATATCACTTACAACAATATGTATAGTACATTTACATGTACTGCTGTGGCCAACCATAAAACTCTACAGACAAACACTTGGAACCCATATGGTTTTAGGCCTTTTGTAAAGTACATTTGGTTTAGACTAGGCCCTTAGAAAGCCACGAGTAAATGGAATTAAAATATAGCAAGCCTTTCATAACAAAACAGTACTAACTGCCAGCACTCAAAACAGTAATAACCCTATCTAAGAAAAAGCAACACTGCAAAAATTACACCAGGCCTTAAAATAGCAATTTACCTCCTTTTAGGTAAACAGAACAAGTGGGGCTGCTCTTGATATGTAACCAGAAACTAAACTTTAGCAGAATATCTCACCAACATCAGAAATGCAGAACACAGATAGACCATCACCAAATAAGAATAAAAAGATCATAAAGTCAGGGCTGGATTTAAAACTATGGCACTGCATAAAGTATAAATAGCAAAATGCAGACAATGACTGAACTGGAAACCACTACTAGTTGACTCATATGCACTACAATAATACAAAAACAGAAACATCATCATTCCTCATAAAACAAAATCAAGAAATATAAATCATTCAAATAGTAAACCATAAAACTAAAATAAAATATTTTGAAAAACAAGACAAACAAAACTAATCATCATCATCATCATCATAAACCCAAGACTTTAAATGTTTCCCAAAAATCAATGAAATATTTCAAAACAGCAGATGTACCAAATAACACATAATAATAAAAACTAAGGATAAAAAATTTCTCACTTTCCATACCTGGGAAAGTTTTGATTTCCAGTCACTCTGAGATTGTCACTGATTAGTGGTGTCACTGATTAGTGAAGAGGAGGTGGAGTAGCAGGGGAGGAAGGAACACAAACTTTTTCCTCTCTCTCATGCAAGTTCATGCAATCAATATCAGGAACAACACCTTTGAAATGCTATATTTTGAGTGACACCTTCTTTTGCTCATTCGTGGGACCATTGTATGCTACATCAGACATCTTGGAAGTAAATTCCAAATCCTATACCCCCCTAATGCATCAGAGTAGAATTCATGGTGTGGCTCATAACTTCTAGAGGCAAGCATGCAGAATACCATTGAAGTTAGACAGGAACTCCTGTCAGATAATGAAGTGTTTCCATAGCACCTTCCTTACCCTGATTCAATAATGGTCTCTGTACACCATGGTGGATGCCCTGGTTAGCCTGCATAAGAACTCCTGTCTCATGGGTATCATATGTGTTGCAGAGATCAGGCTCAAAATTAGAGAACACGTGTTTCATTGTCACCTTGTGAGCCTGGCTCATCACTGTGGTCAACACAGACAGCTTTGTCAACTTGTCAAAACCACTAGAATGGAGTCCAGCTCTCTTTCCAGAAATATAAAGATAGGAAGGCAAAAAAAATTAATTTGGTTTTCCACTTTGGTGGAAGGATTCATTTTTTCAATATGTTTAATATGCATTTTTATTTTGTTTTTTAATTTAAATGTTTATTTAAAATGCATGCAATTTTACATCCATAAAATCAGAAATGGAAACATAAAATCAATATACAGCAAGACTTAAAAACATTTTTGAGTGTTTGTCATTTATCACAGACTGCCAGCTCATCACAGTCAGGAACATTCTGATAGATGTTTGCCAAACAAAAATAAACATTTCATTTTAAAATTCCGAAACAAAAAAATTGAAATGGTGCGTCCCCTGGTTCCTTTCCTAATTCTTCAGATTCTCCACCCCCTCCCCACCCCCATACATACACACACACCTACCTGACAATAAGCCAGAACCTTCTTTGGTCCCTCTATGCCTACATCTGTAAGTAGGAGTTGGAGTCTAGATAGCTAGGCTGAGCCAAGCCAAACTGCTGCCTCTGAGTGCCTCCTAACTTCCCTCACCCTTCTGCAAAGAAGCCAGGACCAGGAACCTCCATTGTTCCTACCTACCCTTTCCATGGGTGTCTGATCTGCAGGAAAGAAAGGGGTAGGATATATCCCCACTTGCTTCTGCCCTCCCAGTGTCCTTTAGAAAACAGTGCAAGTCGGCCTGAGACAGATGCCTATATGATGTCAAAATGGTGCTGGTTTCAGAGCCAGCCAGACCATTTTGTTGTATAGCCATACAAACATATGGCTCAGGGTGGGCTGCATGAACATTCCACCTGGGGATCATCAGCTTCTGGCTCTCTGCTGGTCAGTAACCCTCACTGGTTTGTAGGCCTCCCTGGTAAAGCATGCCTATTCTACTACAGCTTGCACTACAGGAGCTGGTCCCTCTCGTAACCCAACGCATCTTTTAATGGGAGCACAATGAACCACTTCCAAGGATGCCAACCCACAAGTATTGTGCACTTTTAATCCAAGTGTAACTGGCCCCTGTATTGTGCTGCAAACACCATTCAGAGTAGCATGGGTCCAGGTCCAAGACCTGATAGGGGAGAGAAGTTACTCTAGGGCTCCAGGCATAGTCAACAAAAATGAAGCAAGGTCACCAAAAGTGGTGCTCAAAATAAAATCTTTACTATACCTCCAGTTCAATATCACAAAAGCAAGGATCAGTATCAAACCAATGATCACACAGAAAAATGGTTTCCTTGTCCATGTCCCCTGCACCTTTATCCATAGCAAAACTTCCAAACTGTGGGTCAACTCAACTTGAATCCAGACTTCTCCAAAACTTCTTTCAGCTTCTCTGCACCCCAGCCTCTCTCTTTCAGACTGAGCAAAAGGTTCAAAAGCTCTCACTTCTCTTTAACCTGGCTTTCCTGGTCACATGTGCAAAAAGAACCTCTGATCCAGTCTTTTGGGATAAAAGTCTCTGGACTAATCACTCCTCAAAAAATCTCCAAATCTTCTCAAAGTCCAAAAAAAAAATCACTGAATTAATATCCTAAGGGGATCTCCAGCATTTGTCTCTTCTTCTTTCTTAAAAAAAAAAAAATCTCAGTAGCTATCTTGAAATCTTGAGGGATTTCCAGCTCCTTCCTTCTTGTTTCTACAGCTAAACCTAACCCTCTGAATATCACCTCCCCTCTAAAGAACTGAGCATGCTCCAAGCCCAGAAAGGTGGGATTATAGCAAGGGGATGTTCTAAAATCTGCAAAAGCCTTTCCTCTACCTCACTGATAGAAAATTACTAGGGAATGTATTAGTGATGGGCAAAACCCCTGTCACACAAATATCCCTCTAAAGAAACAAAAGAAATGTGGCTCCTTAGCGTTATTTATTTATTTTATATATGAATTGCTAAACTGAGCCACCCGTGTTTTTTTTGTTTTTTGTTTGTTTGTTTTAAATTCACCCACAGTAGCTGAGGTTCAACTTGAATGGTCCGACAAGCACTGGATGTGAAATGCCTAGAATTGAGGCAACACATGGCCAAGATTGCAGAACCACAGCTGCTGGTATAGCTGCTGGTGTCAGCAAGGCTGTGGCTAAAGGGGAAGAAGCAACTGCTTTCTGACACTTTTGAATCTCTTGCAATGCTTGAATATTCTATGTCAGCTCAATTTGGCTTTGCACTGCTGCCACATCACTTTTCTATGACAGCAGAGGTCATTTTGGTGAGCCAAAGACCGATCAAGAGACCTGGAAGCCTGGGCTCTTGTCCATAGTGTCCCATGCAGGAAAGGAGGAGAAGGGTGTGTGGCCTGAGCAGTTACTGGCAATGGCCATCCCTGCCATGTTTGGGAGTCAGTCCAAGTCAGCTGCGGGCCAGGGCATACCCTGCCCATGTAGTTGCCACTATACAACGCTGATATTGTTTTCCATAGGAAAGAAAAAACTAGACCTGTATTACTTGGAATAGTGCCGAGTAACATATTAGTAAATGTAGCATTTTAAGATGCGCAATTATACAACATTCTGAAAAGAAATAGATACACAATTATTTTGTGTTACTCTATTTGCAAAGGTTTTGGTTTCAAACTTTACGGGCAAGAAATAATTCTGATTTTCAGTATATCCATAATGAAGATATTTGTACACATTTGGTTCAATAATCAGGTTTACCATGTAAACCTAGGGTTGCCAGCTTTCCACCCTCACATTTCTGAACATATGGAGATGCTGTTTAATATTTATGCTGAAGGAGTTTGTGTACATGCAACTTATTACCACTCTTCATCATTTGAAAAATGCAGAAACATTGATATATAAATGCAGATAAAGACACATCTAGTCTGCTCAATTTCCTTCCAGCTACAGTGCCATAGACCCCAGTTGATCCCTGGCTTTTCCCTCTGCAATTAATGATCCTTTCTCCATGTTCCATGCTTGTTTGAACTGTTATTGTTTTTGCCTTTTATCACCTCCACTGGAGCTTTGTTCCATTAATCCACCACTCTTTCTCTGAAGAAAAATGTTATGAATCTTAATCCTGAGTTTAATTCTTTGGAGTCTAATATCTTGACCACTATTTCACAAACTTCTGTAATCTGAAAAAAGTTGGCTTTTACCAGTCCAGGGGCCAAACTATTGTTTTGTAAAAACTTTTTAGACCTCTGATTAAATCGTGGACAAAAAGACAAAAAAATAAATGTATCCGATGCATACCGATAATAACAAAGCTCACAATTATTGCATAATCACAGGGGAGGCTCAGACAATAATCTGCGGCTGGAGAGCCAAAATCAGGACATTTCCACACATTTCAGCCCTCCCTATTTTTTTTTTTTTTATTACAATACCTACAACATCTATACAGTCTGGAAAAAAAATTAGGACCATTGGTAATCCTATGTAAACCTGATCAATTGTGGCTCTGTGGACTGAAACTGAATATCAATGCTTATGCATCAATAATAGAATAAGATCCAGCGTTTACATTGGACAGCTAAGATTCTCTTGCCTCCTAGGTCAGATGCTTAACATTCTTCCGGCACAGCCCTGGAACCTTATTTTGTTCTAGGCTATGTTTATACCTTGTTGTGTTTATTTTTGTATTGTTTAGTGATTTTATTATGTATGTTTTGCTGTAACCCATTCCGAACCATGGAGGGTATGGGAAACAAATACTTTTAAATAAATAAACATACATGAGAAAATTATGGGCACAGATCTGAGGAACAATATCTTTACTCAGAGAGCAGAGTTTATGGGGAAAAGTGCCAAGAAGAGCAACTACTGAGTACAGGGCTGGTTCTATAATGAGGCAGAGTGAGGCAGCCACTTCAGGTGGCAAACTTTGGAAGCAGCAAAAACTGTGCCCCCAAACTCCTGTAGCAGTCACCTCACCCTGCCACCAAAACAGCAAAGGACCCACGGGCCTCCTGTGGATAGTCCTGGTGGAATTCTTCACTACTGCAAAGCGCAGAATTTGCACAGAATCCACCCCCCTGCACAGCCAGGGGCACTTCTGCACAGAAAATGGCAAAGATGGAAGAGACTCCGGTGTACCGCTAGTGGAGCACGTCCACTCACGGTGAAGATGGAGAGTCCGGTGTGCCACGAGCAGAGCTACTCCCACTCGCGGTGAAGATGAAGACCCTGGTAAGAGTGTGTGTGTAGAGGGGGGTGTGTGTGTGTGAGAGAGAGATATTGTGTGCCGGGGGGGTGTGTGAGAAAGCATGTGTGAGGGTGGGGAGAGGGGGTGCCATCTCATCTCTTGCCTCAGGCAGCAGAGTGCCTTGAGCTGCACCTGACTGAGTATAAACTAATTCTTCAAAGGGTAAACATTAAAAAGGTTTTGCTCACCTCTCAGGAGTGGTTGCTAAGTGTTCTTAATGTCCTTATCACACATTAGTTTAATTAAATTATTTTAATGCATAGCCTTGGAATGTTCAAACACATTTATGAAAAATTCTGAAAAGCTTTGGTTAAGTCTTGTGAATTATGCATTTTAGTTGTCCATGTATTGACATAATGCCCTCTAATGAATAACAATGAGCTTTCCCAGTCAGTTTATAAACAATTTTATGAAGAACTAAGCAAAGTATTATAGAGGAAATGAATAGTCAGACTGCACACCCTTGAGGTAGTAACAAGTCTATAAAACACCCCAGCTAAAAATTTCCTGTTGTGATAAAGGATACAATGCAAGTACAAACTATTGTTTGTGTTTATTATTTTAGGATTGTTTATTATAGTATAAATAGTAAAATCATTTTATAAATACCAGAGAAGAAGCAGTAAAGCAACTAACAATTTAGATTGGGACAATCTTTAATGGGCCACATTTCCATTTCAAACAGCCATCTTTCCTAATCTAACACAAGTAATAGTTAAAAGAAGCAGAGACACCTAAACAAATTCAAAGACAGATTTGTTTGCATTTTCATATAAAACCTGGCATTTTGGTCCTAGCAAGGACAATCAAAATGCTTTTTTGTTAAGCAGAAATGCCAGACAACTCCATAACTGTATTGCTTTGAACCTTACACTTGCATATAAATATGCAGTGTGGCACTATTTGTATGAGCACCATGGCTCTCATGCTCCTGGCTGATGCCCAACTCTTACCCTCCAAATAGCGGGGTGGAGGATCCTGGTAAGGTTATAACACAGTCTACCAGACCTGGTCCTAGTACTTCTTAGTTTGATCATCTGCGTGGTTTCTGTCAGTGCAGTCCACCCTTCTGTGAGTCCCATTGGGCTTTAGTCATGACCTATTGCTGGTGGAGGAGATAGTCATTGTTGCTCCAAATGTGCTCCTTTGGACAAATCTGGCCTGCCTTGAGCCAGTATTATATTGCACAAGATCATATTTAATCAATCAATTAGTTTAATTAATTGAAAGAGTGCATGTTTCAAGGTAATAGCACACTTTGTGATAAATAAGCTATCTTAGCATAGGTATTACCACAGAATGCAATACCTTTTTTGTGGTAAGTAGTGCCACAATGAGAGAGAGAGAGAGAGAGAGAGAGAGAGAGAGAGAGAGAGAGAGAGAGAGAGAGAGAGAGAGAGAGAGAGAGAGAGAGAGAGAGAGAGAGAGAGAGAGAGAGAGACTGACTAGCTACAAGGTCTTTATAGTAGTTAGGTATTTATACCTCTATAGGAGGCCTACCTAGCTACTCGAGGTGAGGTTTAGTGTAGGGGTTAGGGGCCACTTTGACATTCAGAGTGAGATGTACGAACAGAACAGTACACTCTTGTGAAGATTCGATGTCCTTTGGAGTGAGGAAACTCACTCAAAGATGAGATTTGTACAATGTTCTCTCAACCTAGCTTGATATTACCCAGGTAGAGAGTCCATCAAGCCAGGTTGAAAGACATTGTACATTTCCTCACTCCGAAGGACATCAAATCTTCACAAGAATGTACTGTTCTGTTCGTACGTCTCACTCTGAATGTCAAAGTGGCCCCTAACCCCTACACTAATACCTAAACCTCACCTCGAATAACTAGATGGGCCTCCTATAGAGGTATAAATACCTAACTACTATGCAGGCTTTATAGCTAGTCAGTCTCAGTCTCTGTGTGTGTCTCTCTCTCAACATTGCAAAGTACAATAAAACCATGCTGCATAGCTTAATGCAAATGAAAAAGGTGTAGTTATTTGCCATGTTAAAACTGTGCAATACAGCTTCACAAAGCCAGCCCACTTGGCCAGAAATCCTGCCCCAAACTCCACTCCTTTTCTAAATTAGCATCACTCCATGAGTTATGGTGCTTTTCACATGCAAAAAGCCCATAACGCGGCTTGGAAAATAACACCCTTAGACAGATAAGTGTATCATCTAAAGGGGTCATCTTTACTAAGCCACTATAAGCAACTAACAGATTATCTAGAAAAACATAATAACCTGCACCCAGCACAACACGGATTTAAAAATATTTTAGTACAGAGACCCTTTTTACTTCACTACAAGGTATCATCCTAAGAGGAACCGATAACAGCCAATCTTACTTCCTGATCTTATTAGACATCTCCGCAGCCTTTGAAACAATCATAATATCCTCCTTGATAGACTAAATGAAATAGGCATTAAAGACTCAGCGCTCAAATGGTTTAGCTCCTACCTAACAAATAGAACCTTCAAAGTAAAATTTCTTGACAAAGAGTCACATCCTATCAATCTCAACTTCGGAGTACCCCAGGGATCCTCTCTACCCTCTACACTATTTAATATCTATATGCTAGGGATGTGCAGAGGGACGCCATACGTTGCATTCGTGATTCGGATTCGCTGGGGAGCAGATACGTTGCATTCGGCCGTATGGCGCCCCGATGCGTTAATATGGCGATTTCTATTCGTGTCCCAGCTAAAATTAAAATTAACTACAACCCCCCACCCTCCTGAACCCCCAAGATTTACCAAAACTCCCTGGTGGTCCAGTGGGGAGTCCAGGAGCCATCCCCTGTACTCTCACACCCTCAGTGCCGGTTTCATCATGGCGCCGATAGCCTTTGTCACAGGGGCTACTGGTGCCATTGGTCAGCCCCTGTCACATGGTCATCGGTGCCATCTTGTGCTCCTACCATGTGGCACCGGTAGCCCCTGTGACATAGAAAGGGCAAAGGCTATTGGTGCCATTTTGAGTACTGGCATCGGACGGTCGGAGTGCAGGAGGTTGCTCCGGGACCCCCGTTGGACCCCCAGGGACTTTTGGCCAGCTTGGGGGGGCCTCCTGACCCCCACAAGACTTGCCAAAAGTCCAACGGGGGTCCGGGAGTGACCTACTGCATGCTGGCTGTATAAAACAAATCCCTTACCTTCCCCCACCCTCCCGAACCCCCCCAAAACTTTTTGAGAGTACCTGGTGGTCCAGTGGGTGCGTGGGGACCGAACTCCCGTTCTTGGTCCATCGGCGCCATTTTGGCTGTGAAATGGCGCCATAGGCCCGATTAAAAAAAAAACCCACCCAACCCTTTAAAAATCACCCCTTAGCTTCCCCCATCCTCCTGATCCCCCCCAAAACATTTTAAAATTACCTGGTGGTCTAGTGGTGGTCCCGGGAGCGATCTCCCGTTCTCAGGCCGTAGACTGCCACTCATAAAGATGGCGCCGATGGCCCTTTGCCCTTACCATATGACAGGGTATCCGTGCCATTGGCCGGCCCTTGTCACATGGTAGGAGCACTGGCTGGCCGGCGCCATCTATAAAGATGGCCGCTGCCATCGTAAAGATGGCCGCCGCCGTATTTAAAGATGGCTGCCACCATCTTTAAAGATGGCGCCGGCCATCCAGTGCTCCTACCATGTGACAGGAGCCGGCCAATGGCACGGATACCCTGTCACATGGTAAGGGCAAAGGGCCATTGGCGCCATCTTTATGAGTGGCAGCCGATGGCCCAAGAACAGTAGATCGCTCCCGGGATCACCACTAGACCACCAGGTAATTTTAAAATGTTTTGGGGGGCTTGGGAGGGTGGGGGAAGCTAAGGGGTCATTTTTAAAGGGTCGGGTGTTTTGTTTTTTTTTATCGGGCCATCGGCGTCATTTTTGAGTGGCAGCCAATATGGCGCCGATGACCCGAGAGCGGGAGATCGGTCCCCGCGCCCCCACTGGACCACCAGGTAATCGTAAAAAGTTTTGGGGGGGTTTGGGAGGGTGGGGGAAGGTAAGGGGTCAATTTTAAAGGGTCGGGCCTTACTAAAAAAAAAAAAATAATGATGTGAATCGGAACCTATTCCGATTCACATCACCAACGATCAGATTTTTTTCCCCCTCTAGCTGAACCCGATCGTTAAGACGATCGGGCACACGATTCACATCCCTAAACTATACTACTTCTCTAAGTGTTTAAATTTTGATTATTTATCCTGCTATTTAGTTTGCTACGTTAATTATTTATATTATGAAACAATGTATTTACTTCCTTTGGAAATGCAAATAATTTTAAATGATGCAATGTAAACCAATTTGATATGCTTGCATGAAAAGTCAGTATATAAGAATTATTAAATAAAAAATAAATAAAAATAAGTGATTGATGCACAAAAAGCAGTGTTTATCACATGAAAAATGTTGTTTATCGAGTGATACTCACAAAACAAGGTGATATCACATAATATTCCCCTTTCCAAACCCCTTCCTTTTGTAAAAAGGAAAACCCTCCATATCAAATACAGTCCCAAATCCAAACACCCCCTACCCCCAATAGCAGCCCCCCTCACCCCCAGCCATCTATTGTATCAAAGGCTGCTCTGCAGGTCTAGTGGCTCCCCACCTTCTCCAAGATAAAAGAAACAAGCTGGAGGTTTAATGGCCTGCCTGCTAACCTTCCCTCTGCCCCAAGAACCCCCTTCCCTAATAAAGGAGACTCTGGTCAATTCCATCTTTCAAAATGGCACAAACTGGCCTTTACCTCTATCACATTATAGGGACAAAGGCTGGTGGCTGCCATTATGGAAAATGTAGTCAACTGGCCTGAAACCTAAGGGATGCTCTGTGACAGCACTGGACCAGCAGGGTCACTCTCTTTAGATCGGATGAATCAGAGGGTAGGGGGACCAGGGGGGCAGGGCACAAGACCACCAGTTTGTCTGTTTAATGTTAGGTGGAGGGGAGCCCACTAGACCATCAGGGACTAGGTGCTTTCTAAGGAGAGGGGTCCAGGGGGTGGGAGGGTCTGCTACTGAGGGGATGAGAGTGTTTGGATAGGAGATTTGACGTTTAAGAAAAGGGAGGGGTTTAGAAAGGGAAAGGTCATCAAAACGTGACTATTATATCTATCTTTAAAACTTTGTCCATGCTGGGCCACCTCTACAGGTGATGGAGGATGGGTGGGTATCTGACCAATCTCTCGGGGCATATTTTGGCACATGGGGGAGGGGTGTTTGGGCTGCCTGACCATTTAAGACAATGGCACACTTGGGTAAAGTCACCATCATGTATTTTGCCCCTTTCTCCAATGTCAAGATCACCATTCTGTAGTTTCTTTGATTACCCATGGCTCAATAAATATGACTTCAACACCACAGACTCTCTTTCTTTGGTTATGTCTTTACCCTCTATCTGTGCACGAATCTTTCAGACAAGAGATTCATCCACCCTCCTGGCTTAGGTAAAATGGTGGTTCCAGTGGCCAGGTAACCTTAAGCTGGTCGGGAAAACCCTTTCCAAAGATGGCCAAAATCCCATCCTTGCACAGAGAGTAGTTCTTTTCTCTCAACAGGGAATACTCTGGATGAATGCCCTCCAATGATTTCAAAAATGTTTCATTCATAGTTACTAGAACTTTTCCTTTTAATATAATAGGAATCCCTGATGGGAGGGATTCAAGATGGAACTGCAAATTTACAGGTCTTTAGATGGGTAGGAAGAGGGGCAAAACACTTCCTCCCAGATCTTCTTAAAATATTTCTTCTGTTCCCCAAAAAGGAAATTATACTGGAGTTACCCCTTGGAGTAGGTCACCACCTTGGACGGCATATCTTCTAGGGTTTGCATTTCATTGCAAATTCTATGCATCCTTGGAAATGGCAGTGTTACATGGTATTTGAGAAAAACTTGTTCAAAATTGGGATGGCCCAGGTCCTGTAAAATCCAATGTTCACCTGGTTGAGGCAACCAGGAGAGTTTATCAGGTTGTAGATCTGTAGGGGGCATGACTCTGTTGCTGCTTGGGCCATTGCACTGAAGCATGCTGCTGACACACTCTGGAGGCAATAACAGCCTACCTAAAACCCTGATTGCATATTTTAATCAGAGATCGTTCATAAATAAATAGAAAATAATAAGCTACTGGTTAAGATAGTCATGGCTGTAGAGATAAGGTATATCCAAGGGCAGCAGGTAAATGATCTAATAATCTTGCTACTTCAGCATGCCTGACTAGGTATTCACTGACTGACAAAACTTATGCAGATGGATAGTATCCACCCAAATGACATTAGGACACGTCTTTCTCATCAACTCCATCAGTAGGAAGCTGGAGCTGAGGAATTAACATACATATTTTCATATAAGGTCACACCTTTCATTAGTAAGGAGAGCCTGTGGCAATCCCATTTATGGAAAACAAGATCCCTTTGCAGGGGTCAACCAGGGGGTGGCCTGAATGGTCTACATGAGAGATCTCTGACTGACCAAGGACTTCTCAGACAAGAGTTTTGGCTGTCACTAGGGCAGTTTTGTTGATCTATGGTGTGATAATGCCTGCTGGTATAGGTGGGTAGCTTTTTTTTTTTTTCTTTAGCATTGCAGGCAGTCTGATGTCACCCAAACATGAGGACTGAGATATTGCTTATTCATAGCAGGTCATGGGATCTAGAAGAATCCATGTCCTCATACCATTGATTTACTCCTCCCCTGCCACATTGGAGGAAGGCTGATCAGGAAGATATGGGTATTTAGAAAGAGCTTGGATATTAATGTTAGAGTCCTTTGTTATTTCATTTAATAAAGCTTCAACTTTATGTATGCCTTGTAATTAAATGTGTCTTGATACTTATTGACTTGCATTGTCTCTGTTATTTTTTTCTTGCTAAGGGAGGAGGTTGAGTTAGTCATGGCTTTCCTATGTTGCAGTATTTCAAAATATGATGTGATCAGCATGTTTCTAATTTTGGGTTCTTTTTCTCATCTGACCTCTGAGTTTGGAAGCAGTACATTATTTATTGTCTGAGCAAAATTAATAGTGTAATAAGATCTTTGAGCAGCTTACTAGAAAAATTGATCTTTTATACAAAGATTTGAAAGGAAAATGTTTCATTTGCCATTTTAACTGATGATCCATCACAGTATTGCACAAAGCAGGTTGTCAGAAATTGATTTTTTTAATTCAGTTTTGGTTTTTAATATACAGACCTTAATTCTAAAGCTCTTTAGACCTAAACAGTATTTCAAATACATACAAATACAAAATGGTAGAAATCATTTAAAGAAAAAATGCACTAAAGTGTACAAAGTTTAGAAAAATAATGTGGCCAACCTTTTTTGTTAAGCAAAATGTATACAAAGGATAGATGGGCTTTGTATCTATATATATCTGTTACTCTCTCTAAAAATGTATATATTGTAAGGAAATGTCACCTGTGGAAAATCAGAGTTGAACTAGCAAAGGCTATAAATATGAGCATTTTTTTACTTAACTCAGATAAGTCAAACCATTGATTTTACTTTCTAAACTGTGGCCATGGTTGAATTTTTTAGACCCAGTTAAAATGCAAAAAAATGTACAGATTTGCACTTACATGTCAAATAGTGCAAATCTTGCATATCTTCAAAGTTTGCAATAGTTTGGTCATGCATTATCATAAATCCAAACAAATCAGATTATTTTTTAATTGAAAAACAGGTCAATCTGATTTAAACTATATCAGTGTTAACTTATTATCTAAGTAAATTTAGACAAATATTTGAAAATTTCAAATTGGAGTCAAACCAGGATGCAGGGATTTCGCCCATTTCTATTTTATACTGTTGCACCTTTTCACATAATATTGGGAAAAGTGTATATTACTAGTTTACAATAGGATAGGAACAACATTACCAACAAGATGTAGAAGAAGCCAAAGTTTGTAGATCCATTTTTCTCTAACTTTTTTGTCCTTTGTTAACACAGCTGTGTCAAACTATTGGTTTTCAGTTGGAAATGATTCAATCATTACCAACCTAGGATTTGAAATGACCTAGAGATGAAAATTGCATTCTTACATGCAAGTTAATGTTAATATGTAAACCGAATTGATTTGTAACTCTGCTACATGAATTTCGGTATATAAAAATGCTAAATAAATAAATAAATAAATAAATGAAAGATTCTCTAACCCTTTGCCAAGATACAGATTCTGTCATGCTCCAAACTACACATTTCTGTCTTCATGCACTCTAGTACAAGTTTTTTTGTTTCTCTTTATGCCATGCATCCTGAAGTAGAATGAGCAGTCTTTCCTGAGAGCATACAATCAACTGTAAAATGTTTAACAAAGCAAGTGTTGCATTCGGCGGACTATTGGAAAGGCCTGCAAACTTCCATCCCTGAGCCTGATGGAAGGTGTGCCAATACTGGGAAAGGTCCCAAAAGAATGTGTGGTGGGCCCCCTGCTCAACTTGCCTCCAATGCCATTCCCAGGCACTCATGTGTGTCACTTCTGGGAACTTAAAGGGGCCACGGTAAGAAAGTCTCCATGGCCCCTGATGATTTCATCAAGGCTGCCCTATTTAAGGGCAGCTCCCATGCAGCAAGAAGCCTCGGCCACAGGACCACTAACTAGAGTAAAGCAAGTTGCCTTAGCGTTTGTTCCAGTGTGCCTGATCTTTGTTCCCAATTCCTGGTCTTTGCTTTGTCCTATGGTCAAGTCTTCAGTTCTTCAGTGTCTTCTGTTTCTTCTTGCCTGTCTGTGCCATTCCTCACCTCCCTGCCTGTCTATTCATCCCACCTTCCCTCGGATGGATATCTAGTTCTGACTTTTGCTTACTTGACACTCAACTACACTTGAATCTCACCTGCCACTGACTATTGCCTGACTCTCGATGACTCTGCCTGCCACTGACCACCGCCTGACTCCTGATCCATGTCTGAACACTGCCTGCCTTGATCATGGCCTGCTTCTGACTACACCTAAACCCATCCTGTGCCAGACCCTGGCCTGTGACCTGACCATATCCACAGACATCCAGCTTGTCAGGAAAGTTCCACCTAAGGCCTGCTGGTCCTGGTATCTGAGGGTAGCCAGCTTTGCCAGCCAACAGTGGGGACCTGTAGGGCTTCTCCTCGGTCTAAGGGTCTATGTCCGAAACAGCAGGAAATCAAGCTTGACAGTTAGCAGTGACCAGTGGCATAGTAATCATTTTGTACCTTGGATACCTATGTGTATTACTGATTGCTCTTAGAATTGCTTATCATTATAGGCAGTTATTAAAAGAGAAAGGTTAATCTCAATTAAATCAGTATGACAAAATCAATGACCAACCAACATTCTTCACAGAAAGATTACATATATACAGTACAATTGTGCAGGACTAAATGATATTGTACAGCAACATGAAATTAATAAATACATAATTGTACAAAATAAACTATATCAGTACTAGCAAAAAAACTAAATAGACATATTAAACTGTCAAATAACCTTTATCTTGGTCCTACTGATCCCTTATTGAGTTATCCAAATATCTCTCGTCATATTCATCACCATGAAAGTAATGTACTAAAGCAGGGGACCCTAAGCTATCGCCCAAAAGCCGAACCTGACCTAAGAATCTAAATTTGCTGGTTCTCCATACTTTTCCATTTTGTGGCCAGATCCAGCCAGTTGAAGATTGTTTGTTTGTTGGGAGGGTTGGTTTCCCCCCTTGCATGCAGTGACAGCAGCAAAGATGATAGGATTTCCTAGTACCCACCAGTGGAGCTGGAAGAAGATGAAAAAGAGGCTGGCAGAGGTTCCCAGGTACTGTCAGCATAACCAGAAGTTATGCGTGATGACAGAATCAGGTGCTGGTGGGGTGGTCGGGCCCTGCTAGTGACATCAAAGCCATGACACTGGAAACAAGTGCTGGCAGGGAGGCCAGGCTCCACCAGCAACACCAGAACCATGGCACTAAAAGCAGGCACTGGTAGGGAGATCAGGCCCTGCCAGTGACAGTGGAGCTGCAGGGCTGGAAGAAGATCAAAGTGGGTAGGGGATAAGGGAAGGGACATGAGTGAGTGAAAAAAAAGAAAGGGTGAACTAGAGGAAAGAGGAAGAATAAGAGTAGAGGAAGGGAAGTATTAATGAGTGAAGTTAGGGTTGTATGAAAAGTGAATGAGTGGAAGAAAGGAATGGTATGAGTAAAAGAAGGGAGGTGTAAGAAGGAAGAGGGAGGTGGGTTAAAGGTAAATAAAAAAAGAGGATGGTGCAATAGAGAGAATGAAGTGATATAAGGTGAGTGAAGGAAGGGGATGGAATAAGAAGGAAGGGGTGAATGAGAGGGGACAGTAATAGTGAAAGGAAGGAGAAACGTTAAAGAAGGAAGGTGGGAAGTTGGAGTCAGTGAGGAGAAACAGGAAGAAATGGACAGAATATGAAAAGTGGGTGAAAGTAAAAAGGAATGAAGGTGAAAGACATGAGAGGGAGTGGATAGAATGAGAGGGAGGTAAGAAGGAAGGGGGAAAGTGAGGACAGGGTGAAAGAGGGAATGGGGTGAGATTAAGAGTTCAAGATAAGAAGGAGATTAAAGTGCTAGGAGGAAAGGAGGAGTTTGTGAGAGGGAGAGGACATCCCCCCATTTAAGGGTCAATTTTAAAAGGAGTGCACATGCATCCATGGGCGGGTGGTTCCCGGCGCGTGCACATGTTATAAAATCTCATGGCCACGCATGCATGTGCAAGCAGCGCTTGCGGGGGGGGGGAGTGAATTTTAGTAAACTACATGTGGCGACGCAACCGGGCCTCCCCCAGCTACCCCTTCCTACCTCTTTCCCTCTCCTCCCTGACCCTAACCTAACCCTAACTATTCCCACTTTTTTGGTTTTTTTACTCCATTGAAGCAGAAGCAACTTCGGCGAGCTAGCTGGCTGCTGGCGAGCACTTCCCTGGGACAGCAGCTAATGGTGCTGTCCCGGCCCGTCACCTGCCCCGCCCCTTCTGACAGGCCTGGCACTTGTGCGCGTATTGGGGTTTACGTGCATGGCCCTGCCTGTTGTAAAATGCGTGTGGCACGCACAAGGCCTGGCCACAAGTGTAAACTCTGAAAATTATGTGCGTGGGCCTTGGAAAATGTACCTGTCACCATACAGATAAATATATATACATCTACACCATGTGGCAGATGCAGGTGGCAAGGTTCCTGGGTTGTCTCACAGTTGCCAACTTCAGAGAAATTTGAAAATATTTGTATTTATATTTATGGGGACCCTGCTCCTTGTTCTTCCTCTTTCCTGGCATTTCAAATCAACAAAACAGTCCCCTGTCTGCAAATTCTGAGGAGGACCCCAACCCCCTTCCCTGCCGGCAGTCTCAGTGATTTGAAATGCCCAATGTGACCTTCCCCTGAAAAGTTTTGGGATCCTTGTACTAAAGTCAGCTTTGCATAGAAAAATGGCAAATAGATACTCTAAGGCCGCGGTAGAAAGAGTGCGGCATTGCCAGGCGCACCCTCATTCCCCGCACGCACAGTTCTCTTCACCTAGCGCTCGATACTCTCTTCTAATTGCATGCAAATGCATGCCGCGGCTGCGAAGCCTTAGGCAAGCGTTAGGCCCGCGCAACCCATTTTACTGTATAGAGCGCCTATACAGTATCCTGGGTTCGCGGGCCTAACGCTTCACGGCCGCGCTGGTATCTGTCATTTCAAATGACATTTGAAATGACAGGTACCAGGAAGTGGACAGTTATGTTCCCCGATGCTTGGCAAACTTTCCCCCAGCCCCCGCTCACCTGCCCTGGCCCCGTCCAGTCTCCGGTGCAGCCCCAGTCTGTCTCCTCCTCCCGAGGCAAAAAAAAAAAAAACCGAAAAAGTAGCAAGGCTCGGGCCTGCTACGGTAGTCCCTTCTCCCGTCTCTCCCCCCGATTTCGGTGCTCAAGGCGGCCGGGTGGGCGTGCATTCATCCAGGCAGAGGGAGCCGGCGGCGAAAGCGGCCTCCGGCTCCCTCTGCCTGGATGAATGCACGGCCCCCACGGCAGTGAATGAATGCCCGTGCGATTTCGGCGCTCAAGGCAGTCACATGACGTGACGTTACGCCTTGAGCGCCGAAATCGCACGGGCATTCATTCACTGCCGGCGGGGGCCGTGCATTCATCCAGGCAGAGGGAGCCGGAGGCCGCTTTCACCGCCGGCTCCCTCTGCCTGGATGAATGCACGCCCACCCGGCCGCCTTGAGCACCGAAATCGGGAGGAGGGACTACCGTAGCAGGCCCTAGCCTTGCTACTTTTTCGGTTTTTTTTTTTGCTTCGGGAGGAGGGGACAGGACTGCAGCTGCACCAGAGACCGGAAATCGCACGGGCATTCATTCACTGCCGGCGGGGGCCGTGCATTCTTCCAGGCAGAGGGAGCCGGAGGCCGCTTTCGCCGCCGGGAGGAGGGGACAGGACTGGGGCTGCACCGGAGACCGGACGGGGCCTTGAGCGCCGAAATTGCCCCCATTTTTTACACTTTATTCCCGTTTTAATTTTCTAACACCACACTAACACCAAGTAGAGGGTGGCGGTAAACTAACAGGTTAAGGACGCGGCAAAATAGCAGGTTACAAAGGAGATAATCTGAGCGCGCGTCACAGTATCGGAGGGGAATAGCTAATTCCTTCATTATACAGCTAATTCGTTCATTTACATATCATATACATGCTGCGTGCGGAAAGGGTTTTGCGTCTGTTTTAAGAAGCGCTAAGGACGCGTGAAACTGGAGACTGGATCGCTGGATCGCCTTACGCGTCCGAATTGTGCGCTCCCAGCTCGTTACAGACGGGAAATCCTCAACCGCACGTTACAGTATCGACCTATATTTGTGAGAATGCACACTCTTTTCATGAGTAAATCATTATTTGCTAATTTTTTTCAGCTTCACAAATTGTAAGTTTTCACACTGTTTTATGCTAGTGAATTTTTATTTTAAATTATAGTTACTGAATTTTTGTGATGCAAAATTAATCAAAGCATCTTAACTATGTGCTAAATTTGCTTAGCAAAGTCAATTTGGCAAAAAAAGTAACTATACCACAAGGAGGTGTAATTATTTTTTTCTGAAATTTTCCATAGCAAAATGTGTGACTTTTTCTACTGAGCTTGACTGCATATACATTCCAGGAGACACAAAAAACTAAAAGTGTGAAGTTCGGTGTACTTTAGAACATCCTCCTCCTTGTATTTTATTCCTATTTTTTTCACACTCTTCTGGATAAAATGTATACATTTATTATAATCATGCATATTTTTAAATATCTTACCCCCTGAACATACTTTGTCTATGCTGTATTTCTAGATTTCTAGGATAAAGTGGTCACAGTGATATAAGAAGAATTCAATCACATGCTATCTATAATGTATTCAATACCAAAAGAATACAAGAAGGTACATTCTTCAATAAAAAGATCTTTATTCACATATAGATTTATTCATCTAGCACCATATTGCTGAAAAAGAACAGTATTCTAGAAAGAGCATGAAAGACATTTACTCATAGCTTGTGCAACCTACTTCAGTCACTGCCTATTAGGGATGTGCAGAGCAAAATTTTATGTTCATATTTTTTATGTCCGAAAGGGGGTCCCACTTGCGGCCAATATGGACATAAAAAAAATCCAATGAGTTGGGTATATGTACATATGTGCAAAAAAAAAAATTAAACCCCCTCACCCTCCTTAATCCCCCCCCCAGACTTACCACAACTCCCTGGTGATCGAGCGAGGAGTGAGGACGTCATTTCTGCAATCCTTGGCGAGAAGCATGTGACGTCGGTGGCACGTCGAGTGACACGGCGTCACGTGATTCCCGGCTCGTTCGCGCCGGACGGCTCGTTCGGCCCAAAAAGAACTTTTGGCCAGCTTGGGGGGGCCTCCTGACCCCCCCAAGCTGGCCAAAAGTTCTTTTTGGGCCGAACGAGCCGTCCGGCGTGAACGAGCCGGGAATCACGTGACGCCGCGTCACTCAGACGCGACGTCACGTGATTCCCGGCAAGTTCGCGCCGGACGGCTCGTTCGGCCCAAAAAGAACTTTTGGCCAGCTTGGGGGGGCCTCCTGACCCCCTCAAGCTGGCCAAAAGTTCTTTTTGGGCCGAACGAGCCGTCCGGCGCGAACTTGCCGGGAATCACGTGACGTCGGCGTCACGTGATTCCCGGCTTGTTCGCGCCGAACGAGCCGTCCGGCGCGAACTTGCCGGGAATCACATGACGTCGCGTCTGAGTGACGCGGCGCCACGTGATTCCCGGCTCGTTCGCGCCGGACGGCTCGTTCGGCCCAAAAAGAACTTTTGGCCAGCTTGAGGGGGTCAGGAGGCCCCCCCAAGCTGGCCAAAAGTTCTTTTTGGGCCGAACGAGCCGTCCGGCGCGAACGAGCCGGGAATCACGTGACGCCGGCGTCACTCGACGTGCCGCCGACATCACATGCTTCTCGCCAAGGATTGCAGAAATGGCGTCCTCACTCCTCGCTCCATCACCAGGGAGTTGTGGTAAGTCGGGGGGGGGGGATTAAGGAGGGTGAGGGGGTTTATATTTTTATTTTGGCTCAACAATCGCGATTTCCCACATATCGAACATATCTATGTTCGATATGTGGGAAATCCGATCGTTTATGTCCAATCAATTTTTTAAGTAAAAAAAAAATATGAGTTGCGTTTTACTAATGCGGTCAATCCGAATGCACACCCCTACTGCCTATACCTTTAAGATTAGGCCAATTTTTAACTCATGATGAGAATCTAAAGAACTCATATTTTAGAATACCAAGTGAAATATGTATATTCTATCTATACTACTATCCATTTAGAACAACAATATACTTTGTCACTATTACTTATTAATATGTAATCACAACCTAAGCCTAAGGATGAAGGAGGCATCCATTAAAATATCCTTTAGGTATAATTAGTGGCAAAATTAATTTTATGGCAGCTAAAGGATAGTTTCTTAAATGACATTACTTTAATAGCAAAAGCCCACTCATTTTTCTCTTGGGCACAACAGGAATAAAGTTGCAAATATAAAGAAACAAAGTCCTGGAGTGGGAGCAGGGTAAAGGGAGATTAGGACAGGGGGGGGCCCTGATACGTTCATGCTTTCATTCTTATTCGTTTCCCAGCTAAAATTTAATTAAATACAACCCCCCACCCTCCTGACCCCCCCAAGACTTACCAGAACTCCCTGGTGGTCCAGCAGGGAGGTCCGGGAGCCATCTCCTGCACTCACGCCGTCGGCTGCCAGTATTCTAAATGGCGCCGACAGCTGACCTTACTATGTCACAGGGGCTACCGGTGCCATTGGTCAGCCCCTGTCACATGGTAGGAGCAAAGATGGTGCCGGCCGTCCATTGCTCCTACCATGTGACAGGGGCCGACCAATGGTACCGGTAGCCCCTGTGACATAGTAAGGTCAGCTATCGGCGCCTGGACTCCCCTGCTGGACCACCAGGGAGTTTTGGTAAGCCTTGGGGTGGTCAGGAGGGTGGGGGCTTTGAATAAATTCGCTCCTTTAGACGGCTGAATAATTCAGTGAAGATTCATTGTATTCGTGGGGAATCGCGATACATTTCGCTTCCCCATGAATACAACAAATATAGCCCTATATGTTGCGGATTACCAATACATTGCAAACGAATGCACACCCCTACTATCAAGAAGTCTGGGGAACTACCTTGGCAGAATGGAGGAATCCTTGGTGGGGAAGGGAGCATTCCAGAGCCTGCCAGAAAACACACACATACACACACATATACACACACACACACACACACACACACACACACGTGTTAACCTTTTATTGATCTGCATTTAAGTGGACTAACATGGCAGATAATGTCTCGAGTTCTGGATGAAATAGTTTAAGTCTCAAATTTCCAGTACTTCTGTTTGGAAGCATTGCCAAATATTAGGCAAGCAGACATGATAGAGCAAAAGAATGGTTTGCTCCTGACATCAGGAAGACTAACAGAAATCCTGAAAGGTTCTGAGGAAGGCTTTCTTTGCTCATTTATGTTATCTTTTATTGACAGAGAATAGAAAATAAGCAATCTTATGGTAGGACCTCACATATCCCGCTGACATTCCTTTTAACCATTTGCAAGTCATGGCATCCTCCATTGCTGCAAGTACAAACTAAAGAACTAATTTACTAAGCATTTTTCCCAGTGACACAGAAGAGAAAAAAGTGTTAGTAAATGAGGTCCCTTAGATTGTAAGCCTTGTAGGGATAAGGAAATTCCAATAGTGCCTGACAGTAATTCACTAAGAAATATCACAAAAAGTGGAATATATATAGAAAATTATTATTGAAAAATATATTATTATTATATCTATGTAGTTTGGAATTGTTTCATGTTGGTTATGAATCCATTATATTATCATCAAATATACACAAAGAAATAAATACATTTGTAAGTGGTATAGTGGAGTAAACTTTAGGCTGGAGCGTTAAGCTATACAAGATTCCAGGCTTTCCTCTTAAAGATTCCAGATTTATTATAACATCACTTAACAATCTGCTTACCTTCAGCAGCATTTGCGCATACAGGGCTAGATTTTAAAAGCCCTGCGCGCCGGTGCGCCTATTTTGCATAGGCCGCCGGCGCGCACAAAGCCCGACGCGCATAAGTCCCGGGGCTTCGTAAAAGGGACGGGAGGGGCATGGCAGGGAGTCAGGGGGCGGTCCAGGGTGGGTCTGGGGGCGTGTCGATGGTTTGGGGGTGGGCCGGGAGGGCGGTCCCGAGTGCCCCGGCACTGCGGCCTGTGCCGGGGGATGTCGAGGCAGCGCGCGCAGGTTACGCCTGCTTCAAGCAGGCATAACTTGCACAACAAAAGGTAGGGGGGGTATTTAGGTAGGGCTGGGGGGTGGGGTAGATAGGGGAAGGGAGGGGAAGGTGGGGGGTTGCGGAAGGAAAGTTCCCTCCGAGGCCGCTCCAATTTCAGAGCGGCCTCGGAGGGAATGGAGGCAGGCTGCGCGGCTCGGCATGCGCAGGCTGCCGATTTTGCGCAGCCTTGCGCGCGCCGACCCCGGATTTTATAAGATATGTGCGACTACGCGCGAATCTTATAAAATCCGCGTACTTTAAGATCTACCTCAGCGCTTTTACCTTAGGTCAGAAATGTGTCAGGATAGCTGCTTTCTTCTGGAGATGCGGGGCCTGTGTTTCTAGCTGGGTCCGCACCCTTATTCCTGCACAGTAGAATTCTGTCCCACAGAACTCACTCTCGCTCTCTCTCTGGCATTTAAGGTAGACCAGACTAGATGCATAGTCTCACACAGGTTAAGGAGGAGTTTTATGGCCACTCCTTTACATTGTATACAAGTGTCAGACATAGGGAGAGTAATTTTCAAAAGGATTTCTGCAAGTAATTTCATGCAGAAATTATCTTTTACAAAATTGGACACCTGATATGCAGGTAAACTTATACATGTATATCCTATACGCATATGTTTTATCAGACTGAGTGACGT
Source organism: Rhinatrema bivittatum (assembly GCF_901001135.1). Lineage (NCBI taxonomy): Eukaryota > Metazoa > Chordata > Amphibia > Gymnophiona > Rhinatrematidae > Rhinatrema > Rhinatrema bivittatum. The sequence goes on from NC_042621.1 coordinate 158,994,932, forward strand.
TGCTCCTGAGGGCATAGTTGGAGATGTGTTTGCACTTACATGTACAATTTCAGATTTTCAAAAGTGTGCACATTCATTTTCACAGGGAATTTGTGTAGGTGTTTTAGAAAGTGCAACATGTATGGGTAAATTCAAATAATTTATGCAATAATTCCATGGATAACATTATATATATATGTATGTATAACGTGAATAAATAAATATCATGTAAGCTACAATTAGTGCTCAGTAAATACATAGTTTCATTCACCTTAAATTGGTAAACATTCAGATTAAAACCCTTCTGCCCTGGACTATATTTCTTGAGAATTATCTAAAGATTGTTTTTTCCCGGGGGGGGGGGGGGAGGGAGGTATTTAGATATGTTCTGTGAATATCCATGAAATATGTTGGCATACATGTATTTGTAAATTAGACTACTTTCATATTCTGAAGTCCTTATTCTGAAAAAAACTATTGTTAGTTCACAATGAGAAAAGTTTAGGACCACAACATTATCCCCTGAAAAATATAGGTTTTGCAGCCAAAAATGCTATAATTAAACATTTAGCACTATTTCAGTTTACTAATTATGGATGACTGTATTACCTGCTTACCTCAGTGAATTTCTAATTATTGAGGAATTGCTTTACTAGTTCAATGGTTTCTAAATCATTTTTCAAGACTCCAAAACAGGCTTAGATTTCAGGGTACTCAAAATATGCACATGTAATTTCTCATGTCAAATGTGCACAACTGTACTTTGTAGATGTCCTGATCTTGGCTTTCAAGAACTATATTTGGGAAGCCTTGTACTCATTCTGCAGTCATGGTAGATCAATGATGGCCATCAGCATCTCTGAAACTACATTCCACTCATTAATGAATAAAAGGTGGTTTCCCATGTGCACCTGCATCAAGGCACTGACCCTTTCCCCCCCTGCAGCTATACACTTCAGCAACTCTCTTCGCACCTCTCTACCAGCCAAAGTAATTTCACTATGAGCTAAATGTCTAAAACTAGGGAAAAAAGAAAAATTGATATAAATGCATATGTTTGATATTATATTACTTTGCGTAACTATTATTGTGTTTTCAATGTTTAGTTTTATTGTTTTGTGTTGTCATCACTACTACATGACAGTTTATATGTCATGATAGATCATAAAAGCAGACGGCTTGAGAAAAGTAGATTGGGAGAGAGAACACATTTTTTTTTGTTTAACAGTTTTGTGTGTTTTTATATTTTGGTGTTGTATTTTTGTATTTCTTTAAACAATGAGGAAAGTTATGGAAGCATGCATTAATAATAGTGGTGATATTCTTATCAATTGACATAGATTTATTGCTGCCAAGCAAGCACCATTACCATTACCTATGGCTACAGCTGTAGGGGTGAAAATAGCTGCTGGGCCTAGAGGGTAGAAAAAGCCATTATAAGTGGAGGTCCAGCAGCAGCTGCAGAGGATTGAGCAGAGAGATGAAGAGAGGATAGAAAAGGAGGACATGGATTTGGAAGTACAATACATGGAGTGTGACTGAGGAAAGAGGAGCTGAATAATATAGAAGACAGACAAAATAGTACCACAATTGTCATTGCATGCTGCTAGAAGACTGAGATGTGCTTCTGTCATCTGTTGAGGAAAAGAGGACATGCACCTGGGGATGATACTACTGATAACCTAAAGTGATGCCACCTGATACGTGCCAGACATGAGCTCTGTCAGGTTACTGTGGAGGGCAGAGAAACAGTTTATTTCACTGCTGTCTCCATACGACACTAATGCACCTTCCTCTGCTGTACCAAATATCAGTGCCATTGGTCATAAGATACAAACATCTGCTTTCAATTAGGGCCCTAATATTAAGGAATAGTTCTGATGTAGCACAAAAGCATACTGCACATTGTGAGGAAGATGTGGTCAGCAGAGTTGACACTGCATTCCTACATCTTCCACCCTATGATCACATTGTGGCAAAGTGTAATCTCAGCAGTTCTGCTATTTCTGAAAGAACACTGAATAAGATTGGTACTGATTGTCTGAAATATGATAGCCACAGCTAACTGAATGGTAGCAAGGAGGCACTGATGAAGTTAGTGATATCACAGTGCAGCATATTTTATAAAACTTTTGTCAGAGCATACATTAGCACTACACAGATGTATCTGTTAGTTGTATTATGCCATCTGCTTGTCTAGTGGGTCACCAGTAGAATCATGCATATACTTTCATAATGCAAGCAGTGTTACTATACAACATCTGTATTTGTGATTAATTTGCTAATCACCACTATACCAGGCCAAAGTGATTACACATGAACAAAATCACGAGTTAAAGTTATTTTCCTCCCACAAATTCATTCAATGTGTGTACACACTATGGAATGTACTGAACATGAATGTATATTTCTGATCACTAGCCATTTACCCAATAAACCAAGCTACAGTGCTGCTTATACATTAAAAATATAACCAGAAAAAATGTTTTACCTACAAATCTCCTCAATATGGAGTATATTTTCAAATGGGTTTCACGCATAAAAATAACAGATGGTTCAAAATTCAGCAGCCCGAATCTTGACAGGCGCAAGGAAAAGAGACCACATATCCCCCGTCCTGAAAGAGCTTCACTGGTTACCCGTATACTTCCGCATCATGTATAAAGCCATAACTATCACCTACAAAACTATACATCAACTCACCACCCTCGATCTCCAATTCCCTCTCCAAGCACATAACTCTACCAGACCTACCAGAGATGCTCACAGAGGCTCCCTCCAAGTTCCCCCAGCAAAAACGACCAGACACGTTACCATAAGAGATCGCGCCACCTCCACAGCTGGCCCTCTTCTGTGGAATTCCATTCCTACAGACCTCAGACAGGAGCCCTGCCTCCCAACTTTTAGGAAAAAACTTAAGACTTGGTTATTCAAGCAAGCTTTTCCGGACACAACCCATTGACACAATCCAATGACTCCTAAAACACCATGCCTCTTGTATATAACATTTATTTTGTATACTAACATTTATTTTGTATACTATACTTAAATTGTATATTGTTTAACTATTTCTATTCTCTCCTATTTCTTCCTCTCCAAGTTCGGCTACCCTTGTTAAATGTAACTGTACCTTCGGTCACCACAGTTCTAGTTTTTATGTATATAATGCACCCCTGTTTTATGTAAACCAGCAAGATATGTTTTCATGATTGCCGGTATATAAAAATTCTAAATAAATAAAATAAACATATATGCACTTATGAGACATACTATTTTATAAATGTCAAAATTCCATGCATATTTCCCATTTCATGCATACATTTTATTGGTGGAAAAAAGGAGTGGGATGGGGCATTCCGGGGTGGGATTCACAAGTATGAGTGGCAATTGCTACTTTGTATGAGATATTCAGGTATACATAACCAAACTTATTTGCACACTTTTACACGTTGATTGACTAGTGCAAGTAAAATCAGACTTGTCTGTTGGCTGCAGTTTTTGGATGGAAATTCTGAGTGAACTGGTGGGGGTTCATGGTGAAGAGCTAAAGGATCTAGAAGAACTGGAGATGGACTCAGTGAACTGGAAGAGGTATTGACAAATGGGTGATTTCAAGTATATGGACAAGTATTTTCAAAATGGTATATGCCCATACTTTATAAAAGAGCTTCCTCCACATATAAATCAGGGTTATAATATGTCCATGTTATATTTTTTCATGAACCTATAATATATGCATGTAGGTGTATAAAATAGGTAGAGAAAATATGGAAATTTTCACACATACTGAAGCAACATGTATATTTTCAAAACAGAATATCATGGTATTTTATAAACTGTGAAGCTCCCATTGCACAGTTTATATAATACTAATATAAATCTCTGCACATCTACTTACACATGTAAATGCTGCACCACGGATAGGTTTCAATGTTAGGCCCTGTGTGCACTGTGTTAAAGCCTATGGTACATACAGATGTATAAACTTAAGTAACCCTTCTCCAAGCTGTTCAATTTTCATTAATACATTCAAAGCACATATTTTGCAGGCATTTTGTTTTTTGCAGTCTCTGTATATGAAACAGTATGGATACCACGTAACCATTTAAGTGCACTTAAGAAAATTAACTGTAATTATTTAAAATACTTTTCTAGTATAGCTTAATTGCATAATATTACAGAAAGAGTAGAGTTTTCAATATCAGAGTAAACAATCATAGCAAAACTGGAAAACACCATAGACACAGAAGCCTGATTTGTTAAGAGTTATTTTTTCCTATTTGGTGATTATAAGAAAAGTTCTCTATTTTTTAAAAATAGTCATTTGGAAGCCATCTTCCAGAATATAGGTTCTAAGTGGCCAGCTCAATAGAAATGTATTAACTGTTATAAGCCAGAGACTTGATTAAAAAATAAAAACATAATATCCAGTATTACAATCAGAAATATAAAGTTGTTGCATAGCCAAAAATGTCAGCCTATTATGTGATTACAGAATATCAGTCATATTAATCAGCTTTATGCCACAAATGCTACAGGTATGTTTAATAGTTAAGAGTAATAATGCAAGTTTTTTGAGAATGACTTCAAACATTCTACTTAGGGAAGCTACTTTGTATCACCATAGCATTAGGCTGCAAGTGAATTCTCCCTTCCTCTTATACATTGTGTACTACCTCCTTAGCATTATCTCTTATTTATTTGTTTGCTTTTATATACCGGGGTTTGATTTACATATCTCATCGGTTTACAAATAATTTGAAGGTGCAGGAAGGAAGTCATTTCTTTTTGACAGGTACAGAAAGTGATTAGAGAAATGTAATATGTTATAGCAGCAACATGGATAAAAACAGTGCCAATAATGGAAACCATTGGCATCAATGGAGGAATAGATAGCATAAATAATAATAGAACAACAATAACTAGCATTAGAGTAACAGAATAACAATAGTTAGCATTAGGTATATGTTGTATCAAAGACAGTAATAAGGGACTTATCTTGAACTGAGCTTGATGGGGAGAGGAAATGTATTAAGGGGAACAGGTGTCTGAGTGGAGGGATGAATTTATTGGTGTGGTGGTGGGGGGCGGTGACTGATTGCCCTGACTGCAGGGTTAGGGTCTGGTTTGGGGTTGGTTCATGTGTGATGTTGGGAAAGCTTTGTGGAATAACCATGTTTTAAGATTTTTCTTGAACGATAGGGTGGATGGATCTGTTGGATTTATTTAAATCTCATGGATTTATATTTCTCCCTTGAAAGAATTCCTGTTAACTTCTTGGCTATAAAGTTAGTCTTGAGAACCTTTTTAGAAAAATTTTAAATGTTATGAATCTGTTTCTCCAGAAACTCTATGGGGTAGATTTTAAAAGGTTGCGTGCACGTGCGTCCATGTGCATTGATGTCAATGTACATTGATGACTCTTCTTCCTTTATCTGATGAAAAGTATGTAGTTAGAAATGTGCTTTCTTATGCACAGATGCTACATTATAGAATTAATTTACTAGGAAGATGAGATTCATGAGAGATTATTTGTCCTTTAGAAAAGTATGTAAAACTTGATTTTTAAAGCTGCTGCTAATAACTGATTACACTGTAATGATTTTAGTTTAATGCTATCCCTAATCTGCCTTTGGCTTAGCTTTCTTTCATTTCATTTTATTTTATTTATGTGTATTCTTTATTCAGTTCCTGTCACCTGCTATATTTTTATGCCATTATATCATTATTTGACTGGTTCTGTCTGCTTTTTCCAATTTCCTTACTTAACAGACTAAGGGCCTCATTTTCTAAAGAATTGCCGGCCTGCGATACTTTAGAAGATGAGGGGCGGGGGGCTGAAATGGAGGGCGGGCCTGTGCTAGCCGGCAGCGATCGCACCGTCGCGGTGCGATCACTGCCGGTTTCACACCCAATAGCGCCACCATAGGAGGTGTAGCTATTGGGAGCGAAATAGGCAGCGAAAAGGCACCTACCTTTTCACTGTCCGCGGCTTCGGCGCAGAGTCTGCCCCGGTGATGCCCCAACTCCTCCTCTTCCAGGGCCGACTCCTCCCCGACTCCGCCCCCATCCTGGTATCGCACGCGATAAGGGACTTTTCACGTGCGAAGGTCCCTTATCGCGTGCGAGCGGCTTGGAAAATGAGGCCCTAAGTGACATCAGCCTAGACAACCCCACACTCAATTGGTTCAAATCATACCTAACAAACCGCTCATACAAAGTCAAACTCAACTCTGCTGAATCCAAACAAATCCCCCTGACACATGGTGTACCTCAAGGTAGATCCCTCTCCTCCACCCTCTTCAACATTTACATCCTCTCCCTATGCACGCTGCTAACAGGACTAAACCTTAACGTTAGCAGCTGCCACTCACTCCTTCATCCGTCGTCCAGTGTAATTTAGCAGATCCGTACCTTAATACCATCTAAGCCTTATCCTCTATAAGAGTAATTACACCGAGACTGTTTTTGATAGGAAAATTGTTGCAGCTTTTATTTTAAAAACACAACATGTTAACTTTCTAGGATACCTGAGCTGGCGGCTTTTATATACTGCTGCCCGCTGCCTGATCCAAGCAAGGCAGCCCGACTCTGTAGGCCCCCCGCCTTGTTCCCAAGCAAGGGGGCCATCGCCTTTTATGCCTCCTGGCGCCAGCGGCTACTGCACCGTTATGTGATAACACCAGCACCACTCGTAATCCTGCCCAACCAGCCCAACCAGGTACCCGCCACCTATCAGCTGTGACAAAAGCTAAACAATGAAATACATTTAATAACGCTATCTAACATAAGTAACCTAACTGCTGGTAACTTGTAAAAACATATACGTAAAATTTTTAAAGAATTTTAAAACTATTCTTATTGCCCAGCGCTCAGGGTGGGTGGGTAGATCTTGTTAGCTTGTGCGATCCAAAAAGGATCGCTTGCCGTGTGTCCCATCCCTTTAAAGGGCTATGTGCATCATCAGAGGGCGCCGATGGTGCCCCCCATGACGTCGTGACCCCAGGGCAGAGCCATGGGTATGTATCGTCTTTGACGACAATAAGGCCGCGCGAGGTTAGTGTAAAAGGGGGGGAGTTTGTGCAGATCGACCTTCGCTGTACTTCCCCCCCCTCCCCGTCCTCCGGCCTACATCCTTGGGCTCGCTGCTGTCAAGGGTGGGCTCCGGTTATTTGGCACCGGACCCACCTATAACCTTCTTCCTATACGCAGATGACGTTCAGATTCTGCTACCCATAAAAGAAACCATCACAAGCACACTAAAAACCTGGGACAACCACCTTCCGAAGATAACACATCTACTAGCTCAAATGTCCCTCAACCACAACAAAACCTAAATTCTTCACATTAACAACAAGACAATGTCATCGCTTAAAAACAACAACTCAGCACCTACAATAGATGATAGAATATCCTCCTCAGCCAGAGATCTCTGTGTACTCATTGACAATGAACTCAACATGAAGAATCACATCAGCTCAATAATAAAGGATGATTCTTCAAACTGCAAATCCTCAAAAAAACCAAACCACTTCTCTACGCCCAAGACTACAGAACAGTACTCCAAGCCCTGCTATTCTCTAAACTCGACTATTGTAATGCCCTACTCCTGGGCCTCCGATCCAATTCTCTCATTCCACTACAACTGCTCCAAAATGCAGCGGCAAGATCACTCTCAAACACCAAAAGGTCTGAACACATCTCACCAATCCTCAAAAACCTGCACTGGCTACCCATCCCACAAAGAATTCAATACAAAGTTCTAACACTCATACATAAAGCACTATACACTGAAAAATTTGACTGGCTAAGTCTGGCCCTTCACTTTCAATCCACCCAGAGAACTTTCTGATCAACTAACACTGGACTCATTCCTACACCATCACCAAAAATGGCCCACCTAACCTCAACAAGGGAACGATCCCTAACAGTGGCAGTCCAACACTCTGGAACAGCCTTCCACCTCAACTCAGGCTTAACCCCAGGCTAAACTCCAGACTAAACTCCAACCTCAACTGGATCAACCCCCCACTCCTTCCTCATACATCCAATAGACCCACACGCCCAGCTCTACAAGGAACTCTACGTGCCCAATCCATCAAATCATTCAAACTTTCCTCTACCATAAGCAGAGCTTTCTCTCTAGCCGGCCCCACCATTTGGAACTCCTTACTGCATGATATCCGCCTGGAGACATACACACCCAAGTTCAAGAAGAAACTGAAAACCTGGCTCTTTCAGCAAGCCTATACCATGTCGCCCCCCATTACATAAATCACATTTGTATTGTATTGTGCTATCCACGGCAATGAAATCGGTCTGAATACGGATTACGGAATAAGCTATGTCCCTTATCTTGTACATTGTACGTGTTTGAAGTTATGTTATTTACTTATCTTATACAATTTATAGTTTTAATCCATTGTTCTTCCTGCTCAACCTTGACCCTCCTACCCTGGTCCCTCACCCCGTTTTTGTTTCCCTCTGGTCATATGTAAGGGCTCCTCCCTATAATTCATCTGTATATATCCTGTTGTATGTAAGGGCTCTGCCTAAAAGTTCTTGTTTTATTGTGAACCGATGCGATGTGCGAATGGACATCGGTATAGAAGAGACTTTAAATAAATAAATAAATAAATAAATAAATAAAACATGGCTCTTCAAAAAAGCATACCCCACTACCACCCACCACATGAACACTAGCTCCCCCCCACTCACCTCCCACTCCCCTCCCTCAACACCCACATCAGATCCACATAATCACTCATTATGATCAACCCCAAAAAAACAAGCATTCTTACTACTCTTGATGCAAATTCATAAATGATCTTCTATACCTCTAATATGATTCAGAATAACTCTCCACTGACCAACTGTTATACATGCTATAAAGTTTCAATGCTCAACGTCATAAAGTCTCAATACATAATGTTATTACGTTCAATGCAATATGTTATAAAGTTCAATGCAAAATGTTACAAAGGTCAATGTAAAATGTGAAGAAGTCCAATCTTAAATGTCACAATTTTCTAAAGTAAAACAAGAAGTCTATGCTAGTAGACTCCTCTGTTGCACTGTAACCGGTGTGATATGTCCGATGAACATCGGTATAGAAAAACAAATAGATAAATAAATAAATTTAAGAGATTTAATTTAGTAGTCATATTAAGAGGTTTTTTTTATTTTGTATGTTTTGTTTTATTTATTGCAATGTTGTATCATTGTTTTATAATTTAGATTATATGTTATCTTTTCTTTGTATGTTGCTTAGATTTTTTTTTTTTTAAGAATTGGTGACTTCTAAGCATAAATAAATAAATAAATGAAATAAATACATATACCCCTTGTCAGAGAATTAACAAACTATGGGGTTTATATACTTTTTAAGCACTATTTAATAGAAGCGATAGAAAATATGCCAACACATGCCTTTTTTTCAATCTATGTATGAAAGTAACATGGAATCAGTAGAATAGTAGTACCTTATAGACAGTATGAGATGCAGTAAAATGGTGTCCATTCCCACAAATCAGTCCACAATGCAAGTATTTTTCCTATGCCATGGAATTTAAATACATAAGTTGACTAATAGAAAAGGGCCTTTTCAAATGCGATAGAATGCAAATTAGGGGAAGAGGAGGAGTCATGGCGGGGAGGGACAGAGTCGGCGGTATCTTTGCTGTCGGCGATAATGTTACTAACATTATCGTCGGCAGTAGCATGCCAAATAGCACCACCTTTCATTGTGGCACTATTTGGTGTGAAAGCCAGCAGCTGGTGCACCGCTGTAATGCGAAGGCTGCGGGCTTTCACAGGCCCAACCCCCCTCTTCACCCCCCCGCCCCCCATTTTTACAGGATTCAACATTCTGCAAGGAATTATGAATCCAGGCCAGAGTTACATCAGCAAGGACGTACACATAGATATACTCCATTTCTGAAAATGCACTGTCTTCTTGTAAGAAACACACACAGAGCCCCTTTTTTTTTTTTTTTACACACAAAGCAACACACAAATATACACAAACCACATAAATGACAGAATTTCATAATCATCATAATATGCAAATATCTCCATTGTAAACATTTTCATAGAGAATCTCAAAGATATTCACACACATAAACAGCCTCCCTCTCTCTTTCAAACTAAAAAGTCTCTCTCTTGTACAACCACTCACAACTCTTGCCTCTGTCTCACACACATACACACTCTCACTTTTGCTCACATAAGCACAAACTCTTATTGTTTTACACACATGATTTTGGAAATGTGTGCTCATTTTAAATATTCATTTGGATATTGTGCACGCCATGGATTATACTTTTCCAATGATGCTCCTGTAGAGAAAATATGGGGAAAACCTTTGGAACACCAGACCCTATATATTTTTGGTTATAGCACAACTATACCAGCCCAAATTAAAAATGTAATTGTTGATGCAATATAGTATTATCATATATGATATTTAATTGTGTGACACAGAAGTCCTTATTTCCTCATTTTCAAATATGTTAAACAAAGTTATTAACAGCAATCTTGCCAGATAATGCTAATTAATGTGTAGCTAATGAATTTCTGTTTAAGGTTTCTATTAATGTATTGTAAATGATTAAAAAAAACCTTCTGGCAAGAATATTGTTTTTCTAGGAACTTTTAAATTTAAGGTCCATTAATAGCACTGATCTCTTATACTTCATGGAGAGATAGGAAAACTGATCAACCAAGAGCAGATTGCACTAGCTCAAACTTCTACAGCTGTAAATGACAAGATCCAACTCTTAATCAGTGCTCTGCCATCTGCATTATTGGCACAAGGTTGCTTTTCTTTGCTGAACATGATGACAATGCTTTCTAAAAATAGCTTTGATGGATAGTTCTCTGTACCAGGAGTTGGCAAGCTTCCCAGATTCATCTGTTTTGATGCCCATTGTACGGTATAGAAAAATACTATTTACGTAAAAGCTCTGCAGTGAAACTATGAAAACATGTAACCATAACATTGGTTTTAAAAATTATTCTCCCTTGACCTAGCAGTCACATTCATTCTTTTTCTCTAACAACTGGTGTTGTTTACACTCAAAATCTAGAATGCATTTTATTCTTACTGTATTCTGTACATAGCAATGCTTGTAGACATCTCTTCAAACATGATCTTTCAAAGTCATCTCCCTTCCTCACTCAGGTCTTTTAAGTGCAGCTTTGCTTTGTATACTTTGTTTTCTTTAAAATATAGAAATACATAGTTCTATTAATTGTTAGCCCTCTTTTATTCAGGAAAAACAGCCCATGGCTTTCAGAAGCTTCAGGCTAAGTGTTATAGCTCATATCTTCAATTGCCCACATCAAAAAACTTTTCTAAAGTTACTTAAGGACACTTTAGCCATAATAAAGTATAAAGACCTTGAAAGAGTGCTTAGGGAGTTGTAGCACTGTGGCCTTATATCCAATTCAATTCTGGGAGGAAAAAAGAAAGATGATGTTTACCTTCTTGACTGTGCAAAACCATTTGCTTAAGTTTTAAATATTGATTACAGTACAGTATACAAATTTTCCTGCTAGCAATACATAAATAAACATTTTTCAATATAATTTAGATCTCCTTGTCACCTGTATTCCAAGGTGGTAAAACTTAGATTGTATGACTTTGCACAAGCTTATTCACAAATTTAGGGGGCATAGAAAATCCATGTTAAAAGTTAAGGCTCACCTAAATAGATAAATAAAGATGTATTCTCTAGTTTTGGGGCACATTTATCAGATAGTAACAGAGATCAATATTCAAAGCCATTTAGACGGATAACTTGAAAGTACTATGTTATCTCACCCTAGCTTGATGGTACCTGTCAGAGTTCATCAAGCTAGGGTAAGAGAACATAGAAATCTCATATTTGTGAGACTTTCCTCACTCCAAATGATGTCAAATCTTCACCAAGGTGTACTATGCTGTTTGTACATCTTAGTCTGCATGTAAAACTGGCCCCTACATCCTAAACCACCACCAACACCTCACCTCGACCTACTAGATGGTCCTCTTATAGAGATATAAATACTTCACTACTAGAAGGGTCTTGGAGATAGTCAGTCTCTCTCTCTCTCTCAGTCTCACTCTCTCTCTCCCCTTCTCCTCCTCTAATAGGGATTATTGCAGGGTATGCTAAATACAGATCTAGGGATCTGTTTTCTTAAATACAACAAAGCCATATTCCAGCCCATAGTCCCAAAATCATGGTCTGGCTACCCTCCCCCAATGCCTGGACCTCTTCCCATCCTCCCAACAGTGCAATTCTGTCAGAAGCTATACTGGAAGCATAGGGAGTGGTATGAACTGTACTATGGTCCTACTAGAGGCTTTTTTGGGTTTCAGGGGGACTGGAGGGAGTCTGGGTTGTGAGGGTGGGTGGCTGGTCATGACTTTGGGACTATGGAGGTAACTTGTCCACTACCCGGCTTGCTAAAAATTACCCCATACAAGATAACTTTCAAACAAAAGTGTGTAGTGGCATATATATGCATATACAGCCATGAGCAGATATACACAAATATTTTATAATCCACATGTATGATGTGTCTTTTATAATACAGTTGTTTCTCTATCCTGCACTTACACACAAATACATGCAATGCATTGAAAGAATGTACATTAAGGGCGGATTTTAAGAGGTACACGTGGGTGTACATTTGTGCGCGCAACTCAGTGCACACAAATGTATGCCCGATTTTATAACATGGGCGCACAGCCACGCCCATGTTATAAAATCCGGGGTTGGTGCACGCAAGGGGACGCACACTTGTGCACCTTGTGCGTGCCGAGCCCTAGGGGAGCCCCAATGGCTTTCCCTGTTCCCTCTGAGGTCGCTCTGAAATCGGAGCGGCCTCAGAAGGAACTTTCCTTCCACCCCCCTCCCCACCTTCCCCTTCCTAACCCGCCCCCAAGTCCTACCTAAAAAAAACCCTCACCTTTGTTTAATAAGTTGTGCCTGCCTCTGGGCAGGCGTAGGTTGCGCGTGCTGGCCAAGTACCGGCGAGCGATCCCCTGGCATGGCCGCTGTGCCGGAGCCCTCGGTCCCGCCCCTGCCCTGCACCTTTCACAAAGCCCCTAGACATACGCGCGTCTCGGGGCTTGCGCGCGTCGCCGGACCTATGCAAAATAGGCACGGCGAGTGTAACCTTTTGAAAATCTGGCCCAATTTATTTTACGTGTACAAATAAAGTAGAACTTACTTGCTTATATTAAGATTTATGTGCATGGATTGGTGTATTTTAAATCATGTGTCATCAAGGACATTACTAGTTTCTAGAGATGTGAATCGGAACCGGAATCGGTTCGGATTCCGGTTCCGATTCACGTGTTTTTTTTTTTCATCGGGCCCGATCGCGGTTTTGTTTATTGGCTGCGCCCGAGCCGATAAACAAAAAAACCACCCTGACCCTTTAAAACTAATACCTTAGCTTCCCCCACCCTCCTGACCCCCTCAAAAACTTTACAGGTACCTGGTGGTCCAGTGGGGGTCTCTGGAGCGATCTCCCGCTCCCGGGCCGTCTGCTGCCACTAATCAAAATGGCGCCGATGGCCCTTTGCCCTTACCATGTGACAGGGTATCTGTGCCATTGGTTGGACCCTGTCACATGGTAGGAGCACTGGATGGCCGGCGCCATCTTGTGCTCCTACCATGTGCCAGGGGCTGACCAATGGCACCGGTAGCCCCTGTGATATAGTATGGGCAAAGGCTATCCGCGCCATTTTGATTACTGGCAGCCGATGGCCCGAGTGCAGGAGATCACTTCTGGACCCCCGCTGAACCACCAGGGGCTTTTGGAAAGTCTTGGGGGACCCTCCTGACCCCCACAAGACTTGCCAAAAGTCCAGCGGGGGTCCGGGAACGACCTCCTGCACTTGGACTTTTTCCTGTAATTTCATCACCATACACATTTTATAAAATACACTGTTATACTCATACAGTATTTTTTAAATTAGTTAAGTGTACATGCCTCAAATTCATTAATATATGTAGTTTTAATGCATTACATGGATTCACACATATATTGCGGGTTAGAGATATGCAACTTTTATAAAATACATTTGTTTGTTATAAAATAGAAATTCTATATGCAGCTACATGCATACATATATGCCGCTGCCTAAAATTGTTAGAAAGGTATCCTCTCTGGATCCCTAGTGGCTAGAGGATGGAAATGAAGAAACTGAGGCAGAGTGCATGCAAATCTCTCTCATGCATATTCATTAGGGATATCCTGAAAACCAGACTGGTTTGTGGCCCTCGATGACTAGAAGTGCCCACTCCTATGCTATAATGTCAGGGAAACTCAAATAGTGTCAATAAGGTGCACATTGATGGATTCCATCAGAAAATATAAACAGTAGGAGGCTAAGGAGGAAGGATTTTAATTTAAAATCATTTAAAAGAACTCTGCTGCTAATCCAAAATTTGGTTCATGTTTATGCTTTGCAAATCCTTGACAATAAATAAGGAACTGGAGGTCAAAGCAAAATTAAGTTTAAGTTTTGAATGGATTCAGCAGCATATAATAATAAACCTGTTTAATTCTGGCTCATAGTAATGCACATGTGTCAATATGATCTTCATTTATCGTTATGAATTTTTTTTTCAGTGTCCAAAATAATTGTAGAATGGAATCATAAGAAAAAACAGTATTCAATACATGATAGGCTTCCTGTCACTCATAAACTTTTCAATGAAAACAGGATGTTGAGATCACATCTGTTCAGCTGTTATTAATTTCTTAAAAGATATTAGAAAAGAAATCCTATCTTCTGACTGATGCACTAAAGCACATTATCCAGCTGACTGCAGCCCTCTACATTAAACAACATATTTGGTTACAGTTCTCTGCAATTATTATATTCTATTGTGAATGTTCTGGGATGTTGTGTATCTAATATTATGAATCTGCACATCTGTCAGTAGCACCACTCCCAGGGACCAGACTGTAAAGGAGGGTAGGTTAAAACTCCCTTAAAACACCAGGACCTGGCATTTAGCCTGGTCCACCTTAAGACAGTGCACAAGGCAATGCAACATGCAGGGCGTTTCCCTTGGGGAGAAGAATAAAGGTTTAGGTCTAGGGAGGAATAGAAAGACCCTGGGGAGGAGGAGGAAGCAGCTTCCACTTCGACTGACCTAGTGCTATAACTTTTTTATGCATAGATAGCAGTCATTCAAGCTTTAAGTATCCCAAACAGAATATTACTCTTCATAAAGACTGCATACAACTGTTTGCAAATTTAACCTGAATCAGGGCTCCTTAATGACTGGTAAACATGATCTCACACTCCTTCTTGATCCATAGGAAGAAAGGAAGCTAATTTGCAATATGAAATATGGATTTTCATTTGAAGGAAAAAGGCAGATTACATTAAAAATATATATTGATTGTCTATCTCAATCTTGTTATCTCGGATTCAACATTAGTATTTTTTATCTCAAGCTATGAACATTTTTAATTAGTAAAGAATAAAGTGCCTCTACTGGACTCTACAAAAGGTTTTAAGTTTCCACAGCATCAATGGCACCAATGCCTTTCTGCCTGAACCTAAAACATATGTGCACATTATTTTCCTCTTAAGTTGTCTTGTGATATCCCACTGATGCTTCTGGACAAAGGCAATCACCAGGGTAAAAGGGAAATATTACTAGCATGAAGCCATGCTTCACAAAGAAATCTAACACTAATTTGGAGACACTGGAATATTGATTTTTTTCTCTCTTTCCAATGCAATTTCCTTTGTATAAATATTGCATGCTAAATTATTGCTTTCATTTGAAAACAAAACCTTGCATAATCCTCTATTCAGCAATTTCCACAGATATTAAAGGAAATGAGTAATGTTGCTGCTATCACCATTTATAGCACATCTACTTAAAGTATGGTAATTTTAATTACAAGTAATTCTTATAAGTTTAGTAAACCTCCCTCTGGCATAGACCTACTGTAAATTTAAAACATAAATAGGCATGAAGACCTTGTAAATGTTTCTTTTGTATATGTGTACGGTATTTGGACATACGCTCGTAAATGCATGTTTATTTATGTAGAAACATTTTGAAAATTGTCCCTCTTGATATGTAAATAAAAGTATGCACGTTCTTTCACAGTGTGCATACTTTTACCCACATGAAAAAAATAGGCAGTTATGTCAGGGAGTAAAAGTAAATATATGCTTACCGATGGCATTTTCGAAGATAAACTCCATAAGGAGTTTCCATTTGAAAATGAGCTTGCTGTTCCATAGGTGCAAAGTACCTATAGCACTGTAAACCCCATGGGTAATAAAACTGCCTGCATTGGTGCAAGTACCATGGATACGTTTTACCCTTAGAACTTGAACCAATAACTAAAGCAAAAAAAGAACAAAAAACACATGAGTACATTTTCAAAGGAGTTCTGTGCAGAAAAATAGCATATATACACATAAATAGTATATATTTGTTTATATGCCAATTTATAAACATCAAAAGTACATGTGTATTTTCAGTTTCATGCACATATTTTACTAGTGCAAAAAAGGGGTGGTTTGGGTCATTCCATAACAGGATCACGAAGTACACATATAACTTCCTATTTTATAAGTGATATACATGTACAAATTATTGAACAATCATACAGTTTTACACCTAATTGACTAGCATATTTGAAATCATAACCTGGGCAACCGTGACCAGATCGTTGTAAAGCTGGGGGTTAAGGGCAATGTGAACTCACAGACAAGCCACACTCCTAAAAACTGAGACTGACCGCATAATGTTATGAAATGGCTGCAGTTTTCATTTCAGGTAAACAGCATTACAGTAAAAAGGCCTACGTACCTTAGTCATAAGAACGAAAACTAACCCAAGTATTAAGCGGCAGACTGTGCATCACCTCTGAATCCTGGGCCCGCCGCAGGCAAGAAAGTCCCTGTCCTTCCAAACAGCATTCCTCATGGGCATTCCTGGTCAGCCCACCACACACAAGCAAGGTGACTGCCCAACATATGGGGATATGCAGTCTAATGCCACACTGGGGCCACCTGGTCCTGACAGCAGATTGCCCCAAGCGGGATAAATAATAGCATAACAGTCATACATAGCACTGCCTCCAAACAGAAACCACCCTCCTGTCTTGGGTACCTTGTGATGTGAAAAAGGCAAGCATAAGAACATGAGACAGCAAAATAACCAATGAATACAGGCAACATGGAGATGAGCAACATTATGTTTGGGAGGGTGGGTGGGATGTAGCTGAGGCTGCAGCACAGGGAGCAGGAGAAAAGGGACATCCTCCTCGTGCAGAACCCACCCCCGGCCATCCCCCCGGCCATCCCTTGAGCCAGCCAGTCACATCTCGCCCTGCCCCAAACCCAGCATGGCACCTCCCATTACACAGTCACTCGACTGGACACCTCCCTTTTCCAAGGAGCATCACGGCCACCCTTCGCCTACTACCGCTATGAAGTCTACGCAGCCAGCGTTGTGGCAATAGAGTTATTACCTGGTGACAGTGATGTAGTGCCGATGCCACACATACACACTGCCATTGCAGCGGTGACGTCAGTGAGGCACCATCACTGAGGCGATTCTCAGTACTGTGAGGAAGCACCATGGCAAGCTCCAGAGGCTCGCCCGAGACCTCGATGAGTGCCACTGCACTCCCCCCACCCGAACTCCGGTCCCGGTGTCATGATAATAAGTGTGTCTGCAAACCAGCTTGGCAACTTTATGATTTGTCAGCTGGCTGCAATTTTTGGGTGGGAGGTCTGGGTGAATTGGTGGGGGCTCAGAGTGAAGTGGTAGAGAGTCTAGCTGAACTGGAGATGGACTGAATGAAGTGGCAGAGGTCTCAGTGAGGTTTCAAGTACATGCTCAAGAATTTTCAAAATGGTATACACACATACTTTATAAAATATCTGCCTCCATTTATAAATGGAGCCTATAATGTATACATGTTCTATTTTGTTTTGCATCTAAAATATAAAATATACATGCATGTGTTTATAAAATAGGTAGAGAAAGTGCGTGCTTTCATTGCAGTAAAAATATTTGCAAATATCAATACATGCATGTATTCTTTCAAAGCAGAACCATGTGGTATTTTAGAAACTTTGCAGCTCCTACTGCACAGTTTGTTAAATACTAGGATATATCTCAATGCATCCACTTGCATACACAAATTCAGTACCAGAAATAGGTTTGAAAGTCAGGATCCCAGTTTTGTACTGATTGTTGCTGCAGATACAAAGTAGCCTCAGTAATTGTTCTGTTTTTTTCTGTGGGGAATTATTTTGAGGAAAATCACACACATGTTTTTGAAAACGTAGTCTACAGTCCAATGTAATCACCTCCAATGTAAACACAATCATAGAAGTGCCTTCTGACAACATGGGTATTTTACACACCGAGAGTGGGCAATTTTCAGAAAGCTGGATTACACAGGTACAAAGTATTTTACCTATGGAGAACAGCTTTTGGAACTGCTCTTCCTATGTTTATTCTTTTGCATACATTTTTCATGCAATAATGATGGAAAAATCAGATTTTATCAAATAAAAACTGAAATTCACTTCTTATTAAATAAGCATTCTCTGTTCAAACATTTTTTGTGCTATCAAAGTGATTTCTGATATATGTAGCAGAATCTGACATTTACATAGTTAAAACCAAGCTTGTGTAAAGGGTCGGTAACTTTGAAACAGCCGCATAGGCGCACATGTCCACATGTATGCTGGCTTGCACCAAAGGATGCGGCCATTTTATAAAACAGACATATATGCATGATAGTATAAAATAGGCTGTATGCGTGTACATGTGCGCACAATTTTATATGGATGCACTCATGTTTACGCAAATGCCGCCTCTATGGTGTAAGTGGGGGGATATTAGTAGACACACACGCCAACACCATAGGTAGTTTTCCCAGTTCATTCCTAGTTAAGGAATAGGACTTCCCACCCCACTAATTTAATAGTTTCCCTTTTCCCTTGTTAGCCCTGACCCTTAAAATCCCACTGACTTGCCTAGATGTATTTTATTACTTACATGCCATCCATAGCAATAGTAAAGTTATGTAGCAAGAGACTCCAGTTACATGCACATTCCATGGTAAAGTCCCAGAATACCCATGTGCTGTCCTTGCCCCACCAAGACCATACCCTACCCCTTTCTGGGGCTTATTTGCTTGTGTGCATACTGAGAAATATTCATGTGGGGAAATTTTAAAATCTGCTTGATGACACCGGCCGGACATACACGCATCTCCCAGTTTTGGCATGCCACGCTTTTAAAATTCACCCCACATTGTTTATTTCCAATAGACATTAAAAGTTTCCACTTTTCAAGTGAGTTCCAAAATCTTTTTAGTTTTTAGAATACCTCTTATTCTTAGGAGAGCAAGCCTAGTACTCATAACTGAAGTAAAAATCTAGTATGAACACAGCCACAAATGCAAAATAGGGTTTGAATGACATCACTATCCTCTAGATTCATCAAAACGCTATAATTATGCATGGATAATGCCTGTGGTAAGAAAAAGGGGTATGTGAATGGTAATTTTATAATTACTGCACCGCATGCTAACGGTGTTTCACGGGGAGGGAGAGAGAGAGAGCCTCTGGGGAGGCCTTTATAGTATTCAACTATTTATATCAGTATAGAAGGCCTAGCTAATAGCTCAAAGTGAGGTGTTGGTGGTAATTTAGGGTTTAGGGGCCAATTTTAAATGCAGAGTGAGATGTACAAACAGCACAGTACACCTTGGTGAAGATTTGACATCATTTAGAGTGATGAAAGTCTCACAAAGCTGAGATTTCTACTATGTTCTCTTGCCCTAGCTTGATGACCCTGTAACTTTGCTGTAATTTACATTGTTAGCATAACTAGAAGCCTTTAACTGAACAGCTACCTGAGCTTACAAATCTTCCATGAGCTGTCAAATTAGTTTTGTTTTGAGTGAAGCGCTCATTTCTGTGAGCTTTGATGTCCTTGCAGATTGTGTAATTCAACAATTGCACTGTCTACACTACAGAGGGGTCATAGAGGGAAGAATGGTCGAATGTTGGTGCTCTTCGAAGTCAGGTGGCCATATTCCTCCTGGGTCACCCTCTTCCACGCTCCCTTTTCTCCCAAACCATATCATATCAGATAAATCTTTCAAGATCCATAATGACATAGAAGACAGATGGTCTAAATATACACTCTTTACAGTTTTCTGCCTCCTGAAATATTGTTCTTTTGTCATCTAGTAGTTTTTAACATAGAAACATAGAAATGACGGCAGAAAAAGACCAATCGGCCCAGTCTGCCCAGCAAGCTCCCACACTTATTTTCCCATACTTATCTGTTTCATTATTTTCCCGTACCTATCTGTTTCAATTACCAGCAAGTTCAGGGCCCTTGTTGGTAACTGTTTGATTCAAATTTCCTGCCGTCCCCTGTCATTGATGCAGAGAGTAATGTTGGAGTTGTATCAAAGGTGAGCATAAGGCTTAATGGTTAAGGGTAGTAACCACTACATCAAGCAAGTTACCCCAATGCTTGGTTACCCAGACTGCACAGATCAATGCCTTGTTGGATGTTGTCTGAATGTAAAACCTGTTTTCCACATTTCCCCCTACCGTTGAAGCAAAGAACAGTGCTGTATATGTATTCAAAGTGATGTTATCAGGCTTAATTGGTTTAGGGTAGTAACTGTCGTAATAAGCAAGCTACTTCCACTCTTATTTGTTTACCCAGATTGTGAAGTTCAGTCCTTGTTGGTGGTTGTCTGAATGCAAATCCTGTTTTCCACATTTCCCCCTGCCATAGAAGCAGAGAGCAACTCTGTATATGCATTCAAAGTGATATCAGGCTTAATTGGTTTAGGATAGTAACAGTCATAATAAGCAAGCTACCCCTATGCTTCTTTGTTTACCCAGATTGTGAAGTTCAGTTTTTCTTGGTTGTCATCTGAATGCAAATCCCCTTTTCCACATTTCCCTTGCCGTTGAAGCAGAGAGCAATGTTGGAGTTGTGAAGGCTTATTGAGTAAGGGTAGTAATTATCAGGTAGTAGCTTCCATTCCAGTACTCCACCTCCATGGCTCTTTTCATTCCCATCCTCTAGCCTTTATGGATCCACACTGAGAAATAGCCTCCACCTATATACCATATACATGCATGGATCCACACTGACAAATAGCCTTCATCCTTATACCATATACATGCAAACAGGAGGTATCAAGAAGAAAAGAAAACTGAGCATGCTTAGTTTAGTGTTGTCATGCTATTTAGCTACCCCTCAGTAAGAAACTTGGTCATGCTACTCAGCCAATGCAATTTTGGGTTTCAATAGACACAATAGTGTGACCACACTATTAGGGATATTTTTTATATCACAGTTACGCTAATTCTAATTCTATAATTTGTTAAGTGGAATCTTGATGCTTATATTAAATTGTTTTGTAAGTGCATATTTAACTCTTTCCAATACAAGTTTTATTGCATAGACTCCGTAGTAGACAAAAAGTCAAAGGAATGGGAAAGTAGACAAAGTCCTCTTTTATCAGGTAGAAACAGGGGTAGATTTTCAAAGGGTTACGCGCGTAACCCTTTAAAAACCCTCCTGCGTGCACCGAGCCTATTTTGCATAAGCTCGGCGGCGCGCACAAGCCCCTGGACGTGCATATGTCCCGGGACTTTGAAAAAGGGGAGGGAAGGGGGCAGGGGCATGGCGCAGGTCCGGGGGCGGTCCGGGAGCAGGACGAGGCCTCTGGCACAGTGGATGTGCCAGGGGATGGCGTGCCAGCAGCCGCACGCAAGATTCGCCTGCCAGAGGCAGGTGTAAATACTTGAAATAAGGTAGGGGAGATTTAGGTAGGCTGGGGAGTGGGTTACATAGGGGAAGAGAGGGGAAGGTGGGGGAGAGGAGAAGAAAAGTTCCCTCTGAGGCCGCTCCGATTTTGGAGCAGCCTTGGAGGGAATGAGGAAAGCCATCAGGGCTCCCCTAGGGCTCGGCGCACGCAAGGTGCACAAGTGTGCATCCCCTTGTGCACGCTGATCCCGGATTTATAACATGCATGCGGCATGTTATATATATTATATATATATATATATAATAGCTATAGATAGAGATATAAGTACTTGCATACTGGTGATACATCATTTTTTGCTTAGACATTTTTAAATATTTACATTAAAAAGATTAAAGTGATGTTTGTTATGAGAAGATTAAAGTGTTGAGATGAAAGGGATTTTTTTTCCAGTGATGGCAGTAAAATAAGCATATAAAACACCAAGAGAAAGAACTAAGATCCTGGTGCGAATGCTGTCTGAGTTTTTCCCTTTCATTATTTAAAATATGCAAGATAAGTAGAAGATGTGATGTAACACATTTATAAATATATTAAAAGCAATGAAAATAGGTAGTAAGTAAACAAAATCTTCATCACCAAGGACAGCTGAATTGAATTGTCATGAACACCTTTTTGGTGGGGATTCTCCCCAATTAATAGACAAAACTATCACAGCATGGTCTGAAACTATTATATTTTCAATATTAGTAGATATTAGAGATGGGAATCGTGTGCCAGATCGTCTTAACGATCAGATTTGGCTGGGGGGGGGGGGGAATCTGACCCACCCGACCCTTTAAATCGACCCCACCCTCCCGACCCCCCCAAAACCTTTTAAAATTACCTGGTGGTCCAGGGGGGCCTCAGGGGGCCTCGGGGAGAGATCCAGGGGGGCCTCGGGGAGAGATTTCCCGTTCCCAGGCATCAGCTGTTCTAAAAAAAAAAAAAAAAGGCGCCGATGCCCCTTTGCCCTTACCATGTGACAGGGTATCCATGCCATTGGCCGGCCCCTGTCACATGGTAGGAGCACTGGATGGCGCCGGCCATCTTTACTCATCAGCCCCAATTATAAAAATGGCGCCGATGCCCCTTTGCCCTTACCATGTGACAGGGTATCCGAGCCATTGGCCGGCCCCTGTCACATGGTAGGAGCACTGGATGGCTGGTGCCATCTTTAAAGATGGCGCCGGCCAATGGCACGGATACCCTGTCACATGGTAAGGACAAAGGGGCATCGGCGTCATTTTTTTTAGAACAGCTGATGCCTGGGAATGGGAAATCTCTCCCCAAGGCCCCCCTGGATCTCTCCCCGAGGCCCCCCTGGACCACCAGGTAATTTTAAAAGGTTTTGGTGGGGTCGGGAGGGTGGGGTCGATTTAAAGGGTCGGGTGGGTTGGTTGTTTTTTTTTTTTATCGGGCCATCGGCGCCATTTTAATTAGTGGCAGCCAAAATGGCGCCGATGGCCCGAGAGCAGGAGATCGCGCCGGGACCCCCCCCCCCCACTGGACCACCAGGTAATTTAACATTTTGGGGGGGTTCGGGAGGGTGGGGGAGGGTAAGGAATTGGTTTTAAAGGGTCGGGTGGGTTTAGGGGTTGTTTTGGTGTGCCGGTTTTCCTGCCCTCCCCCAAATAATTCCCGTGCCCTATTTAACGATACAATACAAATGCCCCTGACGATAAATCGGGAGCATTTGTATTGTATCGTGCACTCTAACGATTTAGGACGATTTTAAAATTATCTGACGATAATTTTAATCGTTCAAAAACAATTCACATCCCTAGTAGATATCAAGCTAGGTAAAAGAATATTTGCTACAGAAAAATAATCTGTTGAGTAAAATTGATGTAGGCAGGAGGGGGAGGGAATTAAAGATATAATGATGATCAGTAGGGTGCTGAAGTTGTCATGAATCCAACAAACCCAAATCAGAGATCGTATGATATAATGGGGCGGATTTTCAGAGCCCTGCTCTCCTAAATCTGCCCGGATTTAGGCGAGCAGGGCCCTGCATGCCGGTGCGCCTATGTTCAATAGGCCTACCGGCGCGCGCAGACCCCGGGACTCGCGTAAGTCCCGGGGTTTTCCGAGGGGGCGTGTCGAGGGGGCGGGCCCGATCCGCGCGGTGTTTTCGGTGCCGGACGTAGCGTTTTGGGGGCGTGGCCACGCCCTCCGGACCCGCCCCCAGGTCGCGTCCCGGCGCGCTAGTGGCCCACTGGCGCGTGGGGATTTACGTCTCCCTCCGGGAGGCGTAAATCCCCCGACAAAGGTAAGGGGGGGTTTAGACAGGGCCGGGCGGGTGGGTTAGGTAGGGGAAGGGAGGGGAAGGTGAGGGGAGGGCAAAAGAAAGTTCCCTCCGAGGCCGCTCCGATTTCGTAGCGGCCTCGGAGGGAACGGAGGTAGGCTGCGCGGCTCGGCGCGCGCCGGCTATACGGAATAGATAGCTTTGCGCGCGCCGATCCCGGATTTGCGTGGCTACGCGGGTATCTACTAAAATCCAGCGTACTTTTGTTGGCGCCTGATGCGCCAACAAAAGTACGCCAAATCGCGCTATTTGAAAATCTACCCCAAAATGAACAATGATTTAGTTTTTAGATTTTACAATGAGACTTCCTGTCCAAAATGAAGTCTAACTGTAGATTACAATCACCTCCGCTTATAAGGGTACCAAATTCAGAGATACATGCTCTCAGTTTCTTTAAAAAATAAGGAGTATCCATGTTATTGGCATATCTATTGATTGAGACCATTTTAATGTGATCTAGAACTATGGTAGATTACACCCACCTTATTTCATTATCTGATTCCTGAGAGATACATGAATATCCAAGGATTTCCTGCAAAGAATTGCCACCCCTTTCTTTTTATGCAGTGCCAGGGAAAATGCTTTAACTTCTATAGCAGAAAAAGTCAGTGATTCTTTAAAAGAGGTGTGGGTCTCTTGAAAGAATATCATGTCAGCAGTGGCCCTTTTAAAAGTAAAGTAACACTTTTTTTCCGATTTGATGGGGTTAATAAAGCTTCTGACGTTTAAAGAAAAACTTTAATTAAAAAAAAAATTACACCAAAATATAAATGTGGATTCAAGGAAGAATATTACTGAGTGTAAAAAAAGAAAAGTAATGAGTATAAATGACATCTACAAGTCAAGTAACCTTAGCTAAATTTAATACTACAGCATGAAACATGTAGCATACAAAACCTAAAAAAATTAACCACACCTGGGGACTAGAAAGCATCCTAAAACAGCACTGAGAAGATTCATATTCTCTGACTAATTACAAAACAAACATTATGCACACAAATAATGCTGATATAGGCCTGGATTTTCTAAAATTGCAGGCCTTAGTGAATCGCGCGGTACCGGGGGGGGGGGGAAGAGCGGGGGGCAGGCCTGAGAAAGCCGGGAGCGATCGCAGCACCGCGGTGCGATCGCTGCCGGCTTTCACAAACCAATAGCGCCACCGTGAAAGGTGATGCTATTGGGCGCATTACTGGCAGCGATAAGGGGCCTTACCTTTTCTCCATCAGCGATGTCTTTGCCGCGTCCCCCCTGTGCCGTACTGACTCCTCCCCTTCTGGTGCTGACTCCGCCCTGATCTAGCTATCACACACAAAAAGCTATAGAAAATGACCCCCATAGTGTCTCAACAATTGGAGGTATTCACTGTATTAAACTAAAACCTAAATATGTGAGACACAAAATAGATAAGGCACATATAAACTAAAAGACATTCAATTGACTAGGATGAGAGAATTGCAATATTAAATGAAAGCAGAAAAAATATATATACCTGGTATATATATATATGGTGTATGTGTGTGTATATATATATATATATATATACACACATATACATATACACACACACACACACACACACACACACACACACACACACACACACCATATTTGGGTTGACCACTCAGCATTGTGCAAACCACAGCATTACTTACATGCACAATTAAGCATGCATATATAATATCAGAGGATTCAAATGCCACTTTATGCATGACATCTAAAGAACAAACCAACACAAGGATAAAAAACCACAATGGGATTCTGTATTTGCTTGTAAACAAAGGCCTAGATTCATCAAAATGCTATAAATTTTCCATGAATAATGCCTGCAAAAAGGAAAAGGGGTCTGACTATGATAATTTTAGAGTTACTGCACTGTGTGCTTTTCATAGGCATTTCATTGCAATCCAAATTAAATTTATCACACCTGTGAGCTTTTCACTTTGCAAAGTGCCTAGGCAGGCATTTTCTTATGGCAGAGAGAGAGAGAGAGAGAGAAAGACTCTTAATAAAGCCTTCATAGTAGTCACTATTTATATCACTACAAGCCGTTAAGCCCGTTAAAACGGGCTACATTAACATTTTTTTTGGATCATTTCCTTCCCCCTCATTCTCCCTCCCACCTCCCCCACTCTCTCCCCTCAGTCACTCCTCTCTCTCCCCTCCTCCCCTCAGTCACTCCCCCCTCCTCCCTCCCTCAGTCACTCCTATCTCCCCCTCCCCCAGTCACTCCCCTCAGTCACTCCCCCCTCCTCCCTCCGTCACTCCCCCCTCCTCCCCTCAGTCACTCCTATCTCCCCTCCCCCAGTCACTCCCCTCAGTCACTCCCCCCTCCTCCCCTGAGTCACTCCTCCCTCCCCCCTCCCCTCAGTCACTCCTCCCTCCCCTCAGTCACTCCTCCCTCCCCCTCCCCTGAGTCACTCCCCCTGAGTCACTCCTCCCTCCCCCCGAGTCACTCCTCCCTCCCCCCCTCCTCCCCTCAGTCACTCCTATCTCCCCCTCCCCAGTCACTCCCCTCAGTCACTCCCCCCTCCTCCCCTCAGTCACTCCCCCCTCCTCCCCTCCCTCCTCCCCTGAGTCACTCCTCCCTCCCCCCTCCCCTCAGTCACTCCTCCCTCCCCTCAGTCACTCCTCCCTCCCCCTCCCCTCAGTCACTCCCCCCTCCCCTGAGTCACTCCTCCCTCGCCCCTCCCCTCAGTCGATCTCCGCCGAAGACCCAGAGTGGCGGCGGCCCGAAGACGCAGAGCGGCGGCGGCATGCGCGCGAGGGAGGGACAGACTTCCTTCCGTCCGTCTGTCCCTCCCTCGCGCGCATGCCGCCGCCCCTCCGGGTCTTCGGGCCGCCGCTGCCGCTCCTGCCCAGGTCTTCGGGCCGGTGCCGCCGCTGCCGCTCCGGGTCTTCGGGCCACCGCGGCCGCCGCTCCTGCCTGGGTCTTCGGGCCGGTGCCGCCGCCGCAGCTCTTCGGGCCGCCGCTGCCGCTCCCGCCGCTCCGGGTCTTCGGGCCGCCGCCGCCGCCGCTCCGGGTCTTCGGGCCGCCGCCGCCGCCGCTCCGGGTCTTCGGGCCGCCGCCGCCGCCGCTCCGGGTCTTCGGGCCGCCGCTGCCGCCGCTCCTACACCACCATTTTTATTTTCAAGAGGCACACTGTGACCGATGTGCTCGCATGCGCGGTAGAGCTGCTCTCTACTGCGCATTTGCGGCACGTCGGTCAAGCTTCGTTTATTAGGTAGGATAGGAGGGCCAGCTAATAATTCGAGGAAAGGTTTTGGTTGTAGTTTAGGGTTTTGGCGCCAGTTTGTTATGCAGAGTGAGACATATGAACAGCATAGTACACCTCAGTGAAGATTTGATGTCATTTTGAGTAAGGAAAGTCTCACAAAGATTAGATTTCTACAATATTCTCTCGCCCTAGCTTGATGGATTCTATAATAGGGGTACATGCTCATCAGCTAGGTCATTGTTAAAATGGCCATTTCTGCAGGTACTATTTTATAGGGATGTGAATCGTTTTAGGACGATTAAAATTATCGTCCGATAATTTTAATATCGTCTTAAACCGTTATGGAACACAATACAATACAGATTCTAACGATTTATCGTTATAAATCGTTAGAATCGTGAGCCGGCACACTAAAACCCCCTAAAACCCACCCCCGACCCTTTAAATTAAATCCCCCACCCTCCCGAACCCCCCCCAAATAACTTAAATAACCTGCGGGTCCAGCGGCGGTCCGGAACGGCAGCGGTCCGGAACGGGCTCCTGCTCCTGCATCTTGTCGTCTTCGGCCGGCGCCATTTTCCAAAATGGCGCCGAAAAATGGCGGCGGCCATAGACGAAAAAGATTGGACGGCAGGAGGTCCTTCCGGACCCCCGCTGGACTTTTGGCAAGTCTCGTGGGGGTCAGGAGGCCCCCCACAAGCTGGCCAAAAGTTCCTGGAGGTCCAGCGGGGGTCAGGGAGCGATTTCCCGCCGCGAATCGTTTTCGTACGGAAAATGGCGCCGGCAGGAGATCGACTGCAGGAGGTCGTTCAGCGAGGGTTCCGGCGCCTCGCTGAACGACCTCCTGCAGTCGATCTCCTGCCGGCGCCATTTTCCGTACGAAAACGATTCGCGGCGGGAAATCGCTCCCTGACCCCCGCTGGACCTCCAGGAACTTTTGGCCAGCTTGTGGGGGGCCTCCTGACCCCCACGAGACTTGCCAAAAGTCCAGCGGGGGTCCGGAAGGACCTCCTGCCGTCCAATCTTTTTCGTCTATGGCCGCCGCCATTTTTCGGTGCCATTTTGGAAAATGGCGCCGGCCGAAGACGACAAGATGCAGGAGCAGGAGCCCGTTCCGGACCGCTGCCGTTCCGGACCGCCGCTGGACCCGCAGGTTATTTAAGTTATTTGGGGGTGGGGGATTTAATTTAAAGGGTTGGGGGTGGGTTTTAGGGGGTTTTAATGTGCCGGTTTTTCGATTTTTCGATTTTTCGATTTTTTTAACGATTTTTTCACGATTTTTCACGATATTTTACCCCCCCAAACGGCAACAATACGATTCCCTCCCCCTCCCAGCCGAAATCGATCGTTAAGACGATCGAGGACACGATTCACATCCCTACTATTTTACCTACAGAAGTCCCTTTGTAAATTGCCCTCCTTGTGTCTGGGCATGTGTATTGTATTTCTACTTCATGTGCATCACTTTGGTACTTGCATTGGAATATGATGAGGGCTAAATCAGCCAGCTCACTACTTTTCTTAGCTTCATAATAGAGGGATTCACAATGCTAAATGAGCTTTAAAAATGTAAAACATTAATATTTCCTCAAGATAATTACAAACCAGAATAAAAATAGGCAGTGATTTGCATTGTTTATCATGATGTTTATGACTTGGGCAGGTCTGGTACTTTGTAAGGCAATATACAAATAATACATTAAGTTAAATAATTATGCTTTTACTGCTTGTTGAATTTTAAAAATATTCAGCTTGTGCTTCTGTTTTAAGCCTTTCTTATGACATATTAAGAAAACTAATATCTGGGACATAGTAATACAATACTAAATTATATGTGAGTACAATTGATATTAATAATATCAAATAAAACAATGTTTGTTTATTCTATCCATAGGCAAAAAAAAAACCCTTTAGATTTTAATTTGTAATGAAATAATATCAAACATAGGCTAAAGAGACAACTTTAACTTGATGCAGATGTTCTGGAACAATTTTAATTAATGGAAAACATCAGGTGTTATATGTACCTAATGACACATGCGATCAACTTGCTGCACTAGAGTCTTTTTAACATGGCATTTCATTATTCGAATCCTCATCATACTGAATAAGAAGCCTGCAGCATAAATAAAAATGGATATATATATATATTATTTAAGAAAGAAAACTCAGTTCCCTGAATATAAAGAATCTATATCTGTTCACGATACATTTTCTAAGTCTTGAATTTGAGTGAATTGAGCCTCTAGTAATACTACATTCTCATTATATTGTAAAATTGTAAGAGACTCTGGGTGAAAATAAGTGGCATGTCTGTGTGCAGAGATGAGGGACATTCAGACCTGCTACTGTAGGGTCAAAGAGTAGCTGGATCAGTACTATGGTAGTGGCAGCAGAAAGGCTGGTGGGGTTTCCTAAGCTACACTGTTAGAAGAAGAAAGAGGCACAATGGTGGCAGTAGAAGAGTTGGTGGGGTTTCCAAGGTACCATCATAGGAAGATAAGGCTCGAGGTGGGAGGAGCGGAAGGGGAGCAAGACAAAATGAGGAAAGAGAAGGGAGAGGCTTAAAGAGAGAAGTAGGCATGAAGTGGGAGTATGGGCATAAGCAAACTTTTGGAGGGGACATAGAAGGTTATACCCTCCCCCAAATGTTCAAGGTGCTAGGGCTAAATAGGGCCCACTATACCCACCCACCAAAATGACCTCCCTAATCCTTGCCCCCACCAACTATGCCTGTGGGACTGGGTAAGAGGGGAAGGAAGATAGGTGAAGGAAGGGAGTGGAAGGAGGGGAGTGATGAGTAAGAGGAATGGTAAAGAAAGTGAGTGAGACCGAAGAGAAACAAGGGGAGGGGAGAGTGAAAGGAAGGGAAGGGAAAAGAAGGCAGTGAGA
Organism: Rhinatrema bivittatum; assembly: GCF_901001135.1. NCBI lineage: Eukaryota > Metazoa > Chordata > Amphibia > Gymnophiona > Rhinatrematidae > Rhinatrema > Rhinatrema bivittatum. Next base: position 159,025,166 of record NC_042621.1, read on the forward strand.
TGGGAGGGATGGGAGGAGAGTGGTGAGAAAGAGAGGAGGAAAATCAAGGGAGGGGTGAGTAAAGAGAAGAGGGGGCATGGAGTGAGAGGCAAGGGAAAGGGGAAGTCAGTAATAGGAACGTTCCGGAAGGATGAGCAAGAGAGGTGGGGGAGGAGTATTAGGAAAGAGTATGCCACCCCCGACAAGTGCACTGCAGAAGCCCACTAGTGAGATTTGTTAAATGAAAACAACAAAAGTACAGCCCGTAGTAAATTATTATTATTAATCATTTGTATGGTACGTACCAGATGTATGAAGCACTTTACTGAGACACAAATTGTTCCTAATCCTTAGTTTATAATCTAATTAAGACAGACAAGACACAACAAGATACAAAATATGGGGTTTTGATCTAAGGCATCAAAGACATAACTGATGATGAGGACTAAATTTGGTGATTAATGATGGGATTAAATTGAGTATATTAACTGACTATCATCAAATATGATATCAGAGTCATTAACTGTTTAAAGGGAACACTTGGAGGTAAATTTTCATTGTATTTTCTTTTATTTTTGGTTCTTCATTTTGATTGTGTAAAACTGTATAGTGCTGGTGTGTTCTGTTTGGCCAAAACATTTAGCACTAAAATTCTCAGTCTCTGTAAATGCCGAGGTTCATCTGTACTGTTTGCTCTCCTTGCGATTAAACTACGCTAAAGCATAGAGTTTTAAAGGTATGTGTTATATTTTTTAATTACGCTGTATATTATTTGATCCATTGTGTACCGGTCCCTGTTATTACTTCATTTAAATTGTCTTTATTTTATAGCTTATGAATGTTGCATAAAATTACTGTCCCTCCCGACGCAGCCGAGTTTGGCGAAACACGGGTCCATGTCGGGAGACCTTCTTTTGAAACCTGTGCTGTTTTGAGCAATGGAGTTTGCCGCTATGAAAAATTAAAAATAATTTCTACATTATTAATTTTGAAGTTTGGGACTGACTTAATATTTCTGCATCTCCTTGGATGATTGAACTTAATAGTTGGAGTGCAGTTCTCTGCTCCTCTATTGTGCTTTTGGATTTTTTTTTGTAAATGACCACACCTGTTGCACACTTTACCTTTGTAGCTGCTCCTTTCAGTTTTTTTCTAATTATTTTTCTCATTTTCTCAAAGTTTCCATTTTGAAAGTTTAGCACGAGAGCCATGGATTTGCTTACTGTCCTCCTTCCAGTCATTAAATCAAATTTGATCATATTATGATCACTATTGCCAAGCGGCCCCATCACCGTTACCTCTCTCACCAAATCCTGTGCTCCACTGAGAATTAGATCTAAAATTGCTCCCTCTCTCGTTGGTTCCTGAACCAATTGCTCCATAAAGCTATCATTTATTTCATCCAGGAACTGTATCTCTCTAGCGTGTCCTGATGATACATTTACCCAGTCAGTATTGGGGTAATTGAAGTCTCCCATTATTACTGCACTACCAATTTGTATAGCTTCCCTAATTTCTCTTAGCATTTCAATGTCAGTCTCACCATCTTGACCAGGTGGACGGTAGTATATTCCTATCACTATAGTCTTCCCTGACTCACAAGGGATTTCTACCCATAAAGATTCAATTGTGCATTTAGTCTCATGCAGGATGTTTATCTTGTTAGACTCTATACCATCCCGGACATAAAGCGCCGCACCGCCTCCTGGGTGCTCCTCTGTCATTGCAATATAATTTGTACGCCGGTATAGCACTGTCCCATTGGTTATCCTCCTTCCACCATGTCTCTGAGATGCCAATTAAGTCTATGTCATCATTTACTGCTATACATTCTAATTCTCCCAACTTACTTCTTAGACTTCTGACATTAGCATACAAACATTTCAAAGTTTGGTTTTTGTTTGTATTTTCATTCTGCTTTTTAATTGATAGGGATAAGTTAGAATTTTTTTAGCTCAGGTGAGTTTTTAGTTACAGGCACTTGGACTACTTTTCTTATTATTGGAACCTCACTGTTGGGATGCCCTAATTCTAATGCATCATTAGTATCCTTTGAAGATACCTCTCTCCGATACATGTGCTGCTGAGCGACTGTCTGCTTTCCCCTTTGTTCTAGTTTAAAAGCTGCTCTATCTCCTTTTTGAAAGATAGCGCAAGCAGTCTGGTTCCACCCTAGTTAAGGTGGAGCCCATCCCTTCAGAAGAGCCTCCCCCTTCCCCAAATTGTTCCTCAGTTCTTAACAAAACTGAATCCCTCTTCTTTGCACCATCATTTCATCCACGCATTGAGACTCCGGAGCTCTGCCTGCCTTTGGTGACCTGCGCGTGGAACAGGAAGCATTTCAGAGAATGCTTCCCTGGAGGTTCTGGATTTAAGCTTTCTACCTAAGAGCCTAAATTTGGCTTCCAGAATCTCCCTCCCACATTTTCCTATTTTGTTGGTGCCCACATGTACCACGACAGCCGGCTCCTCCCCAGCACTATCTGAAATCCTATCTAGGTGATGCGTGAGGTCCACCACCTTCGCACCAGGTAGGCATGTTACCAGGTGATCCTCACGCCCACCAGCCACCCAGCTGTCTACATTCCTAATAATTGAATCACCAACTATGACGGCCTACCTAACCCTTCCCTCCTGGGCAGTAGGCCTTGGGGAGATATCCTCAGTGCGAAAGAACAATGCATCACATGGAGAGCAGGTCCTTGCTACAGGATCCTTTCCTACTGCACCAGGTTGATGCTCTCCAATCATGAGAGCTTCTTTCTCCAAGGCAGCACCAGGGCTGCCAGTCTGAAGTTGGGACTTGGCTACTATGTCCCTGAAGGTCTCATCTATATACCTCTGTCTGCCTCAGCTCCTCCAGGTCTGCCACTCTACCACACCTTCATCTTTTGTAACTGAATCCTAGCTGCCAAACCTATGACCAATCCTCACATTTTCTTAGATCACTATTCATTCGCTCTAATCCTGCATGTGTCCACTCTGTTTCAGATCTCATCTGCAAAAAGACAAACTTTTCCTTCTAACCCTTCCACAATATCATTCACAAAAGTACTGAACAGAACCAGCAACAGAATTATTTGAGATACGCTACCTTTCACACTTCTCTCCTCAGAATAGGTTATTTTATCCACTCACTGTTGTCTGTCAGTCAACCAATTTGTAATCCATTCTATCTTGGTCTCTATAATCAAACTATACCTTATCATGATCATTGGTTCTCAGGTGGGCATAGCTCAGACAGAGAGATACTATCTCCATCTGTGACAGATGATTTGACGGCAGGAGGTTCAAACACACCTAATCTTTGCCTTCTATGATGTCAACCTTTGCTCAGGAGAGATGTGCATGCTCTTAGTCATTAGAAACTATATGGTGATGGTGACATCCCCAAGCTAATAGGAAAATACAAGTGAAGGCAGGATACCATCTGATTCCCAATCCTGCCTTAACAGAGCCAGACGTGCATCCTGGTATAGGCTCACAGAGAAGTTAACCGAACCTACATGACATCACAATGGCCAAAATCCACACCTTCTGCACATTATCATTTACAAATATCATAGGTAGGGGTAGTACAGTGCATGTGTGTTGGCGTGATGGCAGCCACCAAGAAGTATGCTATCTTGGAAGGACCTGTGCACATTATGGGAATAGCACCAGGTAGGTAGCACAGGCACTTTACCCAAGGCTGTAAGGGAAGGCATGCTACTATAGCATTCTGATGTCAGCAAAAGGGTTGCCAACTGCTTCCAATTTTCAAGACAGTTAAACCCTGTCCTGGTTTGATGCACATTACATTCAGGGATTTCATCAGATTTCCCTTTAGCTGTTCCGAGCAAAACCAAAAGTATCAATACCTGTATGCATGGGAGTAAGACCAAGAATGGATAAACATATCCTGGAAATCTGGATCCAATTGGAAAATTGAGTCAGCAATGGCTCTGAAACTGGTGATGCAGTGGTGTCAACTGTGTCTTGACATGCCCATGTAACAGTAAGCCGATCCAGAACAGGTATAACACTTCACATGCACACATTTCTCAGCTACTGAATGATGCAGCAAAATGTCACTGATACCTTTCAATGTCTACCTGTACCTTTAGGCTATGCCTTTAAGCTTCAGAGCTATTTGATATTTACAGCATTTCTAGAGCTGTAGCTCTCTATGCTCTAGGACCAGCTGGGGTGGCATCACAGTTGAGGCACTATCTCAACCATATGTGAGTGCTAGGATAGGGTCCTCTGAGGAGACCCCTCAAGCCACATAGCATTAGCTAGGTCAAACTATGAATACTGTGTTGGCAGTCATTCACAAACTCATGTGCCACACATGCCTCTTTTAGTATTACTATGAACAGAACACATTATGGCAGCCACATGTATTTTATATCATCTTTACTTTCATAACTGTTTTTCCAGTACACTGTACAGCTCCATTGTCAAGACGAATCTTGAGTAGGCATACTTGTTTTCTGTTAGACAGTGACCCAGAGAGAGAAACAGTGAGAGAAAGGATGATGATAGTGAGGAGAGCCGCAGCTAACAATTTACTGGCCTCCCTTCCCTGGTAGAAGATGTTGTAGGTGAGGCCTATCAGGCAAAGTAGCATTGTATAAGGTTTTGGCGAAGCTAGCTGCCACTCAGCATGGTGTCCTCGGCTCGTGTGGGGTCACATGGGGGATCCAGGGGTGATCCAAAAGTATATCCATTCATAGTCCATGGGATAGTGTGAGATAACAGAATACACCGAAGAGCAGCACTATATCTCCAACTTTAGGACGGGCATACATTAAAGCTCCACCCATCTTGTCTAAACAGCATGCCTCTGAATCGCTCCATGGTGAGACTGCACCTTGAGTACTATGTACAATTCTGGTCACCACATCCCAAAAAAGATATAGTTGCAGTGGAGAAGGTACAGAGAAGGGCAATCAAAATGATAAAGGGGATGGAACAGCTCCCCTATGAGGAAAGGCTAACGATGTTAGGACTATTCAGCTTGGAGAAAAGACAGCTTAGAGTGGATATGGTAGATGTCTTTAAAATCATGAGAGGTCTAGAATGGGTAAATGTGAATCTTATTTACTCTTTCAGATAATAGGACTAGGGTTTAAAAAAGGTTTTCTTGCTGTAAATTTTAAAATGATAAAAATAAAAAAAATAAAAAAGGTTTGGATAAGTTCTTGGAGGAGAAGTCCATTAACTGCTATTAATCAAGTTGATTTAGGGAATGACCACTGCTATTACTGGCATCAGTAACATGTGATCTACCAAGGGGGTAATTTTCAAAGGAGTTACGCGCATAAATGTAACTACTATTGTAGCAATTTTCAAAAGCCATTTACTCACGTAAAGTGCACTTATGCGAATAAATCCTATGGACGATTCAATGGCATATATTGTAGCAATTTTCAAAAGCCCACTTACTCGAGTAAAGTGCATTTACATGCGTAAAACCCAGATTTACGCATGTAAATGCTTTTTAAAATCCGCCCCTTAGTGTTTAGGTACTGGCCAGGTACTTATAGCCTGGATTGGCCACTGATGGAAACAGGATGCTGGGGTTGATGGACCCTTGGTCTGATCCAGTATGGCAATTTCTTATGTTTTTATGGTATATATAACAAAATACCTGATTCACATAGGGCCGGATTTTAAAAGCCCTACACGTGTAAATCCAGAGGATTTACGTGCATGGGGGGTTACGTGCGCCGGGCCTATTTTAAAAATCGTGTAAAGCCCTGGGATGTGTATAAGTCCCGGGGCTTGCAAAAACGGGCGGTCCAGGGGTTGGGCCAGAGGCCTCAGACGTAGCGGCCATTTGCTGCTGTGTCGGAGGATTGCGTGCCGGCAGGATGCTGGCACGCACAACTTGCGCCTGTCTGGAAGAAGGGGCAAAAGGTAAGACAAAGGTCGGGGGGGGTGGTTAGAGTAGGACTAGGTGGAGGAAAAGTCAGGGTAAGGGGTGGGAAGGTCAGGCTAGGGGGAAGGGAATGGGGAAGGCAGCGCAGCTCAGTGCGCGCAAGGTGCACGCGCCGACCCCCGATTTTATAACATGTGCGCACATGTTATAAAATCAGGCGTACATATGTGCGCGGCAGGTAGCATGGCACATGTACGCCTGCGCACACCTTTTGAAATCTACCCCTAAGGTTTTTTCCCGTAGACACAAAATGGGAGAAAAACATTAATGAATCTGACCCAAAGTGCTATAAGAACTGAAAAATGAAATTACAGATCAACTATTAGTAATCTGTAAACAATTATTAAAATCTGCTATGAAACCTATGTTGGCTTAGCCAAGGCAATGTTATTTTTTTTTTTTGAAGGCATGAATAAATCTGTGGATATAGCTGAGCCAGCTGATATGGTGTATCTAGATTTTTCATAAATTGTTTGACAAAATACCTCTTGAGAGACTTGAGGAAATTAATAAGTCATGGGATTGGAACATAGTCAGCTTTTGTGGTGTGAGATGATATTGCATACAGCACAGTAAATGAGGGGGCACCATGGGCTGAAGATGGAAGGAAGGTCAGTGGGGCCACAGCAAAGCCCATCTCACCATGGCCCAAATTGAGAAGAAAAGCTGGTGGTGTCACAGTGAATCCCATTCCCCCATGATCTGAAGAGAATGGGAAGCCCTGAGAGTATGTATGTATGTGTGTGAGAAAGAGAGTGCCTGTGTGCATGTACATTTGTGTGTGTGATAAAGAGCCTTTGTGCATGAATGTATATATGAAAAAATGATTTTTTTATGTATGTTTGAGAGCCTGCCTGCATGTGTGTTCATGTGTGCGATCCAGCAGTAGGGGGGGAGACATTCAACATCTACTTAATAGACGGGAACATCATTGGATATACACTTTAAAGACCATGGATCCCCGTGGTCTGAATGAAAAGATCAACTGGTATTCATTAATCTGACATCAGGTTCGGCCACAAATACTGTGGGAACGAAGATGGATGCCTGCACGGGCGAAAGTGGCCCTTGTGCGTGCAATTGGGCCGCTCAAGGTGTGAAGTCACGATGTTTGGCGTCACGACATGTGACGTCACGCCTTGAGCGGCCCAATTGCACGCACAGGGGCTGCTTTCGCCCGTGCAGGCATCCATCTTCGCCTCCGGGAGGCAGGGGAGCCGCGATCCGTCTCCGCCAATGTCCATCTCTGGAGGAGGGCTGCGAAAAAAGTAAGTCGTTGCTTTACACTGCCAGTCCTCTCTCCCCTCCTCCCGAAGCAAGGCTGCTTTATGCGCCTTGCTTTGGGAGGAGGGGAGAGAGGACTGGCAATCCTGAGCATAGGAGAACCGTCCACTTCGTTGCTACTTTTTTTTTTTTTGGCTTTTTCGATTCTTTAGATTTTTTCCGCTTTCATTGCTTCAGGAGGAGGGGGGAGAGGACTGGGGCTGCCCCGGAGACCAGCACCCATTGACACAGCCAGGGCAGGTGAGCGGGGGCTGGGGGTAAGTTTGCCGCCTACCCTTACCCCTGTCTCTAACGCAGGGGTAAGGGAGGGCGGTAAGTTAGCAGGTTAAACGCGCGGCAAAACGGCAGGGTAAAAAAGCGATAGTCGGGGCGCACATTACTGTATGGGAGGGACTAGTTAATTTGATCGTTTACATCTAATATACATGCCGCGGGTGGAAGGGGTTACCCGGTGATTTAAAGAGGTGGTAAGAATTGGTTAAAGGGGATTGTGTATCGCAGGAAGGGCTAACGCGGCTGGAAAGTGAGTAGAAAGCGGGTTAGGAGCAGGGATAACCGTGGCCGCACTCTACTGTATTGACCTGAAAGTTAGTAACGTCTTTGTTATGTGCTGCATGCTGTACAACAAGTACCTGAATCTATCTTCTCTAGACAAAGTAGTGAAAATAGAAGAGAGAAAGGGGATAAGTAAGCTGAGGAAGATGAAAGAACTATCTAAAACAGCATCTCAAACTTTTTCAATATTTCTCCTAAGAGCTATTTGTTAGCTGGAAGGAGTATGGTGTGGTAGTGAGGTCATGACATAGCAGATTTTGATGTTAGATGCAGGGAGGATAACTGTCAAATGACTGTGGGTTGCAGCATATATGCAAATATATGACCATGCATCTTTTTACCATGATATTTTATAACCCATAACTTTTATAAAATACATGTATCTCTACCCCACAACATATGTGAGTATGTATTCTTGTGTGTGAATACATGCAAAAAATTGAAACCACATATATCAATGCATTGAACAAGTATTTTTCCTACCTATTTTAAAAATATAAGTATGTATATTTTATGGGCAAAAATAAAGTAGGATGTGCTTGCATAAATCCTGATTTAAGAGTGTAAGACAACCAACTTTAAAACATGTGCATAAATTAAATTAATATGTTTACTAATTAGTCCACCAGTTTGCCCAGTACTTCCCCAGATTAGAGACCTTCCTGGTTCTTCTGCATGAACTATTTCCATTTCACCCAGACCTCCCACCCAGTCAGTAATACACAACAAACAACTTTAATATCACTTGTGCCAGATAATTAACAGGTATAAAAGTTGGCAAATGTACACGTGTGTCTTAAAATAGCAACTTATGCATATGTCTTAGCCCTGCCCTGACCTCCTGCCCTATTTATTTGTGTGTGTGTGTATCTTTGCACATAAAAGTAAATGTGCACATTTTTTACTTTTATAAAATATGAAATTCATACCTTCTTATGCTACTTACACACATCTATGCTTATTTTTACACACACAACATTTTGAAAATTCAGCTATAAGTGTGTCTGTGTTCCTGGCCTGATTTGTGTGTGTATTCTTCTTTGTCTTATAAAGATGCTGCTCTGTTAGAAAGTCCTCTTTATTTCCCCCAGGACATTGTTATGAATTCATAACTTTTTGTCTGATGCTTTTAGTCTGTGGTGGGGTACTAGACAAGGATGCCCATTGTCTCAATTTTATTCAGCATTATATTGGAGCTTTTGGCCTATTCTATTTGACAAGCTGCATTGGTAAAGAGGATAATGATAGACAATACCAGCAGGGTTTTGCTCTATGCAGAAGACATTAGTTTCTTTATCAAATGTTGGGTCTTCCTTCCAGTTCTCCTCAAATTAAACAGTTTTCTGTGATTTAAGATTATAAGGTGAATCAGGAAATGTCTTCGTTCCCACTCAATGCGTATTGTCTGAAAGAACAATTCAACTCTATGCAGTTACACAGGGGTGCATCAAATATGAAACGTGGGAATTCTCTTCTGTAAATACATCAAAGAGACATTGAAAAGGAATATGGACTCTACTGTCCAAAACGTTCAAGGATTAACAGCCAAGTAGCCATTATTTCATTCTTTGTGGGTAGGTTAGACGTTCAAGTACTTCATAGTTCCTGTAATTACTGATATTTTAGTTAAGTAGCTAGCTCTTCTCCCATTTAGATTTTTTATAAATATGCGGATAAGTTGTTGATTTCTTTTTTATGGCGTGGAAATACTCTGAGGATAGCTTTAGATAAAATAAAACTGCTCAATAGTGAAGGCGGGAAGAAGTGTCAACCTCCCTAGTGCTTTGGGATATCATCTGATATGCATATTAATGATAGGAAGCAAAGGGGACGAGAATCGTCACTTAAGAAGTCCAGATAGCTAACAAGTAAATTTTAAAAGGAGCACATTGCATCCATAAATGCTTGTATTGGGCACGCAAGCAAAAATATGCTTGATTTTATATTGTGCATGCAAGTACATGCGTACCATTTTAAAAATTCCTACTGCACATGTGTGTTGGAGCCTTTATGAGTATACTCACAAGTGACGGGGGGGGGGGGGGGGGAGAAAGAGAGAGAGAGAGTCTTTTAAAGAAACAAACAATCAGGCCTGCTTAGGACGTAAGGGTGTGTAGACCCTTGTAACACTGCCCCCCTCCCCCCCCAAACCCACCCTGAGTTGAAAGTTCACCTCTTACAGTGGGAGATATATATAGAGTGTCAGATTGTCTGTCTCTCTCCCCTTCCTTCCCTCTTTCCTGACTTTCAAGACCAGTAGTAAAGTTACACAGGTAACATGGCACATGTTCCCCACCCTGGAACACCCATGCCCTGCCTCTTTTCTGACTTTTCATATACACGTACTTCCCAGCTTTCTCAAATTTCACATTGCTCATGCATAGCCCACATATGCCTGTAAGGGGCCATTTTTACATGAATAATACTTTTAAAATCTACTTATAAGGGTGGAAAGGAAGACAGCAACTCCATGAAATGCATCCTCCAAGTAGTATCAGAAAACATCACATTCAGAGAACTACAATTATCCCATTTAGGAAACTGGATGATAAATAGCCTATAGAATGCTGATTTTATTCAATTCTCTCTTAAAAATAAATAATGTTCCTATTTTTCAGTCATTATGGCAAAGGAAAAGGAATTAGAAATTGGGGCATGTTGTTCGAGGAGGAAAAGCTCTAGCTCTTGCAGAACTGCAGACTTGTTCTGACTTATCCGCTTTTAAATTGTACAAGTTGAAGCATTATACTTATGGGAGTGGAATTCAATTATATCAACTTGTGCTCAACCAGTGTGTCTTGAAGACTGTAAAATCCTTTTGAATTCCCAGAGGAAGAGAGTGTTGTGGTTCTATAATTATATCAATATTAATGGTTTAGTGGGAATCATGGGACTTAAGAGGGTTTGGGAAATAAATGTAGGATATCAATTACAGGACACATTTTGGATGAGATATTAAGACAAATCTATGTGGATGTCCCAATCAGCATCCCTTAGGCAATCATTCTTTTTGTAGCCCTCAAGGTAATATAGATCTTAGTTAAAATTGCAAATATTAAAAAAAAAAAAAAAAATAAAACTATGGGAAAATTGTAATTGTTGATTCTGCAACGGATATTTAGGAATTTTATATTTCAATGTTACTGGAATGTGCTATGGAGGATTATCTAAACAATCAATTGTTGGATTACATTGCCTTGTCTGTAAATTTATTAGAATGGCATGTTGTTTCTATTGGCAATCTTGATACCCAAACAAAGGTTGCTGGATTTATTGCTGGCTTTGTCGGTATAGTTTATTTTAAATAACCAGGACATTTCAGACATTACAATGACATTATGGTGGAACTTGAATGGGCTATGGCTGAGAAAAAGGGCATTTTGTGTTCTGGTCAAATAATTTAGAAGTCAATGGGGTACATTTTCAAAAACAGCGCGCACGCATACTTTTGTTCGTACAATCGGCAAACAAAAGTACGCTGGATTTTAAAAGATTCTCGAGTATCTTTTAAAATCTGGGGTCGGCGCACACAAGGCTGCACAAAATTGGCAGCCTGCGTGCGCCGAGCAGCCCGCCTCTGTTCCCTCCGAGGCCGCTCCAATTTTGGAACTTTTTTTTTGTCCCCTCCTCCACCTTTCCCCTATCTAACCCCCCCCCCCGGCTGTACCTAAATCTCCCCCCTACCTTGTTCGATGGAGTTACACCTGCTGCTGGCAGGTGTAACTTGCGTGCGCCGGCTGGCCAGGCCCAGACACAGGCCGCTGTGTCGGGGCACCTGGCCACGCCCCGGACCACCCTGGACCACAGACACGCCCCCAGATCGCCCATTTTAGCAAGCCCCGAGATTTGTGCGCATCCCGGGGCTTTGTGCACACCGGCATCCTATGCAAAATAGGCGTGCAGGGCTTTTAAAATCTACCCCAATGTGTACTTTTTTGTAAAATGCAAATTAAGAGATTATTTTGCCTTCCAAGTGCAGAAGCAGCATGACTTATGTTTTTGATGTTTCTATGATTTGAAGTCTGTTGTTCAGCCCTCAAAGTGTTTTTTGTATAAAATATTTAAATTTTATTTTGTGTTGGTATAAAACAAATGTTTGTTTTATGAAACAAAGAAAATGAAGTTAAGTTGTAAACAGCAGTAATGTACATGGAAAAAAAAATTCAGTTCAATTCATGACTTCAGTTGTTTGCCTCCATGTTTCATTTTGTTTATTTCAAACAAGAATATATTTTTTCATTTATATGTGATATTGGTTCATATGTTTTCCACTAGAATCAATGGGGGAAGCAATGCATCCTATTTTGGGTTGTAACATTAGGGTTTTTTATTCAATGTTATTGAAACTTGCAGGTAGGCATCAACAGCAGAGGAACAATACTCCAAGACACGAAGAGTGGGGTAAAGAAGCATCAAGATTGGCATGAATAACCCAAGGCAAAGAGTGTCATGAACAGATCAATTCACTATGAGAGAGACAAAGTAGCAACAATGGTGGCAATAATAATCCAAGGCAACAAAAGAGGAGCAACGCAGCACCAATAGTGGTGTCAAAACCTCAAGGCATAGCATGACTGTAAAGCAGCAAGTACATTGGAATAAATACCCCAAGCCATAGAATGAGGGGTAAGGTAGAAATCACACCAGCATCAAGAACCCAAGGCACAGAGTGAAGGTGAAGGCAAGCACAGTGGCATAAAGTCCCTAAGGTATAGAATGGGGGTAAGGCAGCAAATAGAGTGGCATGAATACCCCAAGATATTGTGAGAGGAGCAAAGCAGTGCAGCAATAGTAGCTCTCAAAGGCACCATGAGAGGCCAGGAGCAGACTGCGAAGTAACACTGGCAGAATAACATAGCAAGGAGATGAGCAGTGCTCATGGATCAGAGTAGGCAGCAGAAGCAGCAGTAGCAACTGGCAACACCACAACTAAGTGTGAAAAATGTGGGCATTGGTTCGGTAAAGTTGTGTACTAAGTCTTTCTGCAATTAACACGGTAATTCAGGGAAACCCAACAGGGGCAGATTTTTTTTTTTAATAAAGACCGATGAAAAATAAAAACAATGAAAATCTCAGTGATATAGTCAAATCAAATCAACATCTGCAACATAGGCTTAATGGATATATGTTCGACCGCCACTTTGCTCAACCCATATAATATTTGTAGGAAGAGCTTAAAAAAGGTCTTCATGATTTTTTAAAGGTTTTTTTTTGGTTGGATGCATATAAAATCTTAAAATACTTAAGAGGTAAATATTCGGCTGTTACGCGACTAGTTAAATTACGTGGATACCCATACTCAACTAACCGGGACATTCAGCGGCAGAGCTGCAGCGCTGAAAATACTCTGATAAGTTACAGTTAGCCAGATATGCAGAGAAAGCCAGTTAACTTAACCAGCTAACGCAGCTCCTCCCCGGAATGCCTACCTCCCACCCCATCAATGTCCCCAACTTACCTGGCTAAATTCTAGCCAGATACCGTAATTTATTTGTACCCCTTAAATTGCTAATACTGCTTCAATCTTTATAAAAAGACTAGTGAGCAAAATGATAATTTCTAAATGCAAGAGAACACATATCTTGTGAAAGTCAGTTTTTTCAGGTTCCTTGACCTGGAACAATGTTTTGTGAAAAATCTTTCAATTACGTTCTCACATGTGGACAGTCCAACCAACCAAGATATTTAAAAAATCTCTGTAAAGATCAACATTTCCACCAACTAGCATCAGTGATAAGGACTCACAATTTCCTCTGCCATTAAGAATACTTGTTTACTAGGCATGCTAGTGGCTGGATAGGAGAGGAAATAATGGTTCACTTTGACCGGGTCTGAGCCTTGTGAGCTCAATATGCCAATTAATCTGTGGCCATTTCCTTGATGGATTCCATGCGGTAGATTTTAAAAAAAGAGCGTAATTGCGTACTTTTGTTCGTGCAGCAGGCGCAAACAAAAGTACGCTGGATTTTATAAGATATGCGCATAGCCGCGTGTATCTTATAAAATCCTGGATCAGCGCGCGCGCAAGGCTGCCGATTTTGGGCAGCCTGCGCACGCCGAGCCGTGCAGCCTGCCTCCGTTCCCTCCGAGGCCGCTCCGAAATCGGAGCGGCCTCAGAGGGAACTTTCCTTCAAACCCCCCACACCTTCCCCTCCCTTCCCCTACCTAACCCACCCCCCCGGCCCTATCTAAACCCCCCCCCTTTACCTTTGTCCCTCGATTTACGCCTGCTAGAAGCAGACGTAAATCTACGCGTGCCAGCGGACTGCTGGCGCACCGTCATCCGACCTGGGGGCTGGTCCGGAGGCCTCGACCATGCCCCCGGGCCGGCGCCACGCCCTCAGTACCGCCCCCAAATGCCATGTCCCGCCCCTAAAATTCCACGTCCCAGCCCCGAAACGCCGCGTCATTCAGCCCCGCCCCGACACGCCCCCTTAAAAAAAACCTGGGACTTACGCGCATCCCGGGGCTCTGCACGCACCGGCGGCCTATGCAAAATAGGCGCGCCGGCACGCGAGGGCCCTGCTCGTGTAAATCCGGGTGGATTTACGCGAGCAGGGCATTTAAAATCCGCCTGTATAAGCATGTGATTTAAAGTTGTGCTGGAGTCTGAGGATTTCAGGCAAGTTTATTATCATAAATACTTTTCCTGATTTGAGTAGAATGTGCAGAACTGCTGAAAAGAGGAACGACACTGCATGCAACAGCACAACTCACCTGGGGTGATTAATGGTATTTATTGTATCTCTTAACAGCTCTCCAGCCCCTGAAGCAGACACATCGGGGTAGATTTTAAAAAAGAGCGCAATCGCGTACTTTTGTTCGCGCACCAGACCCAAACAAGAGTACGCCGGATTTTAATAGACACGCATGTAGCCGTGCATATCTTAAAATCCGGGGTTGGTGCGCGCAAGGCTGTGCAAAATCGGCAGCCTGCGCGCCGAGCCGCGCAGCCTGCCTCCGTTCCCTCCGAGGCAGCTCCGAAATCAGAGCGGCCTCGGAGGGAACTTTCCTTCAACCCCCCCACACCTACCCCTCCCTTCCCCTACCTAACCCCCCCCTGCCTTTGTTTGAAAAGTTATGCCTGTGCACCGGCCATGCAATTTGGAGGCCATGCCCCTAGGCTGGAACCATGCCCGCAGCCCCGCCCCGGATGACGTGCTGCCGCAACATGCCCCTGACATGCCCCAACACGCGTCCCGGGGCTTGCACGCCGCCAAGCCTATTCAACATAGGCTCAGCGCGTGCAGGGGGTACTTGGGGCAGGTTTTCGGGGGGGGGTGCGCGTACCCCTTTGAAAATCTTCCCCATTGTGTCAAAACACTGGCAGTGTCAGGCAGTCATACAGCTCTAAAAAGAGGAACTTATGATTTCAGCCACCGTATGTGAGTAATAAAATACGTTGGATGGGGTTTTTCGGTCATAATTTTATTAGAGTGGTTATCAAGCAGAGGTGATATGGGACAGTATCTTCAGGTTACACAATATTTTATTCTGAAAAAAGGAAAAAGCAGTTAATAATTAAAAATCAAGAATTAAAAATGAATGACTGGCACATTTTCACAGGACACTTACATAGTTAAAATGGAACCTGACCCTTTTAGAGATTAAACCATAAAGTGATTCAGTCCCTAAGTAGGGGTACCAGACACCAGAGTTTCATCAGGAACATATTGAATCCCTGAGGTTTGTATCTATGAAAGGTACAACAAGAGGAGTTGATTTGTAAAATGCAGTCTCTCTCTTCTGCAACAGCAGTGGTTGTGTGATAAAAACTAGTAAAGCAATGACAATGCAAAGAAAAAAGGTGTAGTTATTTCTGATGTTAAACCCCCATTGTTCTATCATATTCCATGTTAGCAAAGCCTCATTTCCATTAAGTTCTCCCACTTGCATACTAAATGTTAAATTTACATACTAAGGTGCTTTGTGCTATTTATGACATGCGTTAGAGTTGTTTAATGCGCGTTCGGACCCCAATGCATTTTGATGAATGACCACCTTAGATGGCTAACTTCGGGAGTCACTAATCAGTTAAATTTAGTCACCAAAATTCACTAGTTAAATTTGGGCGCCTAATTAATGGACAGCTCTGGAAAATTTCTCTGGTCAAGCTCATGATATAGCTGGCTACCATGGACTTTCAGGGTTATTTGGCTAAAATTAAGTGGCCAATCCCAATCTGCATAAATTTCTGGTCAAAATCTAGCTGCATCAATTTTGGATAAATTGTTTTGAATTTTCAGTCACAACCCGTTGTTTCTGAAAATGTGCTTCAGACCACCATTTAACTTTTAGCCGGCATACTTAGTTGCTCCCGAACTGGCAGAAACTTTGCCTCCTAGCTGTTCCACTTTCTTTCCAAAATCAAAATACAAACAAGTACAACTCATACTGCTTCTTATAAGTAACAAGCAAAACATGTATCCATAGTAACAATAAGGATATTCATATCCGAACTGATAGAAAGCTTGATGCAAGAAAACCAGATACTATGTTAAAAGAGAAAAACACAAGAACAGCACTGCTAATAGAAGTGTTAATACGAAGTGACTATTCTATGGAATGTATGGAGAGAGAGAAGATGTAATCAGACCACGAAAAGATGGCAGAAAGATACTGAAATATTGGATGTCATTAGTTCGATTTAAAAAAAAAAAAAAAGAGAGAAAAAAACCTTCCAGGCACATCATGTTTATATATATATTATAGCAATGAACTGCACGTTGAAACTCTCTTTGGTACAAAGCAAGTATTAAGAAGGGCAATCAAAATAAATCTGAGGGATTGAGATCAGATAAAATATAACTTGGCTTAAAGTTCATTCTTGTCACAAGATGCACAAAAACGAACCCATTTGAAAACATTATATCTGAGAGAGGTATAATGGTAATAGACTAAAAGAAGATTATGTATCTCAGAAGATGCCTTGGAGATTTTCCTAACTAAACTGACCTTTTGGAAGTCATGTTATTGATTCTGAGGCCATTGCTCTGTCTAATAAGTCGTATCTCATAACTGTGAATTTGCCCTCTATTATTGGTTGTGTCTCCTTATTTAAGTAGTCTATCATGAAGTACAGTACAGTGCATCAATCTTCACTTGCCTGGTTTCTTGTGGTGCATTTTTTAGACTACCGTGTTTGGCTTACCCTCTGCAGGAGTGGAAAACCATCATTACAGGGCATTTGGATTTAAAAGATGCATTAGGTAAATCAAAACAGATGCATTTTTCTGATTATGTCTGAGGTGTAAACAGCACTGATGAAACAGTCACTGCAATTTGCAAAGAAACAAAAGAAAGGAAAGCAAACATTACTAAAGCCATGAAATACATCTTTGGAAACAGAGTATTCAGACTCTTGTATTTAAAGATCCAATTATTTTTTTTATTTCCTGCCAAGACATTTTTGGCAATGACAGTAGAGCAATTTAAATCAAATTACATGTCTATAAAAGACTGATTCATAAATCAAGAGCATTCAGCTAGCAAGATCCTATCCCTTTTATAAATTTCAGATTAGAGTGAATATCAAATTGTCTGCAGTTTACTGGCCCAACAGATCACCAAGCATAAAACACTAGATTTAAGAAGTTGCTCACTGATTATTACTTATTCAGATTTGCCATAAAGGGCAGGGTTAAATAACACACAACATAACAGTAAGGTCTGTACAAATTGAGATTTAGAATATTTTCAGCAGAAAGTTGTTCACTACGTTCTGAGACTGAGTATAATTGCATCCTATGTCAAAAAACTTCAATTTTGAGTCCAAGTGGAATAAATACTGTTTGCTTGTTTTCTGGTCATCTCCAAAACTTTAGTACAATGTCAATGTCTATGTATGTCATGACCCTTATTATTCCATTTCAGACCAGCAAAATGGTTTTCATAACATTCCTAGCATCTGGAACTGGTTAGAAAAATGAATTGGAAAGATGTCAAGTGGTCAAAGACTTAAACTAAGCTTAAATTGCTTCCATTGTTTTATTTCAACAGCTACACTCTCCTTCTCCATAAGCATCAATGATCAAAATGGAAAGAAAATTAATATATTTTTTTCTATTGGAAAATATCTTATAAATAGAAGTAAATACAGTGATACATTAGGCTTTAAAATGGTTGATTTTATTATCAAAAAATGGAGAAAAACTATTTTGAATTTCTTACTATTCTTTGACTTGCTTTCTTTCTACTATAAGCATCATTGTAAATCAAGGAGAACCACTATTTCATTAAAAACACACTTCGTCAGTCCACTACTAGGAAACCCTCTAAGGGTGGCATTCCTTGAAAGCTCCATTAAAAAAACTAATAAGTAGACTATCACAAAAAGAGCAGTAGGAAAGAGAAATATTAATTAAGGACCAAGCATTTATTGATGTATTTAATTATTTATACATATTAAATTATATGCTTAATTTAAGAAATTACATTTAATAGAATATATTTGCATTCACTATCCAATTAGCCTGTGGAATTCATTGACAAAGGATGTCATAAGGAAAAACAATGCATCAAACTAGGTAAGACCAGGTCCAAACCCAGCATTCTGTCTCCAATAATGGTCAATCTGGGTTATAAGTATCAGGAAGCTCCCATAGGGTAGGTCAATTTCTTGTAGCTCATTTCTAGGAGTAAGTCATGACAGTCCCAAGTCTACCTGGCTAATAATGATTTATGAATTACTTTTACAGGAACGTGTCCAAACCCTATTTAAACCGACATATGATAGATGCCTTTATCGCATCATCCAGCAACAAATTCCACAGCTTTATTGTGTATTGAGTTTAAAAAAAAAAAAGACAACCTCTTTGATTTGTTTTAAAGCTGCTAATTGTTAATTTGTCATATCCCTTAGTTTTAGTGCTATTTGAAATGGAAAATTACCATGCTCTATTAATCTGTTCTACCCAGTTTATGATTTCATAAACCTCTATCATATCATCTCTCAATTGTCTCTGTTGCAAGCTGAAGATCCCTATACTATTTAGTCTCTCTTTATAAGGAAGACATTTAATCCTCTAACATTTTAGTTGCCTTTCTTTGCACTCTTAGTAAGACTATATGCAGAATTGCATAATAATATTCAAGGTACAGTTACACAATGGATCAATATGGAAGCATTATGATATCTACATTTTAATTTTCCATTCCTTTTAAAATTAGGGATGTGCAATAGTTTTTTCCCAAATTAGGCAATTTCAACGAAATTGCCTAATTCGGAATGGTTCAGGAGAACCGAAAAATGATCAAATTTTTTCCTGATAGTGAGCACTATTGGGAGTGTGCACTAACGTGGCAGAGTTTTAGTGTGCACTATCCCAAAAATCGGGGCCCCTGAAAAAAAAAAGCCCCCGAATCGCGGGAAAAATGAAATTCCCATGGGGGGCCCTGAAACGAAGCCCATCATGATATTTAGACCCAAAGCACATCTCTAAAATAATTCCTAACATATTTGATTGTTTTTTATTATCACCATCATACACTGAGCTGAAAATTTCAATGTATTGTCCACAATGACTCCAAGATCCTTTCTTTGGTTTGTGACTCCTAATATGGAATACAGCATTGGATACCTATACTTCGGTTTATTTTTCCCTTATTTGAACCACTTTCCAATTGTCCACATTACAATTCTGGTCGCCGCATCTCAAAAAAGATATAGTTGCGATGGAGAAGGTACAGAGAAGGGCAACCAAAATGATAAAGGGGATGGAACAGCTCCCCTATGAGGAAAGGCTGAAGAGGTTAGGGCTGTTCAGCTTGGAGAAGAGACGGCTGAGGGGGGATATGATAGAGGTCTTTAAGATCATGAGAGGTCTTGAACGAGTAGATGTGACTCGGTTATCTACACTTTCGAATAATAGAAGGACTAGGGGGCATTCCATGAAGTTAGCAAGTAACCCATTTAAGACTAATCGGAGAAAATTCTCTCACTCAACGCACAATAAAGCTCTGGAATTTGTTGCCAGAGAAGGTAGTTAGTGCAGTTAGTGTAGCTGGGTTCAAAAAAGGTTTGGATAAGTTCTTGGAGAAGTCCATTAATGGCTATTAATCAATTATACTTAGGGAATAGCCACTGCTATTAATTGCCTCAGTAGCATGGATTCTTCTTAGTGTTTGGGTAATTGCCAGGTTCTTGTGGCCTGTTTTCTGGCCTCTGTTGGAAACAGGATGCTGGGCTTGATGGACCCTTGGTCTGTCCCAGCATGGCAATTTCTTATGTTCTTATTTCAGCTGCTATTTGGAAGTCTAGTTTCCCAGTTTTGGCAAAGATTTCCTGCAATTCCTCACAATCCACTCATGTTTTTACAGCTTTGAATACTTTTTTTTTTTTTTAATCATCTGCACATTCAGTGCTGATACCAGGGTGTCCAGCCATCCTAGGCAGTGACATCAGGCCCATCTTGCACCTCCTTTTCTTTCAAAAAGACCTCCATTGCATTGTGCCACCGCACCCCGCCCACTTCTAGCACCCCAGGCAGTCACCTAGTCCATTATTTACCTTTCTCCATTAGAAAATCTGACCATTTAGTTCTACTCTCTGCTTCCTATCTTTTAAACAGTTACCAATACACAATAGGATGACTCCTCCTATCTCATATCTTCTTAATTTTCTAGAGTCTCTCATGAGGAATTTGTCAAATGCTTTCTGAAAGCTCAAATATATTCTCTATTGATTTTTTCACCCTTTTCCACATGTTTATTGACATGTTCAAAATAATCTAAAAGATTGCTAAAGTAAATCTTCCCTTTGCTAAATCCATGCTGGCTTTCCTCCATTAAACCAAATCTTTTCATATGGCCAATAATTTTGCCCTTTATACCATTTTGCTTGGCATGAACATTAGGTTCACCATTCTATTTCTCAGATCACTCGTATAGCATTTTTAAATAATTGCTATTACTTTGGCTACCCTTCAATTTTCAGGTACTGTGACTGATTTTAATAACAGGTTACAGATTACTAGTAACAGGTCAGTAATTTCATATTTGAGTTCTTTCAGAATGCTGAGGTGAATACCATTTTGCCCTTGTGATTTTTTAAACTGAGATGGTAACTTTAAAATGAGCATGTGTGCCCATATACATGCATATGTGGTTCTGACTGCATATGTGCTAGCATTCTGTTTTGTCTGCACAAATGTGAATGCATTTTATAAAATACATCCCAGCTCACACATGTGTGCTCCTACTTTTAAGTGCTTGTATGAACATCTGCTAATCATGCATTTTCCTTAGGGGAAAGCTGACTTTTACACATGCATTTGAGCTAATTTTATAACACGTGCATGCAGGAAATAACCAGTTTTACAAATTAGTCTCAGATTGCTTAGTCAATCCATAGGTCATCAAAAAAACCTTAGTTATTTATTCTGCACTCCAGTTTACCCAGACTCTTCACCCAATCAGTAGTTGGCTATAAAGAGTGTTACTGTGACTTATACCTGATAAATAGCAGAAGTAAATGAGCTCAGGTAACAGCAGTATGCAAGCCGCTTCCCGCTGGTTATAAAATTGGGTGTTATGTGCATAAATGCTAGCCCCACCCCTGTTCCTAGCCTGCCCCTTTTTATGCCTGCTGGTTTGTTTGCATACCAGTACTTGAGCACTTAGGTGAGAGGTGTATAAATAGGTCTGACATGCATTCGTATGTGCATTATTGGTGCGTATACCTCTTAAAATAAACCCTTTAAGTTTCTCATTTTGCTCGATTACATCTTACTATTTCAAAGTGATTTGTTACATTTCCTCTGAATCATTCCCTACAAAAATTGTTTTCCAGTGCAGATATCTCCCCACCTCCTCCTCAGTAAAGACTGAAGCAAAGAATTCATTTAATTTTTCTGCTATGGACTTTGCCTCTGAGTATACCTTTTGCCCTTTCTACATCTAGCGTCTCAACTTATTCCCTCACAGGTTTCTTCCTTCAAATGTACTTGGAAAAAATGTTAGTAGTTTTTGCTTCTATGGCATGCTTATCAATTTTTTTTGACCTGCCTTATTAATATTTTACATTTAAATTTGAGTCCTTATTCTCTCTTGTATATTCCTCAATTGGATCTGCTTTCTATTTTTTGAAAGATGGCCTTTAAACTTTAATTGCCTCTGTTTCCTCATCTTTTAGCCATGCTGGCACTCATTGGTTCTTCCTTCAACATTTTTTTTAATGCATGTATACATTTATTGGAGCTTCTGGGATGGCATTTCTAAACAAAGTTCATGCCACATTCAAACTTTTAACCTTTGCAACAGTTCTTTTTAGTTTTGTCTTGCTACTTTCATTATTTTATTGTTGTCATTTTATAGTTGAATGCTTCTGCAGTCATTTTACTTAATGTCCTCCCACCAGTTTTGGCCTCATCAAAATGTTATACATTTTGCATGAACATCACCTGTGAAAAAAAGGGGCCTGGTTAGGATAGTGCAACATGTGCTTTGCAAGTTGGCTGAGAAGTGCCCACACAGTCATTTCCTTGTTTTGAGAGAGAGAGAGAGAGAGAGAGAGAGAGAGAGAGAGAGAGAGAGAGAGAGAGAGAGAGAGAGAGAGAGAGAGAGAGAGAGAGAGAGAGAGAGAGAGAGAGAGAAATACTCTTTATAAGGCTTTCAGTCGACAACTATTTATACCACTATAGGAGGGATATCTATTAACTCAAGGAGAGGTATTGGTGGTGGCCTAGGGTTTGGGGGCCAGTTTTACATGCACAGGCAGACATATGAACAGAACAGTACACATCAGTGAAGATAGGATATAATTTTTAATGAGGAAAGATACACAAAGATGAGATTTCTACAATGTTCTCTCACCCTGGCTTGAGCTGCATCAGATCAAAATCACATCAAATCTTCACTGATGTGTACTCTGCTGTTTGTACGTCTGCTTGTGCATGTAAAACTGACCCCAAAACCCTAGTCCACTATCAAAACCTCACCTTGAGTCACTAGATGACCCTTCTATACCGGTATAAATAGTTGACTAATATGTGTGCCATCCTTGAGGCTCGCTCTCTCTCCCTCTGTACTCTCTACTCCACTCTCCCCACTTGAAAATGCCCGAAATTCCATTTCAGGCATATTAAACAGCTTAATGCCAGGAAAAAAGATGTAGCTATTTCCAGAGTTAAATATGTGCATTAACATGCGTTATGGTATCACAGGCAGCATTAATGCCCCTGATTTTCATAAACCCTGCCCAAACTCCTCCCCTTTGACTAAAAACTAAAAATTTGCATTTGTATCTTGCGATGCAATAAATAACGCATGCATTATGGTGTTATCGTGGGCATTAGGGCCCTAACACATTTTGATGAATGACGCCATTTGTTCTGATCACTTGCTCTGGGGGGGGGGGGGGGTGTTAAGTGAGGGAGGGGATTGGAGGGTGTATTTGAGATTAAGGGGATGAGGGAATGGGGGTAGGGTGTGTATAGAGTGAGGAAAGATTAGAGAGAATGTAGGTTGTATGTGTAGAGTGAGTGATTAAGAAAGGATCATCAGGAGAAGATGTGTGTGAGTGGATCTATTTTTGCCTCTCCCCCCTCCCCCCTCACATTCATTAGTGCAACAATTTAAAACAAATAGGTTACCCCTAAGAACATAACATACTAGGTCAGACCAAGGGTCCATCAAGCCCAGCAACCTGTTTCTAACTGTGGCCAATCCAGGCCATAAGAACCTGGCAAGTGCCCAAAAACTAAGTCTATTCTATGTTACTGTTGCTACTAATAGCAGTGGCTATTTTCTAAGTCAACTAATAGCAGGTAATGGACTTCTCCTCCAAGAACTTATCCAATCCTTTTTTAAACACAGCTATACTAACTGCACTAACCACATCCTCTGCCAACAAATTCCAGAGTTTAATTGTGCATTGAGTGAAAAAGAACTTTCTCCGATTAGTTTTAAATGTGCCCCATGCTAACTTCATGGAGTGCCCCCAAGTCTTTCTATTATCCAAAAGAGTAAATAACTGATTCACATCTACCCATTCTAGACCTTTCATGATTTTAAACATCTCTATCATATCCCCCCTCAGCTGTCTCTTCTCCAAGCTGAAAATTCCTAACCTCTTTAGTCTTTCCTCATAGGGGAGCTGTTCCAGTCCCCTTATTTTGGTAGCCCTTCTCTGTACCTTCTCCATTGCAATTATATCTTTTTTTGAGATGCGGTGACCAGAATTATACACAGTATTCAAGGTGTGGTCTCACCATGGAGCGATACAGAGGCATTATGACATTTTCCATTTTATTCACCATTCCCTTTCTAATGATTCCCAACATTCTGTTTGCTTTTTTGACTGCCGCAGCACACTGAACCGACGATTTCAATGTGTTATCCACTAGGACACCTAAATCTCTTTCTTGGGTTGTAGCATCTAATATGGAACCTAACATTGTATAACTATAGCATGGGTTATTTTTCCCTATATGCATCACCTTGCACTTATCCACATTAAATATCATCTGCCATTTGGATGCCCAATTTTCCAGTCTCACAAGGTCTTCCTGCAATTTATCACGATCTGCTTGTGATTTAACTACTCTGAACAATTTTGTATCATCTGCAAATTTGATTATCTCACTCGTCGTATTTCTTTCCAGATCATTTATAAATATATTGAAAAAGTAAGGGTCCCAATACAGATCCCTGAGGCACTCCACTGCCCACTCCCTTCCACTGAGAAAATTGTCCATTTAATCTTACTCTGTTTCCTGTCTTTTAGCCAGTTTGCAATCCACGAAAGGACATCACCACCTATCCCATGACTTTTTACTTTTCCTAGAAGCCTCTCATGAGGAACTTTGTCAAACGCCTTCTGAAAATCCAAGTATACTACATCTACCGGTTCACCTTTGCCACATGTTTATTAACTCTTTCAAAAAAGTGAAGCAGATTAGTGAAGCAAGACTTGCCTTGGGTGAAGCCATGCTGACTTTGTTCCATTAAACCATGTCTTTCTATATGTTCTGTGATTTTGATGTTTAGAACACTTAGAACACTTTCCACTAGGGATGTGAATCATTTTTTGATGATTTAAAATATCGTCCGATATATTTTAAATCGTCAAAAATCGTTAGGGCCACGATACAATACCAATTCCCCCGATTTATCGTCAAAAAATCATAAATCGGGGGAAGGGGGAGGGCAGGAAAACCGGCACACTAAAACACCCTAAAACCCACCCCCGACCCTTTAAATTAAATCCCCCACCCTCCCGACCCCCCCCCAAATGCCTTAAATTACCTGGGGGTCCAGCGGCGGTCCAGAACGGCCTCCTGCAATTGAATCGTATTGTCTTCAGCCGGCGCCATTCTGCGCCGCCATTTTGCAAAATGGCGATGCAAAATGGCGGCGGCCATAGACCAACACGATTCGACTGCAGGAGGTCGTTCCGGACCCCCGCTGGACTTTTGGCAAGTCTTGTGGGGGTCAGGAGGCCCCCCCAAGCTGGCCAAAAGTCCCTGGGGGTCCGGGAGCGATCTCCTGCCGCAAATCGTTTTCCGTACGGAAAATGGCGCTGGCAGGAGATCGACTGCAGCAGGTCGTTCAGCGGGAGTTCCAGACCCCCGCTGAACGACCTCCTGCAGTCGATCTCCTGCCGGCGCCATTTTCCATACGGAAAATGATTCGCGGCAGGAAATCCCTCCCGGACCCCCGCTGGACCCCCAGGGAATTTTGGCCAGCTTGGGGGGGCCTCCTCACCCCCACAAGACTTGCCAAAAGTCCAGTGGGGGTCCAGAACGACCTCCTGAAGTCGAATCGTGTTGGTCTATGGCCGCCGCCATTTTGCGTCGCCATTTTGCAAAATGGCGGCACAGAATGGTGCCGGCTGAAGACAACACGATTCAATTGCAGGAGGCCGTTCCGGACTGCCGCTGGACCCCCAGGTAATTTAAGGCATTTGGGGGGGGTTTGGGAGGGTGGGGGATTTAATTTAAAGGGTCGGGGTGGGTTTTAGGGTGTTTTAGTGTGCCGGTTTTCCTGCCCTCCCTCTTCCCCCGATTTAGCTACGGACCGCCGCTGGACCCCCAGGTAATTTAAGGCATTTGGGGGGGGGGGGGTTAATTTAAAGGGTTGGGGGTGGGTTTTAGTGTGCTGGTTCACGATTTTAACGATTTTCACGATACTCTAAACACCCAAACGGCGACGATACGATTCCCTCCCCCTCCCAGCCGAAATCGATCGTTAAGACGATCGAGGACACGATTCACATCTCTACTTTCCACTATTTTTCCTGGCACTGAAGTCAGCATGGCTTCACCCAAGTCTGTAGTTTCCCGGATCACCCATGGAGCCCTTTTTAAATATTGGGGTTACATTAGCTATCCTCCAGTCTTCAGGTACAATGGTTCTAATTTATGAATGTGTGTATCTGAAGGTGGGACGGGGGAACAAAATGAAAGCTTACACCCGTGCCCAGGTGGTCATTGCTCTGCCACTGAAATGAAGTGTTTTAAAACTTTGTTTCTTAGTTTGTGTATTCTCCAACTGACGTTGCCAAATTTGCTTTCCCTGTACAATTCCAGACACTGGTGGAATCAGAAAAGCAACTGCATATCAGGAAAGAGAAAATTACAGACATGGCTGTTATATGATACAGATACAAAATATATAAAATGAATTCACTTTTTCTCTCTTTAGATATACTGAGCTTCTGAAGCTTTTCCTTTAACTAAAAAAAAACAAATGACTTTGTCAAAAACCGTTTCTGTGCTTTTATTTTGGGAGAATAATATATATATATAATATATATATTAGGGATGTGCAATAAGTTAGGATGAATTAGGCAATTTCAATGAAACTACCTAATTTGTCCTGGTTTGAGAAACCCAAAAACCAAACCTAATTTTCCTGAAATTTCAGGAAAATTCATTTTGGGTTAGTGCTTTGCACATCTCTAATATATATATATGTATGTGCTTGTGTGTGTGTGCGCATGTGTTTGTATATGTCCCATCCACAACTAATTTTCTGGAGACTTCAGGAGGCCATCCAGATCATGCCAAAGGTATGAGTTTTTAAAAATCATTTTGGCCTAGATTCATCATTTTGCTATAAATATATAGCAGAATGATGAACCAAGCTAAAAGAGAAAAGGCAGGGGTGAAATTGTGCAGCTGGCCACATCGCGGCAGTACATTTTTGCCTGCTGCAGTTGTGGCCATGTCGCACTGTATTGCCCCCATACCGCCAAAGGAAAAGGTGGTGTTAATTCCAGCGCTACTGTCGGTGATAACGGTACCAGAATTAAAAATTTCTTACCCCACCTAAAGCCCACCCAAACCCTTCCCCTTTCCTGAATTTAAATATTACCACCATGATGCGGTACTAATCGCTTGCGATAAGGCCCCAATGTACGCAATAAGGCCATGTCGTGGTTTGATAAATGACCCTGTATGTTTGGGTGTGTATCTCCCCTAATAATTTGTTTTAGCCCTCTTTTTAGAGGAAAAGAAGGACTGTGTCATTTCTCTCAATATATATATTTTTATGGACTATCCACACCAATTTTTCAGAACATATTCGGGGGGGGGGGGGGGGGGGGAGGGGGACATAAAAATTCTGGTAGGGCTTTTTTTTTATCCATGCATATTTGCAGACCATAGGTATATGCATATTTGGGACCTTGAAAGTAAACTGCAAATAGTTTTGACTGGGATATGTTGTTTTGGAATGGAGTCCTGCAAAGCAGAAAAGATTGGCAATAATTTACTTTCAGATACAGTAAATGGAATAAGGATATTAATATGAATGTGCATAAAAAGAAAATATTGTAAACTTGGAGACTGATTTTTTTGGTACTGATGAAATATAAAGACTGAATATTTTGATTATTATATTAAGTGCATAGAAATGTACAAGTAAAGCATGAGTCTAATATCAGACATTATCTTGTATTTGTTTTAGCTCTGACTGTGTGCTGTAGTAAATTTTTCTGTACTATGCAATAGGTCATCAGAAACAAGAAAATTCAATAAAATGTGCATGTTCTTTTAAGCAAATTGCTTCCAATAATTTACTGTATACAGCATATAGAAAGGTACAGTAACAGTATGTCTTGATAATGCATTCTTACATTAGTGGGCCTTTTATGCAGGCCACGCCATTAATCAGGAGGAGAAAAACACAATTATAATTTATAATGAAAACCAAATCTTTTTCTTGAAAAAGCAAAAACAAAATTACAGTTGAGCATCAACAGCGATCATTTCAAATAAAACTGTTGAGGAGGTAAGGATACATAATGAGGTTTAATGAACCAAGAAATCAGCAGATGAGAGAACTTTATTCAGACAAGATTAGGTTCTCCATAGTTTAAGCTACAGAGCTTTCCAGATATCCACAGAGTAAAGGAAATCCAGTCAGGTTTTGAACTACGTTCATGCTGCTTAGAGAAACTGTGGGCTCTATTCACCCAAATTTGGGACTCTCAGAAATAAAATCATAAACATTTGCCAACTTCCTTGAAAGAAATCTTCAGCCCCTATGTTATTAAAAAATATACTTTAGGAATGATGCATTTTTAGCTGAAACTGAAGAAACCCTCTGTGTAAATTTTGGGTGCAATTTTCATACTATCCACTTTGGAGCAAAGTCTGTGGGGTCCATTTATCAGCAGACTTTGCATCAAGTTTCGAAGAGGTATTCTGCATTACTTTGTCTTTAAAACTTGCAATGGGTGCAAAGTGCCTAAAGAGTATTGCAGCTGCTTGTTGTATGGGTAGATTTAGACTTAACAATATAATCAGGGTGAATTACTTTACAATCCTGTCCAAAGCCCCTTTCCCAGGAACCCTTCAACTAAATGCTGGTAAAGTAAATACGTACTTTTAGCCATATTGACGGAATGAAATCACTATTTACCTGTGTAAACAGCTTTGAATATTTTTCTCTCTAATATCTGTCTCCATTCCAAATCACCAAACCACATTATCGGCTTCATTATCATACACACCATCCTAATTATCCCTTTTCAGACATGTGGAATGTCAACATTTGGAACTGAATAAACAAGTAAACAAGCACACTGGGTGTGCTCCCACCCTGTTGTCAGCTGAGACTTAAAGCAAGAAGCATAAAGAGTTGTCCACACTTAAACTCACACTAAGCCTTTGAATGAACTCAAAACTCTTAAATGCAACAGCTTCATAGGAATCAATGGAGAAAATATAAAAAGTAGATACCCTTTAGAAAAATACCACAGTCACAGGCAGAAAAAAACATTTAAGACAATGTTACATGGTAGTTAGGAAAGGATGACAAATTGGCAGAAAAAAATTATGCTAATAAATTATGCATTGATATAATATTTAATCATTTGTACTGTTTTCCTTGTCCTTATTGCATATTTAGCTAGGAGAAACAATCATTTCACAAATAATGGCTTGGGGTTTTTTTTTTTTTTTAAATTATTATTATTCTGAAGCTTCATTCTCCATTTCATCCCTCTTAGGATAGCAGAATTGCTTACCTGTAACAGGTGTTCTCCAAGGATAGCAGAATAGTCATCACACATGGGGGTGACATCATTGGATGAAGCCTGGCATGAAAAACTTGTGTCAATGTTTCTAGCACTTTGTGTCTTACTGGGCATGCCCAAGCATGCCATTATATCAAGTACCAATGTGGGATCCCTTCAATCTTTTATTTAGTAATTAAAGCAACAAAAATACAGTGAAACCAACTCCACAAAGAGATGGATGGGGGTTTGTTTTTTGAGAACTGACATCCTGCTGTCCTCTGAGAACACCTTCATAAACAAGTACAAAAGATTTGCATATTTGGTCAGATCAAAGGTCCATCAATCCCAGTATTCTGTTTCCAACAGTGGTCAATCCAGGTCACAAGTACCTGGCAGGATCCCAATAGGTAGATAGATTCCATGGGCTCGATATTCAGAGGACACTAGATGCCCGGATAAGTCCTACTTATCTATCTTTTAGCCTGATAACTTATCAGGCTAAGTAGCTATCATTAGCCATAGACAGATAACTTATCCACCTAAGTAGCGATTTGTCCAGGAATACTCAGCAACATAGCCACGCTGTGCTAAATATCCCATCTAAGTTAGCCGGACAATTCACAAGATGAGATCATACTATGGAGTGATATAGAGGCAGTATGATATTCTCTGTTTTATTCTCCATTCCTTTCCTAATAATTCCTAGCATTCTATTTGCATTCGTGGATGCTGCTACACACTGAGCAGAAGATTTAATGAATTATCATTGATGCCTAGATCAATGCAATGGAATATTGCATTGTGTAGCTATAGTTTGAGTTACTCTTCCATAAGTGCATCAGTTTGCACTTGTCCACATTAAATTTCATTTGCCATTTGCCTACTCTGCTTTCTCCAAAAACAGGCAGGATGGCAGTCCTCGCATATATGGGAATTTCTCTGGGCATACCAGGTAGAATTCCATGGCTCTCTTATAGTCTAAACTGTGCAGTGCTTGTTCACCTTATTGGACATGTGGCCTTGGAAACATTGTTGGAAGAATGTTTGAGTGGTTGAGATGGAATTCCAACACCATCTTAGGTAGACACTTAGAGCCTGATTTTAAAAAGCATTTATTCGAGTAAAACTGGGTTTTTCTCGAGAAAATGCACTTTACTCGAGTAAGTGGGCTTTTGAAAATTGCTTCAATATATGCCATTGACTTGCCCATAGGATTTACTCGCATAAGTGCATGTTACTCAAGTAAATAGCTTTTGAAAATTGCTAAAATAGTAGTTACATTTACACGTGTAACTCCTTCTGAAAATTACTCCCTTAGGATGGGTGCATAAGACCACCCTATCATGATAACATTTGGTTTAAGTCAGCTAAGTTATTAGAGCCTGGGGATCACTGAGCCTGTGCACTGAAATGACCACCACCAAAAACATGAAAATCCAAGTCACAGGAGTGCAGCAGCTTAAAGGGAGCTTTCATCATTGGGGACAGAATGACATGGTGGTCCCAAGACATAGCAGGAGGCCTAACAGGAGGCTTTAAAGGAAGCAAGCCCCACATAAACTGAACAACTAAAGGCTGCACAGAATGGCCTTACTTTCTACATCAGATGATGTCACCCAATGTTTGAGGACTGATATTCTGCTGTCCTTGGAGAACATGTTACAGGTAAGCAATTGCACTAAAATGAATTCTTATGGAGTTGGTCTTTAAACCAGATTCAGACAAATGTAGAAATTAATCAAACAGTTTTTGTGTGGAGCAGGAGAAAGGATCACACTACACAGCAAACCTCTTCCACTTAAATCCATAGGATCTTCTAGTGGAATCATTCTTTGAAGCTAATAGAATTCTAGATACATTGGCAAACAACTCAAGGGGTTGCAAAAATCAACCTCTCACATCCAAGTGGAGAGCAACAGGGGCTTGCATTTGCGATGGCACATCCTGCCCTGATCCTGAGTGATGAGATCTGGGGAAGTCTCCAATCTGGTCAGTTCTCTTACTGACATCTCCTGAAGGAGTATGAACCAAATCTGTCTAGATCAAAATAGGATCATGGTTTACCTGTCCTCTGAGCTTCAGAGTTTTCACCACTAGCAGAATTGGAAGATATACATTCAGCACTCCTCTGCCCCAATGCAGGACAAGGGCATCCAAGGCTAGTTTGCTACATGCCCACCTTCTGGAAAAAAATATTGAGGCCTTCATGTTCTAAAGAAATGCAAACAAATCCATCACTGGTGTGCCTCTGTAGTGGAGGATCCATCCCTCATTCAAGAAACCACTCATGGGGTTCTAAGGACCAGTTCAATTTGTCTGTGAGGACATTCTCCATGTTCTCCAGGAACCTGGCCCAGAGAACCATTCCTTGAGAGACAGCCCAGCCTCACACAGCCTTCTGACACAGGAGGTAGAATCCTGTACCTCCCTACTTGTTGATGTAGTATATTGCAACTTGGCTATACTTCTGAACAGGGATAACTTTATTGGGTAGCCAGTCTCTAGAAGCCTGTAAAATGCAACATATTGCTTGAAGTTCCAGGAAATTTATCGGATGAGATTTTTCCAGAGATGGTCATAATCCCTGGTTGCAGACCCCCTCTACATGAGCTCCCCAGCCCAGGTTGGATGCATCCATTGTAAACACAATTTTTATTGGAGTAATTTGGAAGGGAATTCCCCTGAGAGAGACAGGAATTGTCTCACCAGTAGGACAGAAGTCTTGTGGCTTGCAGCCACTGAAGCTTCAAGATTCGCTGGACTTTCCTCATGTGCAGAGGTGCTATGTGAGTGATATATACTTCTATACCATATGACTCAAAAGCTTCAACATGTCCCATGGAGATGTCTGCCAACTATTTGTAACTCTTCCACTTCAAACATCAATGTGACAGTTCTTTGTTATGAAAGGAAGGCTTTTGCACGAGTTATGTCTAGCAGAGCTCCAATAAACTCTGAGGCCATGGGCTCAAATGAGGATTAGGGTAATTGGCAATGAATCCTAGTATCTCCCACCTGGATGATCATAAGACATGTTCAGATAAACAAAGGGAGGCAAAATCAAACTTGATGGTGACAGTGGCTCGATGCCCAGTGAGCACCAACAATACACTGCCATGGTGTAAGTAAAGGAATAAAGCAAAAAAGGAGAATAAAAAAAGACTGAAGAAACCTTACCTAAGAAAAACTATGAGGAACAAAACTGTGGGACCCTACAATGAATGATCCTGTGATTCTGGCAAAAAAAAAACCTAACAAACCCTATAATACCTTTAGACTATATAGGAAAGAAGTCAATCAAATAAAATAGCAAATAAAAAACTCTAGCAAACAATAACTCAGCTACATTATTTAATATAGTAAAATCTTTAACTACACCTAGTTCATCTACAAATGTAGAAATAAATAATGATGTGTGTGACCAAATCGCAAACTTTTTTCAAAAAAAAGTAAATCATATAACCCAAGAATTTTCAAATTTATCTTATCCTAATTACAAAAATAAAACCTTAATATTGGTATGGTCAGAATTTGATATGACTACATCTGTAGCTTTTCAAAAGATTATCAGTAAACAAAAAGTATCTAATTCCCCAATTAATCCTTGTTCAGGGACATTATTCAAAAATATTGCAAATATTTGCTCTGAGTATTTATGTCAGATAATTAACCAATCTCTAAAATCAGGGAAATTTCCAGAGCAACTTAAACAAACATCTATACTTCCTATTTTAAAGAACAAATCTTTCATGGACTTTTCCAACCTATAGCGTCACTACCCTCCTTAGCAAAAACTCTGGAATCGGTAGTCTTGTTCCAATTAAAAGAATATCTGGCTGAACATGACATTCTAAACCCAAACCAACATGGGTTTAGAAAGGGGCACTCCACTGAGACACTTTTACTATCATCATTTGATACTTTTCTAAGAGGTTTCGATTCTTATACTGATTTCATTGATATTTTTAGACATTTCCTCAGCATTTGATATGCTTGACCACAAAAGTTTGATCTCCGATCTTCAAGCTATTGGAATCCAATCATCAGTATTAAACTGGTTTGAAAGCTCTCAATAATAGTATTTGTCAGATTAATATTTGTTCAAGTTCTTCACAATCTTTTACTCAATCTTCAAGTGCATGAGGCATAAAGAGCAATCAGAAGGCTCCTTGAAAAAGAAACAATGAAGGGATCCCACATGGATGCATGGTATAATGGCATGCATGAGCATGCCCAGTGAAGCACAATCAAAGTTCTAGAAACTTTTGACATATGTTTTCTGTGTCCAATCCCTCAGATGAGGCCATCCCATATGTGAGGACTGCCATTCTGTTTGTCTTTGGAGAAAGTATGTTGTCACAACTAAATAATGCAGAATGCACAGCAAATTGTCTAAAGGGATGAAGGAAAATGTAAGTCCAGGAGGATGGGAAAAGAGTAGCTACCGTATAAACTGTCACCTTTCCATAATTTTATATTTGTACAAATTTATCTTTTTATTGAGTGTGTTCTTCTGTAACCCACCCTGAACTTGAGGAAATGTGAAATAAATGTTTTTCAATAAATAAATAAATTTAGAATTGAAGTAATGATGGCATAGTAACAGAGGTTGATTTTGAGCCAGACAGGTGTACTGAAATGTTCCTCAGATTAAAGTGTGGCTCAATACCCAGCTAAATATGACTACTCAAAGTCTTTTAGGTCTGCGTTTCTTATGGCTGCACTTTCTGATTAAATTTAGTCAGGTAGCACTAAATATTGAATCACTCTTCTCCTTATATGGCTGAATTTGTGCAGGTACTTTTATTTGTACAAAAGTTAGCACTGCAAAATGAGAGGGGGGAGGGGGAGGGGGGAGGGGGAAGGAAGGCATTTTGAATGGGTAAGATTTGTGGGTTTTAGCCAGGTAAAGCTTTTCAAAATTGACCCCATTGTAACATAGTAGAAGATAGCAGAAAACAACCATTTGAGACTTCCAGTCTGCCCAGTTATTCTGGCCACATTTCTAATGTTAAATCCCAATTATCAGACAGAATGCGGACACCTGAAAGATCTCTCCTTATCCAGGACAATCTCTTTTTTAAAACTTCCTCCTTTCTACTCTACCATCTTGGTTAGAAGAGCATACACGAACCCCACTTAGTTCCACCCAACACCTTTCCTATAAGTACAAATCTCTATATAATCTAAATAGCCAGCAATACAAATGTGATCATTGCAAAAACATTTTGCTCATCAGGTCCCCTGTGTAACCTACTAGACCAGAGCTTTCCAAAGTGTGTGTCGGGACACATTAGTGTGTCGCCTGTAGTGTGGAGGTGTGTTGCCCGGTCCACAGGACCGGCGGAAGCAGGGAACTATAGCAGGAAGATCGGCGGGCAGTGGTGGAGCTTACATCACCACGGCCCGAAGAAAAGGGTCACGTTCACTCCTCCTCCTTCCTGCCTGTGCAGCCCTGGAAGAAAAACGTTGCCGGAGCCGCGTGGGCAGGAAGGAGGAGGAGCATCTGCTGCGTACAGAAGAAGAGCAGCATTAATGGGCCGTTGCGGATCCCACGTCGCGACGGCCCGAGAAGAGGAGGAAACCCGATAGCAGGGCCGCTGCGGATCCCACGTCGCGGCAGCCCGAGAAGAGGAGGAAACCCGATAGCAGGGCCGCTGCAGATCCCATGTCACGGCCAGGGAAGATCAGGGCCTCTGAAGAGCCCATCCTTCGGCAACCCGTGCAGAGGGACAGCATGTGCCAGTGAGAGCCTGTGCTTGAGCAAGAGAGCATGTAGGAGTGAGAGAGCCTGTGAGTGTGAGAGTGAGACAGCATGTGCACGAGAGAGACAGTATGTATGTATGTATGAGAGAGAGGCATGTGAGAGTGAGAGCTGTGGATGTGTGAGATTGCATGTGAGTGAGAGCCTGTGTGTGTGAGAATGTGTGAGATAGCGTGTGAGAATAAGAACCTGATTGTGTGTTTGAGGGAAGACAGATGGAGAGAAAAGAAATAGAAAAAAAGACCCTGTAAAAGGAATTGGCAAAAAAACAAGAAAGGAAAGGTGGAAAAAAAAGCCTGTGACCAACCGATTAGAAAACTAAGATCAGACAGCAAAGGTAAAAAAAAAAAAAAATTACGTTTTAGTGATTGGCACATGTAATCTTTGGGAATGTGCAAGAGTAGCACTTTCTCTATGCCGATCTCACAATGTACGAGATCAGCATGGAGGAAGTGGAAGCCTGCAAATATTTATTATGAGATAGGTTGCGTTGTGAAACATTTTATTTATGTATATATTTAA
Organism: Rhinatrema bivittatum; assembly: GCF_901001135.1. NCBI lineage: Eukaryota > Metazoa > Chordata > Amphibia > Gymnophiona > Rhinatrematidae > Rhinatrema > Rhinatrema bivittatum. The sequence continues at coordinate 159,060,659 of NC_042621.1, forward strand.
GGAAACATACATAAATTGTTGAAATACATTTTGTTCGTTCAACCTTTAATTTCTGGTTTGCTGGTAGACTGAATTACTGTGTCACGAAATTATGTTTGTCTAAAAAGTGTGTCACCAACATGAAAAGTTTGGAAAGCTCTGTACTAGACAGACCTGTCTGTGTACTTTATTTTCACTAGGATTTTCAGTTATTTCTAGTTATTACAGAACATTCAACTTGCCAGACAGATTACAGCCTGATCTAAATAGATACCATTACCAATGAGCCTCCTAGGTCTCCTGCATAGACTGCCAGAGAGACCCAACTATGAGATCACCTGTGTTTCTATTAGGAATTCTAGATGTTAGAGAATTTGCATGCTACCAGACACAGCTGCTAGTCAGTTCTACCGTTGCAGGATGCTATGCATACCTGGCCACATTGGGTTTTTTTTTCCTGCCATTTATTCTGGCAGCCCTAATACACATTTTTGAATCAGGCGAGTATGGTCCTATGAATACTTAAACATGTGCCAGTAGGTCATGCTTTCTGTTCTTTCCACTTTTAGAACCTTAGAGGTAGATTTTAAATCCATTGTTCGCGCAAAAAACGGCCACATATGCATGATTGTGGGCCGCATGTGATCAATGCAAATTTTAAGAATCCGCGCAGTATGCATGTACATACCTATGCAACAAGAATAAGGGGGTGGAAAAGAGGCGGGGCATTCCGGGTGTGGCTAAAACTTACACATGCATAACTCCAAATTTTAAAAAAAGCTGACCATGGCGCATGTCCATGGGTTATCTGCATACATTTGCTGCAGGTCCTGATGAGGAACAAATCTAGAGATCTCAAGTTTTAGGGCTTTCAGTACAGCATGAAGGTTCAGGGTCAAGTGGAGGTGCTTACAGGATGAAGAACCAGAGAGGCAGGCCTTGAAGACCTCAATATCATCTGGACAAACTGGTGGACTAATTGGAAAAACTTTTTCCCCTCAAGTGAGCATGTTATAAAATCTGCCTACATATGTGCATAAAAGCCATTAAAGTCCTAGTGGAAATGCATGCGGGACATGTACTCAAGCTGCCTCTTAAGATTATGTGCACACATACATGCGGACAGGGAGATTTTAAATATGCGCATACTTGTAAGCATGATATAAAATCACGGCGTATCTCCACTCACACGCCAATACATGCATTTATGGGTACATGTGGTTCCTTTTAAAATTAGCGAGATAGGATCCTTTACTTCTTAAACTCCATTGCTGTTTTAGCTGCCACCACCAACCCTGTGAGAGTTTTCCAGAGGTCCACCAGTCTTGCCCAAAATAAAAAGATCCTGACCTTGCTCCTCATCCTACTCCCTTAGAGCCTCATATCATGACCCTTTGGTCTACAACTTTCTTTCCCTTGAACAGGTTTGCTTTTTATGTGTTAATAATACTTTTCAGGTATTTGAATATCTTTTATATCTCCCCTGTCTTGCTTCTCTAGGGTATGCATGTTTACATTTCAAAGTTTCATCTCATAAGTCTTCTGCTTCAGACCCTGCATCATTATGGTAGCCCTTCTCTGGACCATCTCAAGTCTAAGTATATCTTTCCAAAATAAGCACTCCAGAACTGAACACTCCAGATAAGTTTTCACTAATATCCTGTACAATGGCAAAATCACCTCTTTTCTACCTGTTTTGCTCCTTTTTATCCAATATCCACCATAGCATTTCTTTGGCTCTTGCCACTGCCTATCATATTGTATTTCTACCTTGAAATCATCAACTATTATCACCCTGAAGTCTCTTTCCCAATTCATGGACATCAGTGTTTCCCCCTTAATTGTGCACTTCTCCCTTGGATGTTTTTATAGATGACATTATTATTTCCATGACTGATAAGCAGGGAAAGCAGGGAATGAGTAGTGCTTCCTATAATATAGATCACTTTTCCAGTGCGGGTGATGGATATTTTGTTCTATGTCTCCAGGTCCAGATAGAGGTGGCATCTATAGAGGCTGTGATCTTATAATAATATTGCATATCTGTTGAGGATGTTAGAGCATTCTGAATGGAGAAGATCCATTGTATATTATAGATAAGGAGCCAAAGTTCTTAATTATGCTATCCCGTGTTTGTGATAAGCGGCCTGAGAGTAAGCTCTTGTTGCTGTGGTGTAGTTTATAGAGCCTCAAAAGCGAACCTATGAGACCTACACAGACAGCTGGCAAACATGCCCTGATGTGAGACATACTGGAACTTTGTCCACACCAGCTGCTTCCCCTGCAAGTTGAACCCTTGGCTTCTGGCGGCCAGCAGGACTTGGTGGATTTCAAGGGCAGCAAAGTTGAGAGTCTATAGTCACTCTGGGGGTTAGGACAGGCAGCAGTCTGGAGGGACTGGGAACAGGCCAATGGTTGGGGCAGGTGGCAGGTAAGCATAGACAAGGTACAATGAAAGAGGTCAGGTCCAGGTGGCAGGCAAGTGGCTTCATGTCCAAAGCAAAATGTCAGGTCCAGGAGCTCAGTCTCACCCCTTAATTGTGCACCTTTCCCTTGGATTTTTTTGATAGATGTTATTGTTATTTACATGACTGATAAGCAGGGAAAGCAGAGAATGAGCATTGCTTCCTATAATATAAATCCCTTTTCCAGTGTGGGTGATGGATATTTTGTATTATGTCTCCAGGTCTAGATAGGGGAGAGATTTGAATAAGCTATGATCCTATAATATTGCATATCTGTTGAGGATGTTATAGAGTTCTGCATAGAGAAGATCCATTGTATGTGATAGATGAGGAGCCAGGGGTTTTTTAAACTTGTTATCCTGTGTTTGAGATGAGTGGTGTAGTTGATGCAGCCTCACTGGCAAACCTACGAAGCCTACACAGACAGCTGGTGAATGTGCCCTTATGTGAGAGACTAGAGTTTCACCTATATCAGCCACCTCCCCTACAAGTTGAGCCCTTGGATTCTGGTAGCCAGCAGGACTTAGGAGGGTCCCAAGGGAGTGGAGTGAGCAAGAGTCCAGAGGTACACTGGGGTCTGCACAGGTAGCAGACTGGAGAGACTGGGAACAGGCCAATGGTCGGGGAAGGTGGCAGACAAGCATACTCAGATCCAATGCAAGAGGTCAGGTCTAGGAGATCAGTCCAAGGATGGATGAAGACAGTGGACACACAGGAGTCACTGGCTGAGACAGCAGGACAAGGCAAGGCTGGACAAGAAAGGCTGAGCAAGGCAAAGTTGGACGAGGCAGACTGAGCAAAGCAAGACTCAGGCAAATGAGCCCAGGAACAAACAGGGAAGTAGGACAATGAGGATTTCAGGAGCAACGTGCACTGCTACTAGGCAGGAGACTCATGCTGAGGTGAAGTAATGCTGTGGGGCCTTTGCTTAAATAGCCCAGTTGGTCTGACATCATTGGGAAATGCCACTCAGTGTTTCCCATTGTGGGGCCTATATTATGCGTGCATCTAAAGGAAAGCAGTGTCCTGATCGGAATGGTAGCATCAGTGGCAATCAGCAGTGTGCAGTAGTGGTGGCATTATGCTGCGACAGAAGGCCTCTGGTAGAGTCGGACAACGGCTGGGGTGAGTACAGCGTCTCACAGGGCAGTCCTGTGAACTGTCAAAAGTTAACAGTGTTGATGTGTGGAAGGGGCTTGTAAGGTTGCGTGGCCATTTGTTCGTTTTTATATACCGACATTCGATATGGCTCAAATTTGCATTTCATGTTGGGACAGTGTGACAAGCCTAAGAGCAGTTTTCTATTTATTTAAAAAAATGTTCTATACCATCGTTTAATAGTATACCATCACAACTGTTTACAGATAGGCACATAAATAAGTCTGGTTAGGATTCTAAATTAGGTAGTAGGTGCCAATAAAGTTTTGGTTACATGATTCAAATAATGTACACTATTTGGATCGTGGATTGAAAATTCCATTTATATGAATAATAGGATATCCATATATGAGAATACTGTACTCTTAAATTAATCTTTAGGTATGAGAAAAATAAAGGAGGGATAACTGCTATTTGTTGACTTTTAACAGTGTGTCAGAGTTCTCTTTCTTGTCCGCTAGTATTCCTTACTCCCCACTCATTGTGAAAAGCTTTTTTGAAGAGCCATGTTTTTAAACTTTTTTTTTTTTTTTTAAAGAGTTTTAGATCTTTCATTAGTCTTATTTCGAGTGGCAGTGTGTTCCATAATATTGGGATTACAACAATAATGCTGCTAAGAACTCTGAATACAAACTCTGAATACAAAAAAATATTTCATCACAGGCTTCACAGCCGCAAATGATTATCAGTCCGAACGGTTCAACTTTGTTTGAACACGTCACCAGGCTTGCTGATGCGGCTTTTACAAACAAGTATATTCTCTCATATATTCATGCTTTTTTATCCTTCTGGATCATCTTTGCAGAGCCAGATCTAATTGCAGACAGTACCTTTTGTTGATTTATTTTGATATTCAGGACCAACATAGTGCTCTTTGTTTTTGTTGTGATATCACATTAACATGATAAATTCAGGGTTTAAGCCTGTCTAATGTGTGTCCTGAGAATGTTATTTCTTCATAGCTGGGACAGCTTTGTATAGGTTGGAGAATAAAGAATATATAGGTATTAAACAATATTTGACATGTTCACACATGCTGGCCATCAGAGCCAGCAGTTACTGAGGTTCTGTAGCTTGCTAAGTCATTTATGTTTTATTTTTTCTCACTGCTGAGTGTGTGTGAAAGAGAAAGAAATGTGTGATGGTGTATGTGTGTGTGTTGAGGTGTTCTCAATTGAATCTTAAGGAACTAAAGTGAATAAATGTTGTTGGGACTGTGTATATGAGGGACACTTGTGACTGAGGTGTAAACAACGATTTTTGACTTGCCCATTCTTTGCACTGTCATTATGGCCATTGCATGCTCAGTGCAATCTAATTTTTCTACATAGGACCAATATCAACTGATTGATTTTTCATATTGAAAAAGAGATCTTGAGGGTCATGCATATTGCAATGAGACTGACAATATATTCTGTGGTTTGAAGGTGTCCCAACCTAAAATGACTCATATCATTACCCAATTTACCACTATTCAATCTTTTTTCTCATCCTCTCATCCAGCTTTGAAATACTTATTTGTTTTTAATTTGTCTGGGCTTCCTAAATAGCTGTACACCATGGCCTCCATTCGAGCCTTGAATTGGGTGAATCAACACCAAAGTCTGCTATGATGATTCTAATAAAATAAATTGTGAAATGAAAATACATAGCTTTCCATATAATAAAACTAACTATGATGTAAACAAGTTGGATAAATGCATTTTTAGATAAATATATCTTTTCAAAGCCTCATGCTTGTGCAGTTTGTTATAGACTGATAGATGTAGTATTTAGGGTATGTGTTCTGTTAGTACATATATTGCTATAAATAATGATATTGCTATAATATAAACTGTAGCAATAACTGATATTTTTACAGCTGCTGCAGAAATTAGTTTGAGACTGGCATGATTTCACGGAGCACACATCATCACTGCTTGAAAAATAAAAAAAATGCTTTCCTACAGTTGTCTCCATGCTGAAAAGATTACACTAATGAGATGTTTGACAAAATAAATGGAGGCTCTGCTGTTTTAACATTTCTGTTCTCTCCTTGGTCTTTCAACTGCTAAATATTTTCTTTCTACACAACTTTCTTCACCTTCTTTGAAAGTCATATAGATGCAAGGACAGCGATTTTGGTGCAGTCCCCTGGGGTTAGCTGATGAAAGCACACCATATGTTTCTCGATTTTGTCAGAGATTACCCTGTATGCTACAGACACCGATCAACTCCAAAACTGAATTTGAGATTACTTTATGTAAACCGACTGCTAATGAGTCATTGCAGCAGTTGCTATTTTTTACTGACATTTATTAATTCTTTTTAGATGCATGATGTGGTTTTGCTTTATTTCTATGACAACAGATGAGTACAAATATAAAATGTTCAGGGTTCCCCCCCCTCCTGCAAATGCCTTTTGTTATTCATATCTCTGTTGGATTTCCATTCTGGTCATATATCACTAGGTAGGTTTCTACTTAAGCTTTAATGGCTAGCTCTTCATGAAAAAAAAATGCTAAAGAGAACATAATGAACCACATTCTATTGATTCTCCAGTAGATTTTGGAAAGTATTAAACTGTATTAATTCATTAAATTAATGCTAACAAAATTAGAAACAAGAGGACATTTAACAAGACGTTAAGCTTACTATACAAAAGTCAGATTTTCAATGACATTAAATAATAGCAAAATGAAGACCTCTTTCTTTAAATGCATCCTGTTTTGTTCTGATATATTTTCCAAGTAAATTACTGGAAAACTCATTGGGACAAATATATCAAGTCTTTGCTTATGTTTTGTTTCAGTGCACATGTTGTTCAAGTTCTATTATTTGGCTTATTGATGATTAGGGAGCAATATTTTGCAGTGAGGCAATTCAGAAGCAAACCTGTGATAAAAATCAGCCATTCCAGGATGCATTTTCATATAGTGTTCCATATCTGTGTCTGCAGCACACCTTTTAAATAGAAAAAGGATCACAAATACCAAGGTTGATTTGAGCAGTTGCAGTCCTGGAAGGGATTATTTGAGGAGTAGTCTCAGAATGGATAAAATAGGCTTGACTTAGGTACTTCTTTTCTAAAGTGTATTCATAATATTGAAGCCCTCCCTGAGGGCCATCCAAGTTGCTTTTCAAATTCCCTGTGCAGGTTCACTTTGAAGATCCCACAGTGGCTGTGGTGTTGTATCGGTTTGTTTGTTTTTTACCCCACATATTTTGCAAGTGCAGAGTATCTGGGCTAAACAATGTGTGGAAATTGAAAAATAAATTCCCCACATGTAATTCGTCTGCCCCAGATGCAGTCCCTTTCCTCATATGGAGGGGGGAGGTTTGGACACTTTTTAAAGGGACATTTTTTGCTTTAAAATAATTTATTGGAGGAAATCCCCTTAAAAATTGTGCCCAATAGAATGAATTTTTAAAGAATTAAAAGCATATAAATTGGCATATACACTTGTCAGAAATATGTACTAGGATAATCAGTATTTTATAAAAGTAAGCACATATTTTACATAAAGGTCCTCATTTGAAAAAGCATTTACATACTTAAAACTAGGTTTTACATGTGTAAAATGCACTTTACTCATGTAAGTGGGCTTTTAAAATTGCCACAATAGTATGTAACATTTATATATGTAATTCCTTTGGATATTACCTCCTTTACATTCACATAAAAAAGTGGTGGTCTAGGGGAGTTTCCGGGTACAGTCATCAGTTACACGCATAAGTTGCTATTTTTAATGATACAAGCATATAGGGCCTGATTTTCAAAAGCATTTACACATTTAAAACTGTGAAAATGCACTTTACCCATGTCAGTGGGCTTTTGGAAATTGCTAATATATATGGCATTGAATTGTCAATAGGTTTCACCCTTAAGTGCATTTAATGTAGGTGAATGGCTTTTGAAAATTGCTGTGATAGTATGTTCAATTTACATGCACTTGAATTTTGGCAACTTGCATAATTTTACACCTAATTATCTGGCATATTTAATATTAGACTTGCTTAATTGCCAGCTAGCAGAAGTGTTCCTTCCTGCCTCCAATTTAACAATTAAATTAATTTCCTTGGACATTGGGGCAGTGGGGAAAATCAGAACCCCAAAACAGGGCTGGCATTACCGCAGCTGATGCTGCTAAAAGTTTCCCTGTAGTGATAATACTTCCACATTATTTCTTGCATTTTTCTGACCCAGCAGTTTCCTCTTGAGCTACTGTTACCCCAGCTCAATTGGTACCAGAGCTGGAATCTTGTCACCATGAGTTTTAATTGTCAATGACTGGGGAATGTTTTCTCCAATTTTACATCTGCCCATACATCCAGGCTACCTTGTCTGGCAATTACAGCAATGGTCCTGGGCTGGAAGCCTTGTAGTAAGGCCTCCTTGAATTCTTATGGTGGGTTCTGAGTACAGCCACTAGGTGTATAATTCTTGAGTCATGACCATGAATCCTTCACCCCAAGGGACACGGGACAAACACTGCCTCTGCAGCATCCCCAGCCCCAGCAAATTCAGGGAGCAGAATGTGACTCAGGGATTTAACCAGGGATTTTCTGGAAAGGATGCCAATCAACCTTTACAGAAATTGTCACAGTTAGGACATACCTATTCATGAGCTCTGCAAATATGGTTTCTATGTGAATAAGATAGTATTTGTTAAAAGATAGAGAAGAGGATTGCTTTTTCTTTAATACTAGACTTTTAATTAAATATGAGACCTCTGCATGATGCTTTTTCAAGTGTTTTAATTTCTAATAAATATAGAAACACTGAACATGATGGCAGAAGAACACATGGCTCATCCAATCTGCCCATCTACATCTCCTGTTGAGATCTCTTCCTCACCCTCAGAAATTCTCTGTGCTTTTCCCAAGCATTCAGGAATTCTGACATTTTCCCTGTCTCCATCACCCCCACTAAAAACTCTGTATAGAAATATTTATTTCAATTATCCTGGAGTCTCCCTCTTTTCACTGTACTCATGTAAAAATGTATAACCTATCATTAAAATCATCCATTGTACCTGAAGACTGGAGGGTGGCTAATGTAACCCCAATATTTAAAAAGGGCTCCAGGGGCAATCTGGGAAACTACAGACCAGTTAGCCTGACTTCAGTACCAGGAAAAATAGTTTAAAGTGTTCTAAATATCAAAATCACAGAACATATAGAAAGACATGGTTTAATGGAACAAAGTCAGCTTAGCTTTACCCAAGGAAAGTCTTGCCTCACAAATCTGCTTCAATTTTTTGAAGGAGTTAACAAACATGTAGATAAAGGTGAACTGGTAGATGTAGTATATTTGGATTTTCAGAAGGCGTTTGACAAAGTTCCTCATGAGAGACTTCTAGGAAAAGTAAAAAGTCATGGGATAGGTGGTGATGTCCTTTCATGGATTGCAAACTGGCTAAAAGACAGGAAACAGAGAGTAGGATTAAATGGACAATTTTCTCAGTAGAAGGGAGTAGGCAGTGGAGTGCCTCAGGGCTCTGTATTGGGAGCCGTACTTTTCAATATATTTATAAATGATCTGGAAAGAAATACGACAAGTGAGGTAATCAAATTTGCAGATGATACAAAATTATTCAGAGTAGTTAAATCACAAACGGATGGAATAGCTCTCATATGAGGAAAGGTTGAAGAGGTTAGGGTTATGGCTGAGGGGGGATATGATAGAAGTCTTTAAGATCATGAGAGGTCTAGAACAGGTTAATGTGAATCAGTTATTTACTCTTTCAGATAATAGAAAGACTAGGGGGCACTCCATGAAGTTAGCATGTGGCACATTTAAAACTAATGGAGAAAGTTCTTTCACTCAACGCACAATTAAACTCTGAAATTTGTTGCCAGGGGATGTACTTAGTGCAGTTAGTGTAACTGTTTAAAAAAGGATTGGAGAAGTTCTTGGAGAAGTTAGTTACCTGCTATTAATTATTGGTTGACTTAGAAAATAGCCACTGCTATTTCTAGCAACAGTAGCATGGAATAGACTTAATTTTTGGGAACTTGCTAGGTTCTTATGGCCTGGATTGGCCACTATTGGAAACAGGATGCTGGGCTTGATGGACCCTTGGTCTGACCCAGTATGGCATGTTCTTGTGACCCTTCATTTCAGAGCCTCCTTACCTTTTAAAAATTCTCATCTCTTGTGCATTTATTCCCTGGAGGTATTTCAGCACCTCCATTTTTCCTCTTTTCCTCCAGAGTATATATGTTTAGCCATGTCCCCTTAGGCTGAAAACTGTTAACCAATTTAGAAGCTGCCCTCTGGACAGACTCTAATCAACTTATATCTTTTCAAAGTACAGAATTGTATGGAATACTTCAAATGAGTTCCCATCAGGAACTTATAAAGAGGCAATATTAACTCCTTTTGGTGCTGGCAGTTCTTCGGTCTACGAGTCCACAAACCCTTATGATTTAGGCTGTCATCTTATCTATTTATTTATTATTTTTATATACAGACATTCAATTTGAGATATCACATCTGTTTACATTCAGGTACTGTAGGTATTTCCCTATCCCCAGAGGACTTACAATCTAAGGGGGTCATTTTCTAAGGAGTTACCGCAGGAGATAAATTCGCAAATCGCGCTAATAGCCGTTAACGCGATTTGCGAATGCAAATTCTTAATTTAGTATTCAGGGGGTGGAGTTGGGGCGGAGTTTATGTAAAGTTATCGTGTGCGGCGAAACGGCCACAGTGGTAACTCGGCCAATAGCTACAACCCTTTCATTCGTGATACAGGCCGGGGAGAGAGAGAGAGAGAGAGAGAGAGAGAGAGAGAGAGAGAGAGAGAGAGAGAGAGAGAGAGAGAGAGAGAGAGAGAGAGAGAGAGAGAGAGAGAGAGAGAGAGAGAGAGAGAGAGAGATAGAGAGGAGAGAGAGAGAGAGAGAGAGAGAGAGAGAGAGAGAGAGAGAGACTTCCTATAATGCCTATGCCCTAGACAGGTATTTGTATCCCTATGGGAGGGCCACCTAGTAACTCAAGGTGGGGATTAGGTATGAGCGTAGGGGGTTGTGGGCCACTTTCACATTCAACATGAGACCTACGGAAAGAACAGTGGTCTCTAGTGAAGATTTGCTGGCCGGAGTGAGGACACTCACTCCAAGAAAAGATTTGGGCAACGTTCTCTCAACCTAGCTTGATGGACACTCTACCTGGGCAACAACAAGCTAGGTTGAGAGAACGTTGCCCAAATCTCTTCTTGGAGTGAGTTTCCTCACTCCGACGGCCAGCAAATCTTCACTAGAGACCACTGTTCTTTCCGTAGGTCTCATGTTGAATGTGAAAGTGGCCCACAACCCCCTACGCTCATACCTAATCCCCACCTCGAGTTACTAGGTGGCCCTCCCATAGGGATACAAATACCTGTCTAGGGCATAGGCATTATAGGAAGTCTGTCTCTCTCTCTCTCTCTCTCTCTGAAACGGGCTATCTGGGAATATCATGGACCACAATACTCCTGGCTGGACATTTTATCGCGGTGCACGATGTTTTCGCGATTTGCGACTCCAGTTCCGCCTCATGCGTTACCACTGCGATATTGGAAAATGAGGCCCTAAGTTTTGTGTTTGCCACTTTAAAATCATCAGATACCATCACCCCCAGATCCTCTCTTATTTTGTTTATAGAGCTTCAACCCCTATACTGTATCATTCCTTTGGGCTTTTACAACCCAAATGCATGACCTTGTATTTTTGAGCTGTCAGACCATAGGCCACTTCTCACCCTTCACTAGAACCCTTTTCATGTTTTCCATACCTTGGTTGTCTGTCCCAGTGCTTCTCAATGTTATTTAATCTGTGGTGCTCTTTAAAGTTTGCTCAATTCACATGGCATACCAAACCAAAATTTGCACAATTCTTACCCTCTGTTCTCCACCCCTGGTAGAGCAGCATTTTTTTTTTTACCTGTGTGAGCCTCAATCTGCCAGCTTCAATATGAAGTCTGAATGCGTGGGACCAGCTGGTCCTACAAAATTACAGGGCCCCACACAATCAAACTTCAGGTTGAAGCTAGCATAGGAGGCAGCCACAGGTAAGAAGTATTGCTTTCCTCCTGCTGGTGGAAAGGAGGGTAAGATTATCAGAGTTCAGGTGGATGAATCTGGGACACCTGTTCCCTGAAGTAGTACTACTGAGCAAGCAATTCATTTTGGCAGGAGAAGGGAAGTCTAGTGGACTATCCATATGAAAAATTGTAGTATTTTACTCTCAAAATATACCTGAAAGCACATTCTTTTATAGTTTGGTTACTACAAAACAAATTTGGGTCCAATATAAAAGCCTCCATGCACCATGCTGGTGAGTATATCCTGAATTGAAGAAAATTAACACTGGTCTACATCAATTTTGCTGACTACAAGATAACATGTGATCTTTATGTATTTTAGTGTGCTGAATCCAAAAATCATATCCGTTTCCTCCAGTCACATCTGTTTTTCCACAAAATGCTGTCTGCTCATTATTCCTCAATACCATAGAAAGGGATGCTTGGTCTGTTTTTTCTGACATGATTACAAACTTTCTTGGCAACTTCAGGGCCAAAAATTATAAACTTTTAGTTCAAAATTTGTTGATTGCTTTTCAAAGACTGGGAGAAAACATGAGTGTCAAATTGCATTTCCTTGATAGCCACCTGAACTTCTTCCCCTCAAATCTTGGAGCTATGAGTGAAGAACAATGAGAACACTTCCACCAAGACATCAAGATCATGGAACATAGATATCAAGGCAGATGGAACACAATATGATGGTAGACTACTGCTGGTGTTTACAGTTTGACAACCATGATTATAACTATTCCAGAGTATCCAGAAAGAGAAAATGTCTCCCTAACAATTAAAATTCACACAACTATTGTTCTCTTGGTAAGACAATACCGTTTTTGCATGAAACAAATATATTACGTGCTATTGCTTCTTCAGAACTTGTCCCCTTGATATTCAACTTTATCATCTTTAATCAAACATGTCTCATTTCTGAAAAAAATTTGACATTTTGCATATTTTTTGACTTCATATTTGGAATCAGCACCTTTCATTTGGGTAAAATCAGCAAAAATAATTTGGTCAGCAGAAAACCTTTTTTCAAATGTAGACCAGTGTTATACACCAGAAAAAGTCACAATTAGGTAACTAAATCTAGCACAAAAATGTAAATTCTGTGTGGGGAAACCTGTCCAGAGGCTTTGAACTGTCCCAGGGTATTTTACACAGATGAGTTATAAATATTCTCTTTCTGGCAATAAAAGTGTCCAACCTTTGGTGTCTCTGGCTTGTTTTTCTGTGATCTCTTCTTCCCTTCTTTCTCTTTCCTGCACTGTGGTTATTTTAATATTATCCTTCCATCTTTCTGCTCTTCCCTTGATACTCTCCTTTTCTTATTTCTCACACCTTTTCTCCCACTCTTCCATTCCTCATTCAGGCTCTCTTCCTTTATCTCCCAGGATTCCCCTGTCCCCAAATCCAGAGTCTTCTTTCTCTCCCACTTTCTCCCATTATAGGTCCTTTCTCCCTCACTGTCTATCCAATACCTGGTCCTTTCTCCCTACTTACTGGGTCTCCTTCTCCCCTATCTAAGAAATTATGCCCTCTCCTTGTCAACTGCCTTCCACATATTTCCCTCATACCTTTGACTCTTACAAACCCATTTTTGTACTCCCTCTTTTCACATATCTAAAAAAGTCTTGCCCTCCTCTTACACAATATTAGCTAATTTTGCTACCATTTGCACCTTAATTCTCATGATCTAGTTTTTCTTCTACATTCCCTATCTTTTCCCATCCAGTTAATGACTCCTAGAGATGCTCCCACAGTCGTAACAATTATCCTAAATTCTTGGACCCTCTCCTTTCAATGCACCACCATCTCCAGAACTGTTTATTTCTCTATCCAGTGATCACTGAATCCAAGATGATCCCCCACTATGACATCAGACACTCCCCTCATTTGCAAGCACTAGGTCCAGTATTGCATTATCATGTATTGGTTCTGTTACTAGTTTCCAGAGCAATTCTTCCTGCAAACAATCCAGTATCCTCTTGATTCTAGATGATACTGTAGCCACAATGTCTCCATCAACTGGAAAATTTAAAGCAGTTAATAATAGCATCTTCCCTTTCATGGCTATTTTATGAATTTCTTCTGCCTGATAAGGAGGTCTGTATATCATACCACATAAATGGATTTTCCATTCCCTCTTTCCCACAGTGCTTCCTCCTCCTTACCTTTAAGTCTTGTAGTTCTATTCCTATTTAAATCTGTTTTTTATATACAACACAACTGCACCTCCCTTATTTTCTACTCTGTTCTTCCTGAGTAGATTATAGCCTGGTATAACAGTATCCCAATCAGGGTTCTCTGCATACCATATCTTTGTGACAACTACTATTATATCCAAATCAGCTTCTTCCATGACTGCCTCTAGATCTGGAACTTAATTTCTTATTCTGTGAGCATTACTGTTCATAGCTTCCCACATGTCCTGTATTTTCATTTTTCTATAAGTGTTTAGATAATTGTACATAGAAATGAAATGACGGCAGAACAAGACAAATAGGCCTATCTAGTCTGCCCAGCAAGCTCCCACACTTATTTTCCCATACGTATCTGTTTCACTAACCACCAAGTTTAAGGCCCTTGTTGGTAACTGTTTGATTCAAATTTCCTGCCATCCCCTGCTGTTGTTGCAGAGAGTAATGTTGGAGTTGCATCAAAGGTGAGCATAAGGCTTAAAGGTTAAGGGCAGTAAATCAAGCAAGTTACCCCAAAGCTTGTTTACCCAGCCTATACAGATCAATGTCTTGTTGGATGTTGTCTGAACGTAAATCCTCTTTTCCACATTTCCCCCTGCCATTGAAGCAGAGAGCAATGCTGTATATGCATTCAAAGTGATGTATCAGGCTTAATATACCTGAGCACTTTTACTTATCTGTTTTGCTTACCCATCCTAGTTTAAAGCTCTCCTCAGTAGGTTTTCCAGTCATTTTCGAAGATGTTACACTTTTTTTTTTTTTTTTTTAACAGTCCTTGGAACATCATCTCCTAGTTCAGGAAATCAAAACTCTCATCAACATCATCTATGCAACCATATATTTATCTTCAATATATTGATAAAGCCCAGGCAGGGAAGTTCATGACTGGAAGGACTGAGAAGAATATCATCTGTGCACCTCATTATTGTTCTACCTATTACCCTCATTGTTATTCAAACAGATTATGTAAAACTGTTGGGGACTAAATGTTAATGAATTACAGTTGAGATGTACTTATGATGCTTAATCATGTTTTCCAGCATATGGAATGTTGCAATGAATTATTTAAAAAAAAAGAAAAAAAAAAGGAGGTTCATGTATCCATCGATCTTGGGGCAGAACATAGGAGATATAATATCACCAAATTTGACTTGCTGGAAGAAAATTGGAATATTAGACAAGTATTCAAAATAGAAAAGCTGATTTGATATTTTAAAAGAATGGACCCTGCCAAAGATAACCCATTGATTTAGTACTGGGGAAATGCCTTATATTTCTCTCACCCCCCCCCCCTCCCACACACACACAAACATATATATGTATACTCTTTCCATACAATCCACGGGATAGATTTTAAGAGAAGTGTGTGCGGTCTACATGTGCACGCGCTACCTTCCCCCTAACCTGACCTTCTCACCCCTTCCCGTAACCTTCCCCCCCAGCCCTATTCTAAACCCCCCCCCCCCATGCTTTGTCTTAACTTTTGAGCCTGCATCTGGGCAGGCGCAAGTTACACGCACCGGCAGGCTGCCGGCACACGATCCTCCGACACAGCGGCAATGGCTCTCTGTCAGAGACCTCTGACCCCGCCCCCGGACCACCCCTTTTGTAAAGCCCTGGGACTTACATGCATCCCGGGGCTTTACGTGCGTCGCTGGGCGTGTGTAAAACAGGTTACGCGTGTAACCTTTTGAAAATCCAGCCCCACATGCATAACCTCAATACATATTTATGAACCTCACACAAATGCATACACAGAGACAGATATTTTTCACTATTCATGTGCTTGTGTGTCCACTTCTCCTTCAAATTTAACACTGTCCTCCTCGACTAAAAATATAGAGAAAACAATTTATCACAGCAGATCTCATTCTTCCTTGTTTGCCTTCTAAAGTTTCAATTTTCATTGTGTGGACAGTATTCAACCACTGAGTTGCTTAGTTAGCTGGATAAACATATCTACTAGGGATGTGAATCGTTTTAGGACGATTAAAATTATCGTCCGATAATTTTAATATCGTCTTAAACCGTTATGGAACACAATACAATAGAGATTCTAACGATTTATTGTTATAAATCGTTAGAATCGTGAGCCGGCACACTAAAACCCCCTAAAACCCACCCCCGACCCTTTAAATTAAATCCCCCACCCTCCCGAACCCCCCCCAAATGACTTAACCTGCGGGTCCAGCGGCGGTCCGGAACGGCAGCGGTCCGGAACGGGCTCCTGCTCCTGAATCTTGTTGTCTTCAGCCGGCGCCATTTTCCAAAATGGCGCCGAAAAATGGCAGCGGCCATAGACGAACACGATTGGACGGCAGGAGGTCCTTCCGGACCCCCGCTGGACTTTTGGCAAGTCTCGTGGGGGTCAGGAGGCCCCCCACAAGCTGGCCAAAAGTTCCTGGAGGTCCAGCGGGGGTCAGGGAGCGATTTCCCGCCGCGAATCGCTTTCGTACGGAAAATGGCGCTGGCAGGAGATCGACTGCAGGAGGTTGTTCAGCGAGGCGCCGGAACCCTCGCTGAACAACCTCCTGCAGTCGATCTCCTGCCGGCGCCATTTTCCGTACGAAAACGATTCGCGGCGGGAAATCGCTCCCTGACCCCGCTGGACCTCCAGGAACTTTTGGCCAGCTTGTGGGGGGCCTCCTGACCCCCACGAGACTTGCCAAAAGTCCAGCGGGGGTCCGGAAGGACCTCCTGCCGTCCAATCGTGTTCGTCTATGGCCGCCGCCATTTTTTGGCGCCATTTTGGAAAA
Organism: Rhinatrema bivittatum; assembly: GCF_901001135.1. Lineage (NCBI taxonomy): Eukaryota > Metazoa > Chordata > Amphibia > Gymnophiona > Rhinatrematidae > Rhinatrema > Rhinatrema bivittatum. Next base: position 159,077,265 of record NC_042621.1, read on the forward strand.
TGGCGCCGGCTGAAGACAACAAGATTCAGGAGCAGGAGCCCATTCCGGACCGCTGCCGTTCCGGACCGCCGCTGGACCCGCAGGTTATTTAAGTCATTTGGGGGGGGGTTCGGGAGGGTGGGGGATTTAATTTAAAGGGTCGGGGGTTTTAATGTGCCGGTTTTGCGATTTTTCGATTTTTCACGATTTTTCACGATATTTTACCCCCCCAAACGGCAACAATACGATTCCCTCCCCCTCCCAGCCGAAATTGATCGTTAAGACGATCGAGGACACGATTCACATCCCTAATATCTACCGCTGAATATACCTGGCTGTCTTAAAGTTAACCAGATATATTTATCTGGCTAACTTTAGGACAAGTCAGCATTACGATCAGAGTTAAAATGTATAACTTAACCAGCTAAATGAATATCAGAATTAGCTAGTTAATTTATGCAGCTAATGATGCTCCTCTCTGAAACGCCTCCTGCCTGCTCCCAGAATGCCCAGACTTATGCAGCTAAATTCTAGCCGGATAACTTCTTCATTTCAAAATCTTATTAGTCATTGATAAGAATGTACTGTATGCCGAAGAAAAAAGAATGGGCAAATTTTTATCAGAAACAAGGAGGTTATTGTACTAAGTGTGAATGTTAAAAAAAACACAATTTTCTGCACAAAAAATTATGTATATCACCCAGAAATGTGCAAAAATGTAAAAGGCTAGGTATTATATGCAAAAGATTTTGCAAAAGTGGCCTCGTCAAGAATACATTCACAGGCTAATTTTATAAACGAACGCATGTGTGCCCATACACATGCTAATAGGCATGTGAGCAGAGATACTCTGGAATTTTAAATCATGCACACACTTACATGCGTACGATTTAAAATATGCCTGCCTGAGCAAACCTACTTCGCCTATCTTCCATAGGACTTTGCTGGTTTTAACACGTTTATGTGGGTGAACTTTAAAACATGCTTGCATGAGGGACAGTTTTCTCAATTAGTCCATTAGTTTGCCAAGTCAACCTCAAGATCATCCAGACCCCTCTGGTTGTTCTCTACAGGACCCCCAGTTGATCGAGATACCTCACTCTGTAGCATATGCCCTAAAACATGAGTTCTGCAGACTTGCTCCTCATCAGGACCAGCAGTAAATTTACGCAGCTTGAATTTAAGCTATCTGCTGTGTGCTGCAGCCTCCGGTTTTAAAATATAGAGTTACGCATGTAACAGTTGGCCCCTTCTATGAAGATTGCCCAAATAAATCTACTGGCTCCACTCATTCTGGAAATTGAATCTTTTAAAGACAGGTTATTTCCTCTTGAGCTTAAGAACATATTTGCTTGGGGTAAATTTTAAGATTTGCATGTGCGTCCATGTGCGCGTGGTTTCTGGGCGCACGCACATGGACGCGCAGATTTTATAACATGCATGTGCCAGCTCACACATATAAAATCCATGGGCCACCTGCACATGGCACCGGATTTTATAATCTAGTGTGTATGTGTGGGTGGTATGCATGGGGGAGGGGAGAATTTTACCAAATTGTGTGGCGACGCAATCGTACCTCCCCCAGTTCCCTACCCCTGTGCCTAACCTTCCTATCCTTTCCCCTCTTCACCCCAACTCCTACCCCTTACCTAAGTAAAAGATTTTTTTTTTAATTTTTTTTTACTTATTGCTCCATTGGAGCAGAAACTTATGCGCACCAACTGACTGCCAGCACAACGACTAATGGCCACTATCCCAGCTGGCCACTGTCCTATCTTGCTCCGCCCCGCCCCTCCCCACCCAGACCACACCCCCAGCCCGCCCCTTTTTCAGGGCCCGGCAATTGAGCGGCAGATATGTTTATCCAGCTAACTAAGCCACTCAGCGGTTGAATACTGTCCACACAATGAAAATTGAAACTTTAGAAGGCAAAGAAGGAAGAATGGGATCTGCTGTGATAAATTGTTTTCTCTATATTTTTAGTCGAGGAGGATAGTGTTAAATTTGAAGGAGAAGTGGACACACAAGCACATGAATAGTGAAAATATCTGTCTCTGTGTATGCATTTGTGTGAGGTTCATAAATATGTATTGAGGTTATGCATGTGGGGCTGGATTTTAAAAGTCGGCTGTTAGAGTCACACATTCCTTTGTTTGTGAATTATGATACACAAATTATAGAAGTGATATAACATTGTGAATAGTTAATTTATTATTCTACTTATCCTGCCTAACCAGCCAATGTATAGAGTTTTCCATTTTTCTGCTTCCCTTTTGGATGCCTCAAGTCAGTGACAGAACTTTTCAGAGCAGGTCTGATTTCTTTCCCATTAAAAAAAGGTTAACTTTGATGTAATATGATCTTCAACAGGGTAAATATTGGCAATATCTTTGCTTTTAAGTCTTAAAGCCTGCGACTAGGGAGGACACCAAACTGATACAGAATTATTCTCATTCTTGGAACAATAATTTTATTATAGTTATAAATAATGTATCATTATCTGTATAATGCTATTCTGTATTCTTCTCCATTCAAAGATTCCATGCAGTTCTGCAGATTTTTTGAGTCACTGATATCAAGAATGTGATCATTAAAGCAAAGATGATTGGTAACAGTACCCTCCATCTTGTGCCTGATTTAGATAAAAGGAGGAAGTCCAGATTCCATTAAACAGAACAGAAGCTGTGGTACCCTACAGAAAGTCAACTGTTATTAAATAAATTGTGAACTAAATCCTATTTATGTAATGAAGTGTCATTCCATTTGGTCAAAGGCTTTTTCTACATCTAACACTGCAGTCTTCTTACATTGGATAGCAGGGTGACCCCACTAGCTACTACTGTTTTCAACATGACATCTGTTGGGAATAAATCCTGTCTGATTCCTGTGAATTAGATGTCCTTGTGCTTTAATCTGTAGACAGTATTTTAGCAAATATTTTTACATCTCAGTTTAATAGGGGAATTAGATGATAGGATCCACAAGCATCCATCAGTCTCTTTCTTATTGTATCAAGGTTATTGTTGCCTGTCTCATAGTGTCAGGTCTTGAGAAAATTGTAAAAAGCTTAGCCAGGAAAGATATAATTCCTTTAGTGGTTTAAAGTAATTGATACTAAAACTGTTGGATCCTGGATTTTTGCCTGGTTGAAAGTCTTTAATTGCATAGATTATATCTTCAGTGGTTATCTGTTGGTCTAATACATTTCAGTCTTCCTCTGACAGCACTGGGAGTGATATTTCTCTGATTTATTCATATATTCAGTGAAGCATGGCTAAGCATTACAGGAAATATCTTGCTATTTATCATTTGCTATGTTTGTGTGTTGATCACGCAATGTATCACTTTCCAAAACGCATATTGCGGATACCTTTTTTAGAAGCTGAAAAGATTGATTTTGTTTCTTGATGGTCTACTCCCAGTATCAAGAAATGTCCCTTGACAAAATTAAGATGAAATAAAATTAAAATATGCTTTTCATGGGACATGTAAACATGACAATCATATATGCATTTCCAACTGAGGAGTACATGTTCACACATGTAATATATGCTTCTGAATCTTGTCTAGCCTGTGTGCACTGTGCAGGTTAAAGTTCAAGTGCAGTATAACGACACGTATACCTTTACCCATAGCAAAAAGTATGCCTACGTTGTATCTACAGCAGAGAAAAGGGCCACTCCTGGGGTCAGGGAAAGTTTGAATAAATGTTTTACATTCGTAACTCTTTATAAAAAATGTATAATTTCCCTCTGAATTTCATCTAGCACATTAGTCTTAACATTTAGTGACGTATGCAATAAAATTCACACTAACAATGATTAGCATACATACATGTGCTAAAAATGTATTGAGCACATTAAAATGCCACTTAATGAGTGATAGGATAATGCATGTGTGAGCCCCCTTAAGCTACTAACAGGATGTAAGGTGCTAAGACAGAGAACTTCTGTGTTAAAAATGTCTGATCTTTCGCTTTGGAAGTTTAATGAATATTGTGGTATTCTATGTGGGAAAATTCCAGAGGGAGAGAGTTCATTACCGGGGTAAGGAGTGACATGGTGATTGACATGTGGTATAGCCCCTTTTGGGCATGGATACATACCGTAGGAGTATATAACTCCTGTTCATTTTTGATCTGAGGCTTTTCCAGAGTAACAGAACAAGAAGGAATGAGCTGAAACACTTGTCAAGAGGTTCAGTGTGGGAGAAGCAGGAGTCAGTGTCTCAGGAAATTGGAGGGAGAAGTAGAATGGACTGTGGACCTGAAAGAGAAGTTTAAGAAGAGTTTTTTCTAACTGTGGTGTGATCTCTGCCTGGCTGGAACTTGCCATAGGGCTCAGAGGATTATATTTCTGAGAGAAAAAGGGGTGAATCTTCCTTGAGCTGTTCAGGATATAAGTATCTTTAACAGAGTGTTTAGAGATTGAGTGGGCCTATATAGGCCAAAGAGTGGATTTACCAAGTCAACTCTGGTTTTTCCTTTGATATTATGTGGAGAGTGTTAGAGACTGTTTTTTTTTTTCTGCCCTCTTTTATTTGTTACTGTTGGAAGATTTACATAATAAATCTGTCTATGTTTTAGAGTGGACATTTGGGTTTTGTGTTTAAGTGTGAGTGTGTCCAGTCCAGTTTGACACTGCAGAGTATCCTGCTCCCAGCCCACAGCCTATGAGAGACTGTACCTCACCTTGAAGGAGTTCCTCCCAATTCTTGCCAAGGTTGAGAAGGTGACCTCTTGGCATAGGGGTTATATATTTAAACCCATTAATACAATGTCTACATAGTATGACCAAGTTATTTACCAACAGGAAGCTAAATAGCATAATCATGCTGCACTTAGCTCACTTCTTTTTCTCTTGGCTTCTGCTACTGGCTTTCAAAGGGTATATAAGAAAGTCTGATAGATGGGAGTTATTTGTTAATGCTGAGGAAAGACGTGGGTGACCTGCAAGACTCTCCAAAAGGAAGCAAAGGACATTAGAGTGCAGGAGAGCAATAAGCTGATCTGAATATGCAGTTAGAGCCATCTGCTTTCTGTGTCAGTATGGATCTTCAGTGTTTGAGAACATGGTTGAAGAGAGAAGGGAGCATGGAAGGGAGAAACCCAGGGAAGAATCTGGCCAACCTGACAGAGAAGGGCACCAGGAAATGATCCTTGCCCTTTTTACAGTTATGACCCAGCTTTACCCTTTGTGTATTTTTCTATCAGAGACAGTGGAAGGGAGGCTTTTTGCATATTTTATATCCTCCCCTAGCTTTAACCCCCACCTTTTAGTGAGAGGCTTCTGGGTCATATATAATTTATAGACAATATATCAAAACATAAGGAGAACCAACATTTTGCATATTGAAACAATATCTTAATGCAAAATCTTTATTCATTCTGTACTCACATATAAAATTCTAAAACACTTTCTAGTATCAATCTCATTGGTGCCCATCCCCCCATATGTTAATATCCATACTATCCAACATTTGCCCAGTAAATGCAATGTAGTAGATGGGGTGATGTATCCATAGTGCTGTGGCGATATGAACAGTGAAACATCTACTTGCAGACAGTGGCCCCAAGAGGCTTGAATTTGGGTATTGAGTAGGAGGGATTTTTTTTTTTTTTTTTTATTGAGATAGGGATTATAGGCATAATAATGGCAGACAGGATCTTAAATTTTGGGATAACTGAAATTTAGGGGCTTGTAACATGGGTTGGTCTACAGCACTTATCTATAAACTTATTAGATTCAAAGCATAGGATTTAGACCAGGATGTGTGTTTGTAATATGAGTTAGGCTGGAGTGTTTGTCTATATAGTTATAGGATTCAAAGTATAGGAATTATACCCGTATATATATTTGCCTGCAAGTGTTCATACTCTCAGAGGGGCCATATGAAAGGAGGCTGGCTTGGACCCATGTGATCCGATCTCTGTTTTCACTACAGGAACAGTTGTAGCCAGTCAGGGGGTAGTGCTACACACAGTGGGGTAGATTTTATAATTTTGTGCGAGCGCGTACTTTTGTTCACGCACCAGGCGCGAACAAGAGTACGTGGGATTGCAATAGATATGCGCATAGCCGCGCGTATCCATTAAAATCCGGGATCGGCGCGCCCAATGCTGCGGATTTTGGGCAGCCCACGAGCCGAGCCACGCAGCTTGCCTCCGTTCCCTCCGAGGCCGCTCTGAAATCGGAGCGGCCTCGGAGGGAACTTTTTCGCCCTCCCCTCACTATCTAAACCCCCCCTACCTTTATCGCCAGATTTACGCCTGCCAGAGGCAGACGTAAATCTGCACATGCCAGCAGGCTGCTGGCACGCCATCACCTGACCCGGGGGCTGTTCCGGAGGGCGCGGCCACACCCTCAGAACACCCCCGGGCCGAAACCATGCCCGCAGCGCCGCCCCCGAAACGTCATGTCACCCGCGCCACGCCCCCCGGCACGCCTCTCCATGCAAGCCCCGGGACTTACTCGCGTCCCGGGGCTTGCGCGCGCCGCCGAGCCTATGCAAAATAGGCTCGGCACGCGCAGGGGGGTTTGGGGTACGTTTTCGGGGCGTACCCCTTTGAAAATCTACCCCAGTGCAATGCTTTGGAGAATGTGCAGAATAGCAGTCAACTGGGGCTTTTCTACCATTTATTTCTGTATTTGCAGTGGTAATCCTGGCTATAACCTATAATCCAGCAAAACACTAGAGCAATGACTGCACTCAAAGTTAATATAACACCAAGATGAATGCAGAAAATGTTTGCATAGTCCGTTATAGTTGTTCAAATAAATATTTTTATTCATATGGCAACGCCACTGTTTTTCATTGTTACTTTCAAAGGAGTCCCCCGACACGGACCAAGGCCAAATTGTCTGTCTCTCCCGACGCAGCCTCAGCGAAACATGGATCCGTGCCGGGGGACCCCTTTGAAAGTAACAATGAAAAACAGTTGGGTTGGGGTAGGGTTTTTTTGGGGTTTTTTTTTAAACTTTAATGGGAAACGAATATCATACGTAACTAATGAACGAATCGGGGTCCCCCGAAAATGGATGTAACAGATTTGGGTCCCAACTAATACGAATACCGAATCAAACGAATCCATCCCTGCTGCACATCCCTAAAGCACTATGACATTTTCTGTTTTATTCACCATTCCCTGCCTAATAATTCCTGACATTGTTTGTTTTTTTGATTGCTGCAGCACACTGAGCCAGCGATTTCAATTATCCACTATGATGCCTAGATTTTTATCCTAGGTGGTAAATCCTAATATGGAACCTAACATCGTGTAACTACATCATGGATTATTTTTCCCTATATGCATCATCTTGCACTTGTCCACATTAAATTTCATCTGCCATTTGGATGCCCAATCTTCCAGTCTCACAAGGTCCTAATTTATCACAATCTGCTTGTGATTTAACGACTCTGAATCATTTTGTATCTGCAAATTTGATTACCTCACTTATTGTATTCCTTTCCAGATCTTTTATATATATATTGAAAAGCACCAATCCAAGTACAGATCTCTGAGGCACTCCACTACCCTTTTCCTCTGAGAAAATTGACCATTCAATCCTACTTTCTCTTTCATATCTTTCAACCAGTTTGTAATCCATACAAGGACACCACATTCTATCCCATGACTTTATTTATTTATTTGTTGAGTTTTATATACCGTCATTCGGTGAAGCCATAATAACGGTATACAAAATTCAAATTGTAAATCTCTTAACAATTGTGAAAAAGTATAACAAGGTGCATATTAAACAGAGGTTAAACATTTCTAGTCCAAAAAGAATTATGAGGGAGGAAGAGGGTTTGTTTGGTTCTGGTTGGAGACAAGTTATTTTGAGGTTTTTGGATGAATGTTCGATGGGGAGTTAGGATGTTCAGAAGTATGAATGTCAATGTAGAATTTGCGAAAAGCCATGTTTTTAGGTCTTTTTTGAAAGTTTTGAGGTTAGGTTGGGTTCTCAGATCTTTTGGTAGGGAGTTCCAAATTTTAGGGGAGGCAATGGAAAAGGCTCTCTCTTGTTGTTGTCAAATGCGCCTCTCATAAGGGACTTTGTCAAATGCCTTCTGAAAATCCAAATACACTACATCTACTGGCTCACCTTTAGTCACATGTTTATTAACCTCTTCAAAAAAATGAAGCAGATTTGTGAGGCAAGACTTGTCTTGGGTAAATCCATGCTGACTGTTCCATTATTCCAGGTCTTTCTATATGCTCTGTGAGTTTGATCTTTAGAATAGTTTCCAATATTTTTCTTGGCACTGAAGGCAGGCTCACTGGCCTATAGTTTTCCTGGATTGCTCCTGGAGCCCGTTTTAAATATTGGGGTTATTTGTGGTGCGGGTGTGTATAAAAATTCCTGAAAAAAAAAGTATGTGTAAGCTGGGTTTTTATTTGCCAAAAATAAGTGAGGGAAATTGTACAGATCCTCAAAGGCCTATGTACATCTGCAGTTCCTTGAACCCTCTGAATAATGTGCATTTTAACAAGTTAACACCTCATCTAAACCAGTTGTTAAATTTCATGTCATTAGCAGGTACTCACTAAATAGCATGTAGGAGGATGTTCTTTAACTTGCACATGCTAAGGTCTTAATTGCCTTTGAAATTCCTTCATTTATATGTACAAACACATTAATTTTAGTATGCTCATGTTAGTGTTTTTCTAGACCTCTTGTACTTGCACATTATCAAGTGAACTTTTAAAGGAGTTATGCATGTAAATGTAACATACTATTGTAGCAATTTTCAAAAGCCCACTTATATGGTTAATGAAAGTTTATGCAGAGAGCACATACATATTTAAAATTGGTTAACAAAAACAATAAAGGTGAACTCTGAGTGGATTTTAAAAGCCACCTGGATTTGGGCATTCTTGCCGCTACACACACACAAATGAAAAGTAAAAAAAAGGAGCGGAGAAAGGGCATAGTCTCTCTGGGCAAGGCATGGGCTTTCCTAGATTTAATCCTGAAATTAGCATATAAATACTTATGCGCATTGCTGTATGCCGCCGGGGCCCCCTGCCACGTAACGTTACTTCTGCTATGGATGACATGTAAGTAGTAAAATGAATCAGCAGAGTTTTAAAGGTTAGGGCTAACTGGGAGGGGGGGGAGGAGGCTATTAAACTAGGGAGGTTTGGAAATCCTATGCCTTAACTGGGTAAACTGGAAGTGAACTGGGAAAACGGCTAATGGCGTCTGTGCACGTCTTTTAAAATCTCCCCACTTATGCGGTAGAAACATTTGCATGCACAGGCGCGTGCCCACTTAAAATTGCGTGAACATGTGTGCAGTCAACTTTTTTTTTTTTTTTTTTTTTTTTTTTTAACATGCACACATATACGTGCGTTTGTTATAAAATGGCTGTGTCACTGAGCCCGGGCTGACGAACATGCGCATGTGTCTGCCTTTTTAAAAATCATCATCTTATTGAGCAATACATGTTTGTTAATCCGCCAGTAATGCTAAATGTTAACTACTCCCTAAGCCCCTCCCCCACAAAAAAATTATTAAGATCCCATTTTGAGTGCCAAAGAATTGTAACCGATGGTATGGGATACAAATTTACTAAATAAAATGAATAAACTTAACATAATTCATTTCAGACACTTGCATTTGACAGAACCCTGACAATTCCACAGAAAGGAGAATCCTGTTGGCTTTTGGCGGTGTTTCAGGAAGAGCCAAGTGAGGCAGAGGTCACTTCTCTGGACCCCTAGCAGCCTCTCAAGATATGTTTATTGTATCTGCAGACCAATTGCAATGCTTAGGGGGAGCTGTCCAGGGAAACACTAACTTCTTCTTAGTCACTACTCCACCCAAAGAAAGCTTAAATGAAAAGGCTTTCTGGAAAATAAGAGGTGGCTGAAAGAGAATTGTGTGACAAGGACTGAAGAATTGTTAAGCCTCACTTCTGGAACTGGTAACTCAGAAGGTGTGTAATCCTAGCACATATATTTCAATTACACAAATTAAGATATCCAAGAAGAGGCATTAAACTACCTTTTCTTGAGCTCTTTGTATTTGACAATGGAGGGAAAGAAAAGATACTGAGAGGCTTTGCTTGGATCCTGTATCTGCTGATATAGCTAGTTCTTGAATAGAGTTGGGTTTTGATATGTTCTATTACTGCAATGTTTTGATTATTTTTCATTCTTCCTTCCTACTGTGACACTGAACTTGGGTCCCAGGCCATTTAATAATGCTTCTCTGGGTATTATAATAATCGTGTTTTATTTAACTAGTGCTCATATTTACTAATAAGAGATTTTTGTATATAATTTCGTTACACAATGTTCACCTAGGCAAAGTTCGTGAATGTGCCTTCTCAGTAGCAGGACCTAGTCTATGGGACACTATTTCTCTGAATTTAAGGTCTTTTTAAAAAGACCTAAATCCTGGATTTTTAAATCAGCCTATGAGGTATATGATCTAGGGATGTGCAGAGGGACGCCATACATTGCATTTGTGATTCGGACAGCAGATATGTTGCATTCGGCTGTATGGCGCCCCGATGCGTTAATACGGCGATTTCTATTCGTGTCCCAGCTAAAATTAAAATTAACTACAATCCCCCACCCTCCTGACCCACCCAAGACTTACCAAAACTCCCTGGTGATCCACCGGGGAGTCCGGGAACCATCCCCTGCACTCTCCCACCCTCTGTGCTGGTTTCATCATGGCGCCGATAGCCTTTGTCACAGGGGCTACCGGTGCCATTGGTCAGCCCCTGTCACATGGTAGGAGCACAAGATGGCGCCGATGACCATGTGCAGGGGCTGACCAATGGCACCGGTAGCCCCTGTGACAAAGGCTATCGGTGCCATGATGAGACCGGCACCGAGGGTGTGAGTGTAGAGGATAGTTCCTGGACCCCCCGCTGGACCACCAGGGAGTTTTGGTAAGTATTGGGGAGGGGGAGTTCAGGAGGGTGGGGGGTTTGTTTAAATTTTTATTTAGGTGGCCGTATAATTTGGGGAAGATTCGTGTATTCGTGGGGAATCGCGATACATTTCGCTTCCCTACGAATAATGTGATATACGTTGCGGATCGCCTATACGACGAAAACGAATGCACACCCCTAATATGATCTAGAAGGACTTGGAGCAAGTTCTGTAGGACAAGTGCTGTAATCTTAGCTCCATATCATGTTGAAATCAAATGTATCCGTAGACCTGTTCAGAGCTGTGTTATCTAATTGTTATGTTGTTTTAAGTTTATTTACACAATGTATCTTTTAATTTTGTAAAACACCTTGATCATATTTGGAAGGACAGTATATATATGCCTGTAAATTAAATAAATAAACCTAACACACACAGTCATTTGTTACTTTGTCAATGAACCTTGTTGGACTTTCAACTATACTATAGCTTGCATGTTATCTTGTCCTGACTTTTCTAAAACTGGATTTAATTATATTTGTAGGCAATCATAAACATGTTGTTAATATAATGCAAATGCCTTTTTCCACATCAACTATCTTTTTGCTCTAGTGAATTCTAAAGTGTGATAAGTGGCACTTTCCTAAATGTGACCTGAAAATCTATGCTAATATGGGTAAGAAACATTTGAAAACTATAAGGAAAGTATGGCAGCAGTCTGACTGACAAAAAAAGACTTCTGTACAAAGCATCACACTTCATGTAGAAAATTGTGTTCAGTTCTGGAAGATGCACCTACAAAAAAATATAGACAGAGCAATGGCACTGCAAAGAAACACTATCAGAATGATGCAGAGTCTTCAGCAAAAGCCCTATGCAATGCAAATTAAGGATCTAATTATATATATATATATATATATATATATATATATATATATATATATATATATATGCGTTGAAGAAAGGAAACATTGAAAAATCTAAGGAATAATTAATGCCCAAGGAGCAAACCTTTTTCAATGAAAAAGGAAGTTCTAGAACAAGAGGTTATGATGTGAAACGCAGAGAGGTAACCTCTGAAGGAATATTAGAAAATATTTCTTCACAGCCTTCTTGCATAGCTGGTGGGAGCAAAAATAGTAACATAATTCAATAAAAGATGGGATAAGCACAAAGGATCTTTAGTTGCAATAAGTGAAACAAAATTATTTATTAGTTTTATTTCCACAATGTCTATTGTGCTGATCTACCAATCTCAGCGGATTACAGTCAGCCTACACAATAAACCATCACAAAACCTTACTCAGCACAAAACATAAACATGCCAAAATAACTAAAAAGCAACATTGCTATACATCTCTTGGGAAAAAATAAAAACATAGCATAACAAGATCAAGCAATACTCGATCTGGGAAGGCTAGAGAAAAGAGATGTATCTAAGTTCTTCCTAAACTGAGAAAGATCACTCTCTGCTCTAATAGCTGCAGGAAGGCTATTCCAGAGAGCAGAGCCTGCGATACAAAAGATCTGCTTGTGAGAGGTTGCTAATCAGGCAAGGGAGAGCAATGGAATCTCAACCAAATGCTGTGATAGGGAGCTAAGGCAGCAGATGGGGCAGTGTTTGCTTATAGAAGACACAATGGCTGGAGGGGCCAGACCATGGACAGCTTTAAACATCAAAAGGAAGATTTTAAAACTTCACTCGCCAGGCTATCGGAAACCAATGAAGACTAGCTAGAGTTGGAAAATATGGTTATGCATTCTGGTACCTGAAATGAGATGCACTGCAGAATTCTGAATAAGTTGGAGTACTCCTAAATAGGCATCAGGATGCCCCAAGAATAGAACATTACAGTAATCCAGTAAAGACAGAATAAATGATTGAGTTACAGTACAAAAATCTGAGTTTGATAAGGAAAGCTTTAGAGAATGCAGTAGCCGCAGTTTGTAGTAAGATGTCTGGACTAAAGAATCAATAGGGAATTGCATGGAGGAGTCCATTAATACCCTCAGGTCACAAGCATTTTATCAAATAGGCTGATGCCCAAACAGAAACTCTACAGGGCCTTTAACCATTTCAACCCTGGATAACAGGACTATTTCAGTTTTTGATATTCAGGGCAAGCATGTTACAAGGCATAAGCAGGTTGCTAATTTTTCTAAAACAGATTCCAATGTGGGAGAAGCTGGAAAAAAAGAACTGGATGTCATCCACAAAAAACTTGTACAAGATATCCAAACAGGAAATAACAGAGCTAAAGGGGCCAGATAGATATTGAACAAGATTGGAGATAGTGAGGAACCCTGTGGGACACCTGTAGCTAAAGGGTATAAGGCAGAAGAAGCATTACCAACCATGTCCCTAAAGAATCGATCTGAGAGGAAAGAGGAAAATCAACACAGTACATTAGAGGAAATACCTAAAGCTTCCAGCCACCCAAATAAAATCTTATGATTGAGTGTATCAAAAGCTGATGACAGGTCTAACAAAACCAAGAAATATTTAACCCCCGTGTCAAATCACAGACATATCTTTCCATCTAAGTGGGGAAATAATATTCATAAAATCCTTACAAAAATATATAAACCCTCATCACTAATTCTAAACATTATTCCATCCAGCTTTAAGACCATGAGATGACCATTCTAAGTCCACTTTCAAGAATGGCTGTCTGTCCGCAATCAGCTCTCACACCTGCGTGAACATTAGTGCCTTTACTCTCTTCCTAAATAGCTTAACATAAGACTGCCCTCAGCTCATCTGAGATGCCATTCCAGAGTTTAGGACTTACAACCGAAAATACTTTTTCCCATGTTTCACATAAATGCATTAATTGTATCGATAGACTAACACATTTTTCCTTTGGGTCTGAAATGGACATGTTACATATAGCCATGGCATTTACTGAATGCTAATTGGTAGTTTGACATTTAGTGCCGTATGAAACAATACCAGAATCTTGAACTTAATGCACCATTTCACAGGAAGAAGTTTAGCATACATAATACAGGAGATATATGATCGTTCCTACTGGCATCAACTAGCACACATGGAACTGCATTTTACACAACTTGGAGCATCCACAGTGTTGATAATGGAAGTCCTTTGTGCAGGACATTACAGAAATCTAACCTAGAAATCATTAGAAACTGCAGAACTGATTGAAAATCCTCAAGTTCAAAATATGGTTATTTGCTATGGCCTTCATCTGGGCCTGCAGTAACAGTGATGAATTTAAGAAACTTCCAGTATTCCTCACTTTGTTTGAAAATTTGTGTCATCCACTCACCCATCTGAAAATGTAGAGGGATATCAGCACTAATGAATCTGGATGGCACTAGTACTTCTGTTTTCTCACATTCAATGCAACTTTATTAGCTAACATTAACTGCTGTACAGACTTAATACACTTAGCCGTATATACTAGCATCTCCTGAACTGTAGTTATCACTAGGGATGTGCATTCATTTCCAACAAATTTTAAAAACACGATGAATAAGGGCAATTTGTTTTATTTTGAGGGCCCTGAAACAAATTGGGCCCCCCCCTGAATGAAATAAACTTTATTCATTACATTTGTTTGAAATTAATGTATCAGGCCTAAGTCCAGGCCTGAAGCCAGGGCCTTGACCAAAGCATAGGACAAGGCCTAAAGTAAGGACCACAGTCTATGCCCTAGCATGACACCAGTGTTTCGGCCAAGGCCTAAAGCCAGGGCCTTGCCTAGGGCCAAAGTAGGGGCCACAGCCTAGGCTCAAGCGCAATGCCAGGGTCTGATCCGTTGGGGGGGTATCTGATGGCAAGTCCAGCCCAGACCAGGTCCAGACCCTGATGTTGGGACCCGCCATCCGGGTGTGGTCGCAGCATCAGGACTGGGTCTGGGCTAGGTCCCATTAATGAAAAAAGCCATTCCAAAGATAATTGCCAGTGGTGCCTTGATTGCTAAAGATGGACCCAAAAAGCAACAGGGTAGGCGATCCAGTAGAGCCGTAAGGAAGTAACAAAGTGGTGGATGCCACAAGAAGTTTCTCAAATTTTTATTGAAGGAGACGTAAAATATCATATGCAAGTGCCCCTGAGGAAGCTATTATCGGTGAAATGAGGGCCTTTGTCTTAGATAACGTGTCGCATGAGAGTGAAACACTGCACCATGTTATGCATCCTGGTAAAGAGACTGCATACATTACAACCCATTTAATTGGTCTTCTGAGCTTTTAAAGACTTCTCAATTTGACACAAGACCCAATTAATATTCTTTGAGACTGCTGTGGGATGGTTGATATACAATTGTACAAATTTGTGACATTGGATTGTGATAATCCCGCTCTTGTATATTTTGCAATTTTTGCACATTGCCTTTTATTGTGTATATGTATACATCTATATTCATTGATACATTTAACTGTTTTTGTATATATTTATAAATTGATATATTTATAAACTATGAATACATACAATATTTGAAATGTAGTTATACTAAACAATAGTGCTATTCCTTTAGGGTTTGTTGCGGTCTGCACTGCTTCCCCTCTCTTCCCCGTGACCAGCGCCTACCTCCGCGTCTGGGGACGCCGCACTCCGCGGTCTCCAGGACCCAAGGACGCGCTCAGTTCCATGTGGCATCCGCCATTTGCCTGTCTCTCTCACCGCGGCCTCGCACGCGCACGAGTACGGCCACTTTGAGCGCCCAGAACCTGGAAGTCAAGCCCCGCCTGCACTGATGATGTCACGCTCTGAGACAGATATAACCGGCGTCCGGACGTTCCATCATCGCCTTGCAACGAGGTTCACTACAGTCTTGTAGTTCTGAGGTGCGCTTCATCTTGCTGAGTTCCTGCCGCTGACCTTGGAGTTCCCGACTACGCTCTGCCTGCTGCCTGCCTTGACCCCGGTTCGTCCCCGACTACGCTTTGCCTGCTGTCTGCCTCGACCCCGGTTCGTCCCTGACTACGCTCTGCCTGCCTCGATCCAGTTCGTCCCTGACTACGCTCTGCCTGCTGCCTGCCTCGACCCCGGTTCGTCCCTGACCATGCTCTGTTGCCGCCTGCCTTTGATCCCGGCTCGTCTCTGTTCCTGCTTCAGCCTTCTGCCTTGCCTTCACCTGCTGGCTGCGGACCCCGCTCCAGGTTTCTACTTGCTCCTACTCACGTCTGCTCACTTAGAGACTATTATCTTTGGACTTCCTGGTTCTCTATTACTGGACTCTCTCTCTAGTACCCAAGTCCCAAGGTGCCAGAACCTTACGGGCCCCTCCTGGGGGGTTCTGGGTACCCGGGTGAAGATCTTGTGCTAGACTCAATTACTATTGGACTTCCTGGTTCTCTATTACTGGACTCTCTCTAGTACCTAAGTCCCAAGGAGCCAGGACCCTACGGGCTCCTCCTGGGGGGTTCCTGGTTTCCGGGCAATCACCTGGTGAACACTTTGAGCCTTGGCTCCGCCTCCCGGCCTACCCCGCCTCTCGTGGTAGGTCGGCCCAAGGGTCCACTATTCCACAGCAGTACCCAACTGCAACAGTTTGCAAGGCCATGGACTCAGCAGAGACCCCAACCCCGAGCCTTCAGGCCATCCCGGGAATGGCTCAACGCCTCCAGCAGCAGCAACACTGCATAGACACCCTAGCAGCCACCGTAGAGCAGTTGGTCACCCAGCTAGAGGTTTCTGCTCGGGAGTCACGTCAGGCATCCACTGTCTCTACTGCCTCAATTACTCAGCTACCTGCGCCCCCCCCCCCCCCTGGTATGCCAGGGACAGCAAGTCCTGCCGAGGGTTTTTAAACCAGTGTCAAGTACGGGTTACCCTTCTGCCGGCCCAATTCCCTTCTGACGCAGAGAAAGTGGCATTCATATTTTCACTCCTGGACAGTAAGGCCCTTAACTGGGCTTCACCCTTGTGGGAATGCCGGGACTCTATGCTACAGAATTTGGAGGAGTTTCTCCTCAATTTTCGGCTGGCCTTAGACGACCCGGCACGCCTAAGTGCCGCAGCCTCAGAACTCCTGACCCTCCGGCAAGGAACACGCCCAGTGGCGGATTATGTTATCGAGTTCCGCACGCTAGCCATGGAGGTCGGTTGGCAGGACGACTGTCTGAAGGGCATCTTCCTTGAAGGACTATCCGGCCGAATCAAGTATGAGCTGGCAGGTCGAGACCTACCAGGGGACTTGAACGATCTCATTGACATAGCTGGTAGGGTGGACCGTCGTCTCCAGCAGCGAGATAAGGAGATCCGCTCGTCCCGCAGACCGCCTCCCCTGTCATCTACCACTTCTAGATCCCGGGCTCTCGGGGCTTCTCCTAATCCTGTGTCTAGTGGGGAACCCATGCAGGTCGGCAGATCTCCACTGACTCCTGAGGAAAAGAGACGGCGTACGCTTGGCCTCTGCCTCTATTGTGGAGGCAAGGGGCATTTTCTCTTGACTTGCCCGGAGCGTCTGGGAAACGCTTCTGCCTAGGCTATACTGAGGAGCTACACCTAGGCGCTTCCGGATCAGCTCCTCTGTGCACATTGCCTGTAACCCTGAAGTATCCTGGAGGGTAACTCCAGGTCTGTGCGTTCATAGACTCAGGTGCAGAAGGGAACTTTATAGCGGCCGACCTGGTGGCCCAGCTCGCCCTCCCCACAGTGCAAAAGGTCCCTCCGCTGTGGATCTCATCCATCCGAGGCACTCTGCTCCCCGGGGCCATTACCTGCTCCACAGCTCCCGTTACTCTACTAACCGGATTATTCCATTCGGAGCAGATCTCTTTGCTTGTCTTAGAGCGAGCGGTGCACCCCTTGGTTCTGGGACTGCCGTGGCTCCGTCTGCACTCGCCCCTAATACAGTGGGACGACTTCCAGTTGGTTCGGTGGGAGCCAGCCTGCTTTGAACACTGCTTGCAACTTCCGCATCCGCCTGGACCCCTGAACGTCTGCTCCTCCCAACTGTTGCCTGAGCCATACCAGTCCTTCGAGGATGTTTTCTCCAAGGAGATGGCAGAGCTTCTTCCGCAGCATTGGCCGTTTGACTGCCCCATTGACTTACTGCCTGGTACCACCCCGCCTCGCGGCCGAGTGTACCCTCTGTCTTTACCCGAGACCAAGGCCATGTCGCAGTATGTGACGGAGAACTTGGCCAAAGGGTTCATCCGGCCCTCTCGCTCTCCTGCAGGTGCCGGCTTCTTCTTCGTGGCTAAGAAGGACGGTTCTCTCCAGCCATGTATTGATTACCGGGGCTTGAACGCCATTACCAAGCGGGATCGTTACCCACTCCCGTTGATCCTGGAACTGCTGGACCACCTTCAGGGTGCCCGTGTGTTTACCAAACTGGACCTCAGGGGGGCCTACAACCTGGTACGTATCCATCCTGGAGACGAATGGAAGACGGCATTCAACACCAGGGACGGGCATTACGAGTATCTTGTAATGCCCTTCGGACTCTGCAATGCCCCAACCGTCTTCCAACATCTCATAAATGAGGTTCTACGAGACTTCCTGAACACTCATGTTATAGTATACCTAGATGATGTACTCATCTTCTCAAAGGATTTGGACTCCCATTGTCATCATGTAAAACAAGTCCTTCAGGTTCTCTTGGAGAACCGCCTTTATGCCAAGATGGAAAAGTGCACCTTTGAGGCTGAATCCCTGCCTTTTCTAGGTTATATTATCTCCTCAACTGGCTTCCGCATGGATCCAGAGAAGGTAGCGGCCATCACCCAGTGGCCTCAACCCAAGGGGCTCAAGGCCCTCCAGTGATTTTTGGGCTTCGCTAATTTCTATCGACACTTCATTCCAGCTCTGACCCGCAAGGGTTCCGACGCCAGGAACTGGCCTGACGCCGCTGTTACAGCTTTCGCTGATTTAAAGGAAGCCTTCCTTTCCGACGTTTGCCTTCGACACCCGGACCCCTCCAAACCCTTCATAGTGGAGGTCGACGCCTCCAGCATCGCCGTAGGAGCCGTGCTGAGTCAGCATTCGGATTCTGGACAACTCCTACCCTGCTCCTACTTCGAGGAGGTTTTACGCCACTGAGAACAACTACTCCATTGGGGACAAGGAGTTATTGGCTATTAAGCTCGCCCTGGAGGAATGGAGGCAGTTGCTCGAGGGGGCGTTACATACCACCACGGTATATACCGATCATAAAAACCTTGAGTTTCTGTCCCAGGCCCAACGTTTGAACCCCTGCCAGGCCCGCTGGGCCTTGTTCTTTAGCTGATTCAACTTCATCCTACAGTACCGACCAGCAGCAAAAAACGTCCGAGCGGATGCTCTCTCCCGGACATCATGTAACGAAGGGGATCAAGAACAGCCTCAATTCATCCTGGACCTGAGTAAGGTCCGTCTATCAGCCCTGACGGTCCTCGCCCAGGATAGGACCGTAGTTCCTCGCAGGGATCGCCTCACGGCGCTACGATGGGCTCACGACTCCCTCGGAGGGCATGCCCGGCGTGAGAAAACAATGGAGCTCCTCAACCGATTTTATTGGTGGCCCAACCTCCGGCGGGATGTCACCACTTATGTGAGGTCCTGTCCTACCTGTGCTAGTCAGAAACCCAGCCCGGGTTCCCCATGTGGTCTCCTTCAGCCCTTACCATTACCCACCGAACCCTGGACACATCTGGCCACAGATTTTGTGGTAGACTTGCCTCCATCTAGCGGCCATACAGTAATCTGGGTCACTGTAGACCGCTTTTCGAAAATGGTGCATTTGATTCCTCTACCTAAGCTCCCATCAGCTCCCGAACTGGCTCTTCTCTTCACTCAGCACATTTTTAGGCTACACGTCCTTCCCTATAATGTCGTCTCCGACCGAGGTCCCCAGTTTGTGGCGCGTTACCGGAGAGCTCTTTGTAAGTGTTTCAAGGAGAAACTTAACTTCTCCACGGCCTTTCACCCACAGAGCAACGGACAAACCGAGCGGATGAATCGGACCCTGAAGTCCTACATCCGGTCCTTCGTGAATGAGAAACAGGATAATTGGTCAGAACTAATGCCCTGGGCCGAGTTCGCCTACAATAATCAGGCTCACACGGCTACTGGCAGGTCTCCATTTCAAGTGGTATATGGGAAGCCCTTAAGACCACCACTCCCTCTCGACACTTCCAGCGCTTCACCTGCTGCCCAAGTCACAGCACAGCAGCTGCGGGTACTGTGGCATGGAACCCAGCGCAAACTGCACCGTGCAGCTGCCTCTGCCAAGCAAGTGGCTGATTGCCACCGACGGCCAGCTCCAGCCTACCAGCCAGGAGATCGGGTGTGGCTCAACACCAGGAATATCCATCTCTGCCTTCCATCATGGAAATTTGCGCCCCGGTTCTGCGGTCCCTTCTGGGTAGCTGAGAGAGTGGGCCTGGTATCCTATCGACTGAGACTGCCGTCCACCCTACGGATCCATGACGTCTTTCATGTATCCCTGCTCAAACCCGTGGTCCTTTCACGCTTCCACCGCGCACCTCCGGATCCCACCTCTGCACCCATAGATGATGAACCTATGTATCAAGTACGAGAGGTTGTGGACATCCGTTTCCACAACCGCAGGTGGGAGTACCTCCTAGCCTGGGAGGGTTGCGGTGATGAGGATAATACATGGGAGCCCAGCCGTAACATCGACAAGGATCTTCTGCAACAATTCCACCGGGACCATCCTGAGAAGCCCGGGCCTTTCAAGAGGGGCCGTAAAGGGGGGGTACTGTTGCGGTCTGCACCGCTTCCCCTCTCTTCCCCGTGACCAGCGCCTACCTCCGCATCTGGGGACGCCGCACTCCGCGGTCTCCATGACCCAAGGACGCGCTCAGTTCCATGTGGCATGCAGTCAGACTATTTGTAACATGTGCGCATGTGTTATAAAATAGCCACGACACTGGGTGTGGGTCAATGGCTGTGCAGACATGTGCCAAAGCATGCCATTTTGAGTTATCATCCCTGTAACTCCTTTTGCAAACAAAAAACAGACAAAACACAATGGCAAGGTAACACTTCTGTTCTTTTTCTGCCAGTCAAGTAATGCATACTGTGCAGTCAGAGACTAAACATCACTATCACTGCTCTTTGCCCTGCTCCAGTGAACAGACAAAATGCAGCAGGACATCTGTCTCTCACAGTGAGAGCAATACACTGTGACTGCAGCAGTGAAGATAACAAAAAGGTCCTTTGCCAATGTCAAAATTCTGCTTTTTCCTTTTCAAGAATCTTTTCCTTGACTGTGGAAGAGCTGCTAAAAACACAGGCTTATGCTCAGACCTTGGAGGCCATCAATGTCACTTGGATCCAGATGCAATCTATAGGCTTATATGGTAGAAGTGGCATTTGCGTGCATAGGTGTGCACATATGCAATGCATGTGGTCAGCATATTTTATAACAGGTGTGCACATTCACATGTATGTTATAAAATGGTCATGTCCTTGGATATGGGATGACAAACACACGCACATGTGTGCCCATGCACCTGTTTAAATGTTATCATAGTTACCAGTGCCAGCAGCACTTTCTATGAGCCACAGATTTCAATGAGAAACAAATGAGACAAACATTTGTGTTTAAATTCATGAACATGATCCATTCATTTCAGGAGGCCACAAATTAAATGAAAATGGGCTCATTTGTGGCATTTTACCCATTCTTTTCAAACAAATGCTCATGCCTGCAATTTTCTTTTTTTTAAAAGTTATAATGCTCAAATTTGTTTCCGTCTTATGGCTTAATTGATTCATCAGGTATCCTTCCTTTTAGAAGACAGATCTACTTTAATTAGATTTACATTTTTGTATTCAGACAATCATCATCAGAACTCTGCAAAAATTTTGTTTGTTAAAACCTATTCTTCTGTGATCATGTTTAGCCCTCAACTGTTTACGATTACAATCAAAATTTGGACATATCAAAATGGCATTCAGTTTTCTAAAAGATCACCTCATCATCTTTCATTACTGCAACATTACTCAAGGAAGCTGGAACAATGTTAGGCTGATTACTCTATAAATTTATCCGTTCTTGGGAATGTTATCAATAATTGGGATCCAATAAGCTTCATTCCTGGACCAGATCATGAATTTATATGAATCTAAATTCAGACTCACTCCTATAGAATGTAATGAGAGTGCTAGTCTCTAAAGTTTGTGGGAGGCTGACTTATGTGCAAAGTTTTGATTTTTCAGGAAGTCACTTATGACAGAAAAATCTATTTTATGAGAACAGGTTCCAATTTAGTGTGCTGAACTGCTGTTGTCAAATAGATCTCAGCTCAACCCAAAATATTTTTGTCCTCTGGAGGACAATGTAACAGAAGACATACTCCCGTTACCAGGGCTTTTAAGCAGATCACGTCTATTTTATCCAGGACATGTTTCTGCTGCTGAAACTGTGCAATAAAACCCCAGTATATTGATCCAGACCAGTTTCTACAGCCATGGAGACTTTGAGCTGAGCCAAACCAGTTAACTCCACTCAGCTATTTGGGAAAGGTCGAGATATAAAGATTGTCTGAAAGCTAGAAGAGAGAGAGAGAAAAAAAACTGCAAGAAACACTGCTACTTCTCCTAAAATGCTGATTCCCAGGAAAGGTAAAACCTGCATATGTTTTCTTCTCTGGACAAAGCTACTTTATTGTGTTTCTTCCTGGGTAGTTCAAAAAGGTTTTGTTTGGTTGCAGAATGGCAAATATATTGCATATGTAGAAACTCAGTTTTCAGGTTTTATTCTACTTTCCCTGGGAATTTCAATGTTGTAGCAAAAATAAAAGTGATAGTGGAAAAAAGATTGTTAAAATAAACAGGAGAAAAATCAGTGGCAAGATATTTTTCCATTGATGTTTTTTTTTTATTATAACAATAACATTCAAAGGGAAATTAATATAAAAACTGAAATTAAGGTCTCTATGTGTATGCTGAACACATTGGCCAACTTGAGTATTTTATGCACTGCTGAAGTCCCCTACAAGTGAATAGAGCGAATGGGAGAACGGGGCCCCTCCCCCTTCGGCATTGCCCGGTTCGTCATTAACCTGGTCCCTATGCCTTGAGTTGCAAGAGAGTTGAAATATGCAGAATTGAAAGCAACAATTTTCCTACTGTTGTGTCAGTTGCTGTCTGATGTCTCTGCTCCACCCACCTTACCTCGTTGGTGACTCCCTTCAGGGTTGATGGAAGGCTAGCTGCTGCGGCATCTCCTGGCTGTCCTCCTCTGGCGTTCTCGGACCGGCTCGACGCTGCAAGCCGCCATGTTGACCAGATGCCTAGGGGCGCATGTGCGCACGGCAAGACTGATGTACCAGCGTTGGCACGAACGTCAGGGGCGTCCCCCTGAGATGACGTCACCAGCTCCAGATATTTAAGGTCTCAGTTTTCACTAACAAGACTAGTTAGCAAGGGGTTCGCTTCCTCCTGGACGCTGCAGATGGGATTCGCTCTCCATGACCCTATCTACTCTGCCTCCTCGGACTTCACTAGAGGTACCCGCTCCTCGGGGGCTTCGCTCTCTTTTTATTTGCAAGTTGCAGTCCGGAACCGGTACTTGCTCCTCGAGGGCCCATGTCCCGGACTTGCTCCTGAATACCACTTCTGCTAAGAAGTCATCGCTGCTTACTGCATTGTGAGTTTCCATCTATCTTTCGGAACTTTCCATGAGTACAGGTACTCGTTCCTCAAGAGGCTAATGTATACCATCTCCTGGGCTGCCTTAAGAGACTATTGTGTGAGTGTTACCATTAAGGATTTGTTCCAGTACTCTGCATATACTGACTACTCATTGTCTTAGTTTCTCTACAGCTCAGCCACCCTGGGATCGCTGTTCCAATACCTGAGGGAATACAGCCCAGCCGGGTGCTTCCAGCTCACTACTGCCACCTTTGGTGGTTTGATATATTGCTTCTAAGAAGTCTTTGTTGCTTAACATCAGTGAGTTGTATCTATCAGAGTATTCCCTGGAACCAGGTACTCGCTCCTTGAGGGCCTAATGCATACCAACTTCTGGGCTGCCTTAAGAGACTATTGTGTGAGTGTTACCATTAAGGACTTGTCCCAGTACTCTGCATATACTGCCTACTCACTGTCTTAGTTTCTCTACAGCTCAGCCACCCTGAGATCGCTGTTCCAATACCTGAGGGAATACAGCCCAGCCGGGTGCTTCCAGCTCACTACTGCCACCTCTGGTGGATTACCATATTATCTAATAAAAGAACTAGTGTGTGTCTGTCTACTACACTAAGCCTGACCAGTGGTCCCTCTTGGGATTTCCCCCAAGGGCATGGCCACCTGCCACTGGTCCAAGGATCCACCTACAACTAATAACTACAGATTGCTAAATATCAGCTTTAACAGAGCTTTCTGAAACCTACAATAAATTTGTTTTATTTCATTTATCTATCTATTTGATTATTATTTAATTTGTTGTGCGATGTTCCTGTTCTCTTCCATAATTAAGAGGGACAATTTTCAAGCAGCCTGCTTGGGAGCAAATGTGCCAGCCAACTATCGACCCAATTTTCAATGAAAAAGACACATACTTTCCTTCTAAAAACTTGCCGCAGACATGAAAGGCCTATGAACTTTGCAACCACTTTTTTTTATCTATCAGAATTTCTCTGGAAAATGACAGATATAGATTAAAAAAAACCCAAATACAATCTAGGTACACTTTTTTCCAGCTCTGCCCTAAATATACTCCTGGAAACACCTCTATTCAATTCAGCTCAAGCATATGAGGGAACTCCACACAAAGATGGATTTTTAAAAGTTGTGTGCATAAAAATAAGCAGAACAAACACCAGTTGACTCTCTCTCTCCAGGAGCAGCCCAAAACATGGAAATGTCCATCTGGCCACTTCTCACCTTGCAAAGTGAAAATATCACAGGCGTGGTAAAATAGTGATCATTGCAATATATGCCATTTTTTTTTATCACAGGCAAAATGTATAGCAAAATGATGAGTCTAGGTCTTAGCTGGATAAGTAGCATTTTATTTAGCTAAGTAGTGGTTTTGCTGATACTTAGCCAATAAATTGGTACATATATGGATAAGTGCCACTACTTAGCTGAATAACTCAGATTTTATCCTGATAAGTACAAAAATGTATTTGTGCATTTATTACATGCACACACAGGTTCTCAGATAAATTTACTTGTATTTTATAGCCTATATATATCATTTATATGCAGGTTACAAAATACCCAGCCACTTGGCAATAGTGATCATAAAAGAGGAGCAGTGCAAGCCTGTCTTGCGCTGCGACTAACATGGGGGGGAATCTGCGTTCAAGGCCGGGCCTTAGCGGGGATAGGGGGAGCGGTGTTCGTGGGAGGTTAGGTGGGAAGAAAGCATCAATAGGGAACACCCATGGCTGCCCATAGCAGCTTTTAAAATCGGTGATCCTGATAGGAAGCCAGTAAGAGGCGCAAATTTACCAACGGACAGAGGGCAGGAGGCCTGAACTTGAGGTCCCTCGCACCCACCCTTTTGTTTTTTCTGATGTTGGGGTCGGGGGGCTTTGTTGTATTTGTTGTTAATTGCCACAGTTGAGGTGGTAAACCTGAGCCCAAGGGGTCTTTGGAATGTGGAGGGGAGATGGTGGTGAGGGCTGGGGGGTGATCCTCATGTAGTTGGGGGGGGGGCTGCTACAAAGGAGGACTGGAGAACTACGGGGCTAAAGTTCTTGGTTTGAGCTTACTCTCACTGGTTAGAGGCAGAGTAGGCAGAGAAAGGGGAGGGAATTTTTTCCTTTCACCACTGGGGGCAAGGTGGTAGAGAAAGGGAGGGAGGAAAGGAAGGAGGGGACAGTTGGGGTTGTTGAATATGTTCTAATTTTAAGGGCTCTGGTTAGTTTGTGTGTAATAAACTGCAGCCTATTCAAATTCCAGATAAATGTTGAGTGTTTATTGGGGGGGGGGGGGGGTTATGAACCACAAGTGGAGCACAGTATTCCATCCCTTTCTGCTAGGTCTCCCTGCCTCCTCCACCAAACCTCTTCAGATGCTCCAAAACACGGCCGCTAGAACCCTAACAAATACCATCAGAAGAGATCACATCATGCCCATCCTCAGAAATCTGCACTGGCTACCAATAAGTTTTAGAATCCTACACAAGTCCCTCACCATCATTCATAAAACCATTCACAATCAGGTCCTGATCGACCTGCATTTCCCACTTAGACTCCACACCTCTTCAAGACCTATCAGGGAAGCTTACAAAGGATCTCTGCACACCCCTTCAACCAAATCCACCCATTTTTCAGCCACTAGAGAATGGGTCTTCGAGAGCAGGGCCAGCCATCTGGAATGCTATCCCCCCGATCTCAGACAGGAACCCTGCCTGTTGATGTTCAGGAAAAAACTCAAGACCTGGCTGTTTCAACAAGCCTTCCCCCAACTCAGGCCAGTCTCAGCTATTCCACAGTTCATATACTAATGCCCTCCATTCAGTGCATGCCATTTCAGACATTGCAAATGATTTGTTATAATTACCGAGTTACCTTCTGCTACTGGCTTCTTCATCTCCCAAGTTACATTACCCTTGTTTTATTGTAACTTTTGAGTCTTCTTATGTTAAGTTTAATGTTATAACCTCCTGTTCCTTGTAAACTGATATATGATCTGTATCATGAATGTCGGTATAAAAAAAGTACTAAATAAATAAAATAAATCCCCATGTTATATGATGAAATTTGAATTAATGACTGTAAGGGGGACGGTAAATAAATCCACAACTCTATCACTAAACTTCCAAAAATTGAAAGAAGGATCCATCAGAAGAAAATAGGATAAACATAAGCCTTAGCAAATTAATTGTATGACTTAGGTAAGACAGGCTAAGAGAGAATTTGAAAAGAAATTGGCCATAGAGGCAAAAATCTCATAATAAAAACTTTTTAAAATATATACAAACCAGAAAGGCTGTGAGGAAGTCAGTTGGACAGTTAGATGATCGAAGGATTAAAGGGGCACTTAGCTTCCCTAAGGCCATTACGGAAAGACTAAAATTATTTTCTTTGGTTTTTACTGAAGAGGATGTTAGGGAGATACCCATTTCAAGGGTGATTATTCAGATGAACTGAACCAAAATCACAGTGAACCTGGAAGATGTGATAGGCCAGACTGGCAAATTGAAGAGTAGTAAATCAGCTGGACCAGATGGTATATACCCCAGGGTTCTGAAAGAACTAAAAAATGAAATTTTAAACCCATTTCAATTTATAACCTAACATTAAATTAATATATTACACTTGAAGACTGGAAGGTGGCCAATGTAACCCCAATGTTTAAAAAGGGCTCCATGGGTGATCCGGGAATCTATAGACCGGCGAGTCTGACTTCAGTGACAGGAAATATCATGGAAACTTTTATAAAGAATAAAAACATAAAACATTTAGTAATGGATTAATGGGATATAGCCAGCATAGATTTATTCAAGGGAAGTCTTGCCTCACAAATCTACATTTTTTTTGAAGGGGGTTAACATGTGGGCAAAGGTGAACTGGTAGATGTGGTGCATTTGGATTTTCAGAAGGCATTCAATAAAGTCCCTCATAGAAACATAGAAATGATGGCAGAAGAAGATCAAAACGGCCCATCCAGTCTGCCCAGCAAGCTTTCACACTTTTTCTCATACTTCTGTTACTCTTGGCCCTTAGTAACCTTTTGGTTCTAATTCCCTTCCACCCCCGCCATTAACGTAGAGAGTAGTGTTGGAACTGCATCTAAGTGAAATAGCTTAGTTAGGGGTATTAACTGCTGCAATAAGCAGGCTACAACCATGCTTATTTGTTTACCCAGACTATGTAATTCAGTCCTTGGTTGTTGTCTGTATAGATCCCCTTTTCTTCATTCCCCATGCCATTGAAGCAGAGAGCTATGCTGAATATGCATTGAAAGTGAAGTATCAAGCTTCTAAGAAAACTAAAATGTCATGGGATGGGAGGCGATGTCCTTTTGTGGATTGCAAACTAGTTAAATGTCAGAAAACAGAAAGTAGGATTAAATTCTATTCAGCCAGATTCTACCACTTCCACATGTAAAAATGTTATTACTAATGTAAATACCTATACCTAATGTTATTCTCTCCCTTTTCTTCTCTCCTCCCAGTTCTTTTACCTTGTTATTTGTAACTGCTTCCTTCTACACAAATAGGTTATTGAATTGTTCACTGTACACCCCTGTTATATGTAAACCGGCATGATGTGTTTGCAACATGAATGCCGGTATATAAAAATTTTAAATAAATAAATAAATGATCTGTTTTCACAGTAGAAAAAGGTAAACAGTGGAGTGCCTCAGAGGTCTGTGTTTTGACCAGTGCTTTTTAATATATTTATAAATGATCTGGAAAGGGGCACTACAATTGAGGTGATCAAATTTGCGGATGACACTAAATTATTTAGAATAGTTAAATCACATGTGGATTATGATAAATTGCAGGAGGATCTTGAGAGACTGGGCTTCCAAATGGCAGATGAATTTTAATGTGGACAAGTGCAAGGTGATGCATTTAGAGAAAAGTAACCCATGCTGTAGTAAAACAATATTAGGTTCTATTTTAGGACTTACCATCCAGGAAAGAGATCTAGGTGTAATAGTGGATAATACATTAGAAGTCATGAGCTCAGTGTGCTGTGACAGTCAAAAAAGCAAACAGAATGTTAGGAATTATTAGGAAGGGAATGGCAAATAAAACAGTGGATACAATAATGCCACTATCACTCCATGGTGAGACCACACCTGAATACTGTGTGCAATTCTTGTCGCCACATCTCAAAAAAGATATAGTTGCAGAGAAGGGCAACCAAAATGATAAGGGGTCTGGAACAGCTCCCCTATGAGGAAAGGCTAAAGAATTTAGGGCTGTTCAGTTTGGAAAAGAGACGACTGAGGGAGGATATGATAGCGATCTACAAAATGTTGAAAGGACTTGAACAGGTTCATGTAAATTGGTTATTTACTCTCTCAGATAATAGAAGGACAAGGGGGCATGTATAAATTTAGCAAGTTGCTCATTTAAAACAAATCAAAGAAAATTATTTCACTCAGTGCATAGTTAAGCTCTGGAATTCATTGCCAGAGGATGTTGTTAGTGCAGTTAGTGTAACTGGGTTTAAAAAAGGTTTGGATAAATTCCTAGAGGAAAATTCCATAAACTGCTACTAATTAATAAGCAATAGTAGCTTGTGATCTATTTAATGTTTGGGTACTTGTCAGGTATATGTGACTTGGATTTGCCACTATTGGAAACTGGAAGCTGGGCTTGATAGACCCTTGGTCTAACCCAGTATGGTATATTTAAAGTTAGTTGTGTGTGCCCATATATATATATATGGGTGTGTATATGGGTGCATACACCTATGTTTTAAAGTTATCCTCATATGCTTTATCTAGATTGAACAAGAGTAATTTTCAGACAAGTAATTTAACTGGGTAAATTGCATGAAAAAAAGTGTCCTAGAATATAGTAGTGACATCTAATTTTAAAACATTTGGATCTAAAATATTTTCTCCGAGGTATATATTAATATCTTAAATGTAACAAACTATTAAAGCTCTCCTATTTGACGTAGCAACATTTTCTACAAATTAAAATAGCTTGTGAAGTCATTAAATGCAGGTCTTAAACAGGTCATTTATGATAACAGATACTGTAGTTATTTAACAGATGCAGTATCTATTATAACAAACTACCTGTTTAATTAAAGACATGGAAATACTTATTAACATAGCAAAGAAAGAGTTAAAGCTCCTATGTTTCCAGTATTACAAATACAAAGTCAGCATCATTTAATTAACAATGCATTGAGCCCTGTATTGGGAGAGAATCCATGGGTGACAGCATAATCAAGATTCCCAGGCACTGTATCTTGGGGGAAAGTCAATTGCTGATGTGGTTTTACAGTAATTCATTGATAATAGTCAATTTAGTGAAGTTCTTATTGAACAAAACTCTCAACAAGTGGAGGATAATGATTAGGAAGAAGTTATTATAGCTGCAAATATCCATAAGCTTAATTCAGGGAACTGAATAGCTGAATCTTGGTGATATAGAAACAGTTCCTGATGGCAAATATGAAACACAAGGCCCATCTAGCCTCCCCAACATGCAATGCTACATTCCACAGCACTGTACATTTGTGCTTCTTGACATTGCTGAATTTTGTGATGGCTTTTGCATCCAGCATTCTTAACCTGAATAAATATATTCTAACACTTCCCAAATCTACCTACTGAACATCACTGAAAAAATTATTCCTGCTTGTACATTTAATAGGGATGTGAATCGTTTTAGGACGATTAAAATTATCGTCCGATAATTTTAATATCGTCTTAAACCGTTATGGAACACAATACAATACAGATTCTAACGATTTATCGTTATAAATCGTTAGAATCGTGAGCCGGCACACTAAAACCCCCTAAAACCCACCCCCGACCCTTTAAATTAAATCCCCCACCCTCCCGAACCCCCCCCAAATAACTTAAATAACCTGCGGGTCCAGCGGCGGTCCGGAACGGCAGCGGTCCGGAACGGGCTCCTGCTCCTGCATCTTGTCGTCTTCGGCCGGCGCCATTTTCCAAAATGGCGCCGAAAAATGGCGGCGGCCATAGACGAAAAAGATTGGACGGCAGGAGGTCCTTCCGGACCCCCGCTGGACTTTTGGCAAGTCTCGTGGGGGTCAGGAGGCCCCCCACAAGCTGGCCAAAAGTTCCTGGAGGTCCAGCGGGGGTCAGGGAGCGATTTCCCGCCGCGAATCGTTTTCGTACGGAAAATGGCGCCGGGCATACGCGTATGGCCGGTGCCATTTTCCGTACGGAAAATGGCACCGGCAGGAGATCGACTGCAGGAGGTCGTTCAGCGAGGGTTCCGGCGCCTCGCTGAACGACCTCCTGCAGTCGATCTCCTGCCGGCGCCATTTTCCGTACGAAAACGATTCGCGGCGGGAAATCGCTCCCTGACCCCCGCTGGACCTCCAGGAACTTTTGGCCAGCTTGTGGGGGGCCTCCTGACCCCCACGAGACTTGCCAAAAGTCCAGCGGGGGTCCGGAAGGACCTCCTGCCGTCCAATCTTTTTCGTCTATGGCCGCCGCCATTTTTCGGCGCCATTTTGGAAAATGGCGCCGGCCGAAGACGACAAGATGCAGGAGCAGGAGCCCGTTCCGGACCGCTGCCGTTCCGGACCGCCGCTGGACCCGCAGGTTATTTAAGTTATTTGGGGGTGGGGGATTTAATTTAAAGGGTTGGGGGTGGGTTTTAGGGGGTTTTTAATGTGCCGGTTTTTCGATTTTTTCGATTTTTTAACGATTTTTCACGATTTTTCACGATATTTTACCCCCCCAAACGGCAACAATACGATTCCCTCCCCCTCCCAGCCGAAATCGATCGTTAAGACGATCGAGGACACGATTCACATCCCTAACATTTAATGCATTGAGATACTTGAATGCATTTCTGTTGTATCTTCCTATTTTCTTCAGTCCTCTGAGTTATACATATTCAGGTAATAAAAAGTCCCATAGGATCTTTAATGAAAACTACATCATTTTTAGTAGCCTTTCTGGACTACATCTACCTATAGTACCTACAGTATATGGTTCGAAAGGTACATCCTTCTGAATTAGATACAATATTCCAGATGATGTCTCATTACTTGTACAGTTTCAGACTTCTTTTTATAATAGCTATGCTTCTTTCTTTGTTCCCTAACATTCCCCTGGCTCTGATCACTACCTTGTTGGACTATTTACAACCTATTTACTATTTACAATCATATCACCACTCAGAAATCTATCTCCTGATTGGTGCATCACTAGTTAACCCCAAAACTTTGCATTAAGATTCAGATATTTTTGTGGGGATAGAAGTGATTTCAATTTTTGAATGTTTAGACTGTTGGGCCTTTTCACCATTTTTGATTTAGGATTGTATTTTTTTTCTTCTGCTTTTAGTCTTATAGTATATTTATTTTAAAATATAGGTGTTACTCTTAAGAACATGAAAGTTACATGAATAGCTCAATTGTCTAAGACATCTAATACCTATAGCATCTATTTAAACATTGTTTCAAAGTAGTTATAAGTACCAATTGAAATTGACTATATTTTGGATGCCATGTAAGCAATGATTAGAGCCCATAATGCATGTCTAAACCACAAGAACAAACCTATTAAACACATGTTATCAGGTGACTCTAAGCGCAATATACTATTGTAGCAATTTTCAAAAGCCATTTAGCTGTATTTACTCGGGTAAATCCCAGACACTATTCAATGGCATATATTACAGCAATTTTCAAAAGCCAGCTTACATGGGCAAAGTGTATTGACATGTCTAAGGGCCTGATTTACTAATTTAAGTGTATAAATGCTTTTGAAAATCAGGCCCAGTGTGAATGGAATAAAGACATGATATTCCTGTTTTCCAGGTGGATTTTAAAAGCCCTATGTGTATGCCAAAGCCAGGAGATATGCAAGCATCTCAGGCCAGAGCACACCACACAGATTTTAAGAGGTGCCTGTGTTCTCCCCTACTCATAGAAGTATATCATTAATAATCAGTGCATTTTACATTATTTTCCATGAGAAAATGAAAAGCATCTGTATAGAAATGGAGGTATCTTTGAGCCCTGATAGGTGTACTGCTCCTCTTGCTCTGATTGGTATCTCTCAGCTCCTGAAATTGCTGCTGGAAGCTTTTGGAAATCAATAAATGATTTCTGGGGTGCACGGATACCAGCTCTTCTGAGAATGGAAGTTACCGCAGACAGCTTGGAGAGATGGTATAATGGTGATGGAGCCTAGGAGCAATGTGATTTCTAGGCTGTGTCAGAACGC
The DNA here is from genome assembly GCF_901001135.1 of Rhinatrema bivittatum. Classification (NCBI taxonomy): domain Eukaryota; kingdom Metazoa; phylum Chordata; class Amphibia; order Gymnophiona; family Rhinatrematidae; genus Rhinatrema; species Rhinatrema bivittatum. The sequence continues at coordinate 159,109,922 of NC_042621.1, forward strand.
ATGAAGCAAGTACTTTGGTAAGAGACTGCATTACTTCTCCTGATATTAAGGCTGCATTTTCTATGATATCAGTGAGTATTCCATTGACGAACCCCCTATTATTACATTGGAGCACATAGACTCCCCTGTCCTCAATAGTACAATCCTTATCCTCTCTGGAGATAATGACTTCAGATATTTATTTATGGTTGCAAATATAGGAAATGAGCTCCTCTGCTTCAGCACTGATTGTTGAGAAAAGCAGCAATCCACTGCTTTCTAAGCAATTGAGCGTAATACAGAACAAGACCATAACTTTCAATAGAATAGCAAAAATCTTGGAAAATGTGGTGAGGTATTTGAACTTGTGAATCCTCAATTTCCCTAAAGTCCCTAAAGTCCCTTTCCATTCCCCATTAGATACATTTAAGAGATACTTGTATAAAGACTTCAATAGGGATGTGAATCGTTTTTTGACGATTTAAAATATCGTCCGATATATTTTAAATCGTCAAAAATCGTTAGAGGCAATATTTAATAGGAATTCCCCCGATTTATCGTCAAAAATTGTAAATCGGGGGAAGGGGGAGGGCGGGAAAACCGGCACACTAAAACAACCCTAAAATCCACCCCGACCCTTTAAAATAAATCCCCCACCCTCCCAAACCACTCCAAAATGCCTTAAATTACCTGGGGTCCAGTGGGGGGGGGGGTCCCGGTGTGATCTTTTACTCTCGGGCCTCCAGTGCGTTGTAGAAATGGCGCCAGTGCTACCTTTGCCCTAAGGTAGTGCCGGCACCATTTTGTTTTTTGTCCCCTGACGTCAGGAGTGTAGGAGATCGCTCCCGGACCCCAAGCTGGCCAAAAGTCCCTGGGGGTCCAGCGGGGGACTGGGAGCTATCTCCTATGCTCCTGACGTCGTTTTGCTGTACAAAATGATTCGAGTGCAGGAGGTCGTTTCTGGAACCCCGCTGGACTTTTGGCAAGTCTTGTGGGGGTCAGGAGGCCCCCCAAGCTGGCCAAAAGTCCCTGGGGGTCCAGCAGGGGTCCTGGAGCGATCTCCTATGCTCCTGACGTCGGGGGACAAAAAACAAAATGGCGCCGGCGCTACCTTTGCCCTAAAATGTATGAAGGGAGTCCTGTGGGAGGAAGCTGAAACCTACAGGATAAAAAAAAAAAAGAGGGGGAACAATTTCAAGTCGTGGTGGTAAGAAACAGTGGAAGAAAAAGCTTAGGCCTAGTGGGAGGAGGATAGAGAAAACAGAATAGACCTGGGTCCAGAGGGAACAGGGGCAGACTGGAGCTGGAAAAATATGAAGCTTCCTAGGGTGTCCAGAAATCTTTCACCAGTCCTGATTGGATAATTAGAATTAGTAAGTTTAAATGGTCAGTGTCCATGTTGTGCTTAGTCTGCAGATAAATGGAGGATTTTGATAACCAGTGCTATTAATCCATGACCTCTCTGAAACCCTAGCAACCCTCTAGAAAAATGAAAATAAAATGAGAAAAGCTGGTTTAAAAGAAGTAAAAGAATAGTCTTGTTTCAAATACTGCCTACTTAAGGAGGTCATTTTTCAAATCGTGATGGGCCATTATTGCGTGGTTTAGGGCACTCTCTACCAAGCTGCTATCAAGCTAGGTGGAGAATACAATGCACAAATCTCATCTTTGTGTACCTTTCATCACTCCAAATCACATAAAATCTTCACTGATGTCTACTGTGCTGTTCATACATCTGACTGCATGTAAAACTGCCCCCCCCCTCAAAAAAAAAAAACAAACCTAGCCAACCACAAAAAACCTCACCCCAGGTTCAGAATGTTCCCTCTTAACAGTGGTATAAAAAGTTGCCTAATGTGTGCATCCCCAGAGGCTCTCTCCTCTCCTTCCTCCCCCTTCCCCTCTCCCTGCTCGAAATAGATTTGCCATATTTATCACAAATTCCATTTTGGGCATAATGTACAACATAATGCCAGAAAAAAAGGTGGTTATTTCTGGAATTAAATCCTGCGATAGTGAGCATTACGCTATCGCACACAACATTAAGCACCCCTCATTTTCCTAAACTGCACCCAAACTCCTCCATTTGGCTTAATTTTTTAAATTTGCACACACACATTTCATGATGCATTATTTATCACATGAGTTATGGTGTTATAACACCGCGATAAGGCCCTAACGCAATTTGATGAATAACCCCCTTAAACAATTATTATGTGAATCAGCAGCAACAAACTTGCCCAAAGGGGCAAATATCTGCACATCATCAGCATATATAAAAGGACTGAATCCTGCATCCTGAATAATACAGCCTAATGATGCCAATAAAATAACAGTAAATGAGAGAGAAATGATCTCTGAGGGATCCCCCATTTAACCTTTCACCCTCCAAATTTCACCTTGAAAATTAACCAGCTGTTTTCCCTATTTGATAAAAAAATTTCCTAACCATGACAACACATGACTTCTCAATCTTATAGATTTGCATCAATATAACAGCAGTGAGTGATTTACCATGTCAAAAGCATTGGGAAGATCTAAAAGGCTCAAGATTCATTTTCCCCTTTATCTAACCTGGGTAAAATTTCATCTACTAAAGAAACTATCAGAGTTTCAGTGCTACATCCTCTTCTAAAGTCCGCCTGAACTGAATCCAATATTTCCACCTTCTCTATGAAGGCCTTGTCACCACCTTCTCCAAAACCTTGGCCAGAAAAGGTAGATCAGAGACAGGATGATAGTTGTTATATAACCTAGGGTCCAAGCCTGTCTTCAGAAGAGGAATCACCACAGCTGTGTTACAATTTTCTGGCACCTTTCCATTCTCTAAAGAACAATTAATAACCTGTTGCAAAAACTTTAAAACGTTATCAGAGCAACCTTTAACCCACCATGATGGGTAAGGATCCAGCAGATAACTGGAAGGTATGATCTGAGACAGACATTGTTTTACTTCTATCAAAGAGATAGATTCAAACTCTTTCAATAATACATAAGGCTATTCTCCCCTTATGAGTTAAAGCCATCATTCTTTTCCCACACCCTTTGATTGCATCAAATATCATTTGTAAAATCAATTTCAACCTGATTCCTTATCCCACTTACTGGTTCTTCCAACTTAAATACTAGACTCTTAGCAAAAAAATAAAGAGGACAGTGTTTCAGAGTCAGGTAAATCTTCATTCAATAAGGTCTTCCTTGCTTTAACTCCCAACATAGAATTCAGCACCCCAAATAAAATTTTAGGGTTTTTATACATGGAATCAAACCCGTAAAATACAATTTCTTCAAAACAATTTTTCTGAAATATTCACCACACCATAACTTCCTATCATTATAACTTCCAGAATGTTGCCAAAACCTTTCCAATCTACAACATTCACATTTTAATTCCCCCAGTTCCTCTGAGAACTATGGGGAAACCCTTCTTTTCCCAACAATAGTCCCATTCCTTTCAATTTAGCAGTATATTCCAGCAAGTTAAAGCAACTATTACTTCACTCATCCATAGCCACGCTATCTAACTTACATGAAACTGACTTACGGGCTGATACAGTAAAGTCCGTGGGAGAGTGGGCGAATGCCCACTCTCCCGGCGCACACACAGGCCGCTCTCCTGTGCATGTGATTCTCTATTCAAATGAGGCCTGGCGGTAAAAACAGGCAAAAGGAGGCGCTAGGGACACTAGCGCATCCCTAGCGCCTCCTTTTGGACCGTAACGGCGGCTGTCAGCGGGTTTGACAGCCGACGTTCAATTTTGCTGGTGTCTGTTCGAGCCCGCTGACAGCCACGGGATCGGAAACTGGACACCGGCAAAATTGAGCATCCGGTTTTCGACCTGACAGCCGGGGGCCGACTTCAAATTTTTTTTTACTTTTGGGAACTTTTGGGACCTCTGACTTAATATCGCCATGATATTAAGTCGGAGAGTGCACAGAAAAGCAGTTTTTATTGCTTTTCTGTGCACTTTCCCAGTGCCCAAAGAAATTAAATACTGCACATTTTGTTTTCTGAATCACGCGGGAATACCTAATAGGGCCATCAACATGCATTTGCATGTTGCGGGCGCTATTAGGTTCGGGGTTTGGATGCGCGCTTTTGGCCCCTTACTGAATAAGGGGCAACACTAGCGCGTCAAACACGCATCCAATGGCATGTTAACATTGCACTCCGTCAGAGCGCACTGTACTGTATCAGCCCGTTAGTAACTCCTCTATTTCTAAATGTACGAGTCAATTTTGGTCCGTCTCTTACTCCACTGATTGACTTTACCTATTGAGTTATCAAATTTCTCATTCAAAAATTTAAGATTCAGTTTTACCAAAAAATGATCTGACCATGTGACTTTCTCTGTTCCCCAAAAAGTTAGCCTACACTCCTTACAAGCTAACAGAGACCCAAACATTAAATCTAAAATTTGTCATTTCTGTGTAATGATAGTAATCACTTGCAGAAAATCACCTACTTCCAAAGTATTCAAAACATCTTTTAATCCCATCCCCAACCTTGATTAGAATACATATTACAATTACCCAGAACAACAAAACAAGGGTATTTAGAGGCCTTATTTAAAATCATTTTCATTATCTCCTCCACTTATACCATAAGATCTGGTGCACAGTACTAGAGTGAAAACCAAATTGGAGTGGCAACATCTAATTTAGATAACAAGAATTCACAACCTGGCACCTGGTCCATAAACAATTGTTTTAAAGGAAGGGAACTTAAAAAAAAATAGCTACTTCCCCTCCTCGCGTACTTTTCCTATCACAAGTAATCAATTAATATCCATTAGGGCAAATAAGTGATCTAGCGATACCACTATTATTCAATAACCATGTTTCTGTAATAAAAACCAAGTCTAAATTTAAATCTAAAACAAGATCATGAACACTAAACCAATTCTTTTGAATTGACCTAGCTTTTATCAATATATAAGACAATTCCCCCACAGAACCTGAATATCTCTACCTTTAAATGGTATACACTTTACAAATCTTTGCATGTCTTTATAACCTTCCCTAAAAGTCTTCCTTCTGCCCCCTCTAAACTTATCTCCTCATCCCAAGACAGCAATACATTCTCCCAACAATGCCATAAAATATCTCCCAAATTGTCTCTCAAAGAGGCTCCCTAAGAGGCCAGCCCAAGAAGGTAACCTTCTTGGGCTGGCCTCTTCAGTGAGCCACAGCAGCGGCTCTCCTCGAGAGCTTAAATGCTCCTGCAGATGACTTAGGCAGGAGGGAGGCAGAGCTATCTTGTCTGGGTGACTGGTTTTCCTTTCTTTCAAGTGCTGATGTTAATGGCAGCCGGGAGCCCTCTCGCTCTCTCCCAGGAACAGACTCAGATGTCAGTCCAGCAGCATCTCTCTTCAAGAAATTACATGCTCCCGCAGATGATGTAGGCAGGACGGAGGCAGGTCTCATGCCATGTTGCAGATCAAGGGGTCTGGGGCTATCGGATCCAAGTGACTACGACCTCCCCTTCCTTCAAGTGCCGATGTTAATGGCAGCTGGGTTGTGCAAGAGGAAAAATTTTGTTTTGTTTCAAAATTCATTTCATGGGGATCCTAATTCATTTCTTTAGTTTCAAAATGAAAAATCATTTAGTTTGATTTGTTTTTTTGTTTGACATTAAATTCAATGTGGGAAGTATTACAGCCTATATTGGGCTCCAAAATTGAGGGTTTTCTAATTGTCTTAAACTTGTGGAAACAAATTAACAGAAGGGGGAAAGAACTCCAAGGTACCTAGAAAGATTGTGTATACTGAATAGTAGAGATGTGCTTCGGGATTGAATTTAGTGTTGGGCTTTGTTTTGGGCCCCCCCCCCCCCATGTGAATTTCATTTTTCCCGCGGTTCGGGTTTTTTTTTTTTGGGGGGGGGCGATATATGGTTTAGTGTGCACTAATGGGAGTTAGTGCGCAGTAACTCTGCCACGTTAGTGCGCAGTATTAGGAATTAGCGCGCACTAACCCGAAAATGATTTCTTTCCGAAATAATGCAATCGTTTTTCGGCCTCCTGAACCATTCCGAATTAGGCAATTTTGTTTAAATTGCCTAATTTGAGAAAAACAATTGCACATCCCTCCTGAATAGTGGCACCAAACATGGCATGAATATCCTAAGAGTCCATAAAGGGGGCCAAAGGGTACCAGCTTTGGCAGGAGTTCTCCAAATCATTGTGAAAAAAGCCAAAAAGCAGCAAAAATAGGAAGAACATTCCAAGGCTCTATAAGAGGGCACCAAGAACAGTGACATGAATATCCATATTTTCCGGCTCTGTCTTCCTAATGGAATAAGTATATCCACCCATGAACTCCACACCACAATAAACCATAACTATAATACTATGTGTAATAAAACTACCGGTGTAAGTACCTTGGTACAATTGGTCATGAACTACTTCGCTAAATGACTATGTCTAATGATATATTGTAACCAAACCTTTGACGGCACCTGTTAGAATGTACTATTGTACACTCTTACCTGCATTAAATATGTGCCTACATGTAAACTGTTGCAACGGTATTTAACTTAGCAACGGTATAGAAAAGTTTTTAAATAAAAAATAAATAAATATCAAGGAATGATCTGAGATCACAGAAGGTCCAATTTGAGCTAATGTTATATGTGAAAAATGCAATCGGAACACTAAAATATAATCAATTCTAGACATAGAACCATGGGCCTGGGAAATAGCCTAAATTTAAAAGGCCAGCACGTACAAATACTGGGAGATACACGTGTGGCAGGAACGTGCATAACACATACAATTTCAAAGCACCACAGACACGCGTATATTATCTCCTGTTATGCCATTAGGCACTCTCCCATTGAAGAGAGATGGCAGCCGGCTGGCCCATACAACTTACTACTGCTCTGGAGAGCAGGTAAGTTTTGAAATAAAAAAAAAGCCTAGTTAGAGGGGTTGGAGAGGATGGGGAAAAGGCAGGCAAGAGGTTTAGGAAATTCCCTCCCAATCTGCTCCTTTAATGGAGTGGACTGGGAGGAAACTGGGGAAAGGCCCTATCATGTCGCCAGACAAGTCTTATAAAATTTACCCCCCCTTACAAACACAAGTTGGCACTCATGCATGCCGACATCAAATTGGACTCACATTTGCCCATGGGTAGCTGATTTTATAACATGCATGCATTGGCGCACATGTAATAAAATAGGCGTGCTCATGTGCGAACGCTAGGAACTACATGTACATGACACCTGTGTGTGGGTCTTAAAATTTACCTTTATGTATATAATCTTTGGCTGAAGGATTAACAGTCCTCCAAATGTCTACTAATTGCAGCATTTTACACATATAATCTATACCTTTGTTTTGCATAGTGCCCCCTCTACTATCTCCTTTAGACTTATCAGTTCAGTGTCATGAACAAAGCTAAAATCACCAAAGACTACTAGGATTCCTTTTGTCACCTCTGTTAGTTTTCAAACAAACCCTGTATAAAAGGCATGGTTATATGCATTTGGGGCATATATATTACAAATCATGATTTCTTTCCCATTGATTTTCCCAATCAGAAATCTAACTTTGGGGGCAGATTTTAAAAAGTACACGCACAACATACATTTGTGTACGCAACCCGGCGCACACAAATGTACGCCCAATTTTATAACATGCGTGCTCATGTTATAAAATCAGGGGTTGGCGCACGCAAGGGGATGCACATTAGTGCACCTTGTGAGCAGCAAGCCCTCAGGGAGACCAGCTGGCTTTCCCCGTTTCCTCCGAGGCCGCTCCAACTTTCCTTCCCACCCCTACTTCCCCTACCTGTCCCACCCCCAGCCCGAAAAAAAATGCCATACCTTTATCTGACAAGTTAGGCGTAACTTGCATGTGCCAGCCAAGTGCCGGCACACGATCCCCCGGAACAGCGGCCGTGTGGAGACCTCAGGCCACGCCATGCCCTTCCCACACCCCACCCCTTTTTACAAGCCCCGGGACTTACACGCATCCCAAGGCTTTATGCGGGCCGCCGGGCTTTTTGAAAATAGGCCTGGCGAACGTAAATCCTCCTGGATTTACGAGCGTAGGGCTTTTAAAATCTGCCCCATTGTTTCTTTTTTGCGCAAAAATCACATTTACAACTGATCCATTTAATTTAAACATACTCAACATCTGTGTTCATAATGGATAAGTGAACAAAAAATAGAATAAAATGCCATTTTGCTGCTCACAATTCTGATAGCAAATCTTACTGTAGAATTCACTTTTTTTTCCCCAGATTTACAATCATTAAAATTATTGCAGCACTCAACAGGGAAAAGGATTGATCTTTGTAACACCAAGCCATATGTGTTTGGTTTGAAAATCATTAAGGGCAATTTTATTTTTTTTTTTACTGAAAGATCTAATCTACAAATTAATTTAACATGATATCTTTAAAGAATTCTGATTGTAAATCGAATATTTGACATTTTCTGGAAGTAGAATTATAAATGCATATTTAATGAAAGAGTAGTGAAAAGTACTAGAAATCAGAACACGTGTTTCCACTATAGACAATGTATCAGCAATAATATTGGAATAATTTAAATGTTGTTTATGAATGTAGTACACTCTGGCTTATACATTGTTTAGGATTCAAATGTTATTCTCTCTTTTTGAGCCATTTTCTTAAATGGAAAGCACTGAATTACACAACAGAATACTAAATTGGAAACCTGCTCATGGTTAACACATCAATGTCCTGGATGCTTCTTTGAACTAAACAAGAGGAACAATTATATGATGCCTTCCTATAACACAGAGATTAACAAATGCATAAGATTTAATGGGTTTTGATGTAAATGCCAATTCCATCTCACTTAGAAAACACCTGGTACCAAGCTTCAGGATATGTGATATCTGTGCCTCGTGTCCTTGATTTCTCATTAAATATTATTCTGGTCTTACTAAGCTGGCATTGTTTTTCAATAAAACTGAAACACATCATATCAAAGGTGAATGAAATTATTATATTGTTCTTTATAAAATGAGCACCTACAGGTATTGTCGGATTATAAGAAATGTGAAGTCATTTGAAATGACATAAAATCTCAACACCATATATGTCAATACTGAAAAAACAAGTCTTTTTGTTTTACGCATGCTATTTATAAATAGCATGCACAGGCTATTTATAAATATGTACCTACCTTTTCAAAAATTAATGCACATTAAAATTAGCCTATGCACACATAAGTAGCTTCTTCTTGCTTACTCCATATTTTACAAAAGTAGAAAATGCATATATATGTGCATAAAAATGGAGAGGTCTGGGGGTGGTGCCTGAGGTCCAACAGTTGCACATGTAAGTGCTATTTTAAAAGACACGAGCAAATATTTGCCAACTTACATTTTTACAGCTGCTAATTATTTGCTATGATATTACATGAATATAGTGTATATTATTGACCAGGTAGAAGGCCTGGGTGAAATGTGGGGGTATTTCAGGCTAAAGAACCAGGAGGGTCTCAATGACCTGAAAGACTGGGAAAACTGATGGACTAATTGGTAAAACTGGTAATTTCCGTGATGTGTGCATGTTTTAAAATTGGCTGACCTATGCTTGTAAATCTTGATATATGCAACTAAGTCCTACTTTACTTTCATGTGTATATATATGCATGTCTATTTTTCAAATAGGTAGGAAAAGTATGCATTTCAATGCAATGATATAAGTTGATACAATTTATTGCAGGTATTTGCACGTAAGCCTACATATGCACATACGTTTTGAGGTAAAGTTTGGAATGGGAACTCAAGAGAAACAAAATAGGAAATGAGACAAACTTTCCTGTTTCATTTTGGATAATTTTCACAGTGGAATGAGTTAAAGCACACATGACTGCTTAGGACACCATCTTGAGATGCCCCCGAGTTTTCAACTTTTTTTTAAATAGGTTTTTAAAACAAAATTCTGATGACATTTTGTTGGAATTTAACTCATTCCATTTTGAAAACTATCCAAAACAGAATAGAACATTTTGTCTCATTTCCTATTTCATTTTTCCTGAATGTCCAACCCTAGTTAAAAGTATTATTAGATAGTAGAACAGCAGTGGTTCCTGCCTCCACTCTAGTGGAAACTTGATTTGTTGGTTAATGCGGAATATTATTGGAGACTTTTTTTTGTGTTTGTACTTCCTAGTTTGAGGCCACTCCATTGGACCTTGCACCCCCTTATAGAGCTCTTGAAATGTAACTTGTGTTATGTATTTCTTATTCTTTTTTTCCCTTATTATATATGTACACTGCAGCCTTGATTTCTGTTAAGCTTTGCTGCTTGTTATATTATTTTGAAATGATATATATATATATAAAAAAAGATCCAGCTAACAGAATCATTTACCATTTCAAGCAATAAACATATTCCTTGCTAACCAGCTAAATATTTTCGGCTAAACTCAGCTGCACAGATGGAAGGTATTAATCTACCCACTCAAATTCTGAGCAGGTAAATTTAGCTAGATAATATGGGTGGCTCCTTAGTGTGAATGTGCAGGTGCTGCCTGTAACAGAACATTCCTACTCCCATACAAACACCAGGATCCTCATGGCACAGGCTGAATGAGCAATATGGCTGGTATGTGGCTGCTGCCCCCCCTTCCATCCCTGCGATAGGATCCCGTGGGGTATGCTGATGTCAGTTTACATCAAAATCATCACCGACCCATGATTAGCGACAAGGCCACTGCAACAACATCCATGGGGGAGCAGATGTAGGGGCATTTAAAATCCTTCCTGTTTCCATTGTTCTCTCCTTTTTCACAAACAGATCTGGGACCTGAGGCTTCTCCCACGTAACCCTTTACTGGTTAGAGCTGGATATTTTACAAATACTTTTATATTTTATGTTATTATAGGATTTATAGTCCACCATCTTACCAGGTTCTGTTCACGGCGGACATGTTAATTTTTTCTGATCTCTGTCACACCAGACTGCTCAAGCATTAAGTTGTGGGGGAGGGGGGATAATATAGTGTAGGTAAGGGGCATGAGGTAAATGAAGTCATTCTTACGTTTCAGCCTTGGAACCAAGAATGATGACCCAAGAGCTGTTATAGATGATGGTCCAGGAACAACAGTCAGCAGGTCAGATTACACTACAGGAGGGAGGCTTGTAGACTTGCTGCATGGCAGCCTGTCAGTTTGGCCACCCCTCCTGGACATAATGATCTGATAAGGCATTGTGGGAAGAAGGGGGGTCTTGGGAGCAACCAGCAGAAGGCTCATGGCAAGACCTGATGGAACTACCCAGGATAATGGTGAATAGAGGCAGGCTCAAGCAAAAAAATTAGATTCCCTTGTCAGGTATTTAATAAATGGCTGCAGCCATAAAACCCAGCTGTATGGTTTATGCCTCATTTATGAGTTGTATAAGTAAGGAACAGTGACTGGGTCGGGAGTCATGCATACCTCTGTTATCAGTCACAAAATTAACTTTGCAAGTATAGCTGATATCCGTATAAAGAAAAGTGTACCTGTGTATCTTATCCCCTTAGCAGAATTTTTTTTATATCAACCCCTAAATTTCTTAAAATCCACTTGACAGATGTCTTAAATGTAGAAAGGGATAAGAAAAGCAAGAGAGTAAACAAGTAGCAGAATTTGTATCTGTAAAATGTTTCTAGGTCATCACCACTAAATATTTTTTTATATAGTCACAGAATCAGTAAAAATCCGTTATGGAAAAGGCCCTATGTCTCATATCAGCAAAAAAATGACCCTACATAGAGACCTTTACATGCCCACCTTCCAAGGAAGCTCTCCCCAAAAAATAAATTAAAAAGTGAGGCCAATCAACAGCCCACTCCCTTCCCCACCCCTCCACTTAAACGAAAAAATGGCCCCTTAACCACAAGATTCTCTCCTATAAGGTCCTTCACTTTCTCCCCCTTCCAAAGAAAATTAAATCCCTGGTATCTAGTAGTCCCCCTAAACTTCCAGAAATACCTTAGCTCTCTGCATGTAAAAGGATGTGTGAATTGGCACTATGCATGAAAAATTTTATTTTTAGAAAGGAAATAGCTTTGAAATTGACCTCTGAAGAAGGGATAGCTCAGCTCAATTTAGGATAAACCAATTTGAATTTTGAGGTTTTATTTTTTTGCATGCAGTAGAAATCATAACCTCGAGTAGCAAAAAGCCCATCTTGAAAAGCAGAAGAATGCAAACAGCTGAAATGCATGTTCTTTTATATTTTTCAAATTTTTCTACTAGTTTGAGGAAATCCCCTCTCAAAGTAACATTTAAACTTAAATTTGCAAGGATAAATGGCTATGAGAAAAATTTGTATTCTCCCAGTCAAGAGGGTTTAGCAATTTCTGTTCTTAAAGCCCCTAATCAATCTGGTGGTTTCCAAAACAGCAAACTATGGGCCTCATTTTCAACGGAGTTTACCGCGTGCGATAAATTCGCCAGGGGGTGGAGTTGGGGCGGAGCATATGCAAAACTATCGTGTGCGGCAAAACAGCTGCAGTGTTAGCGCGGCTAATAGCTACAACCCTGAAATTTGAGAGAGAGAGAGAGAGAGAGAGAGAGAGAGAGAGAGAGAGAGAGAGAGAGAGAGAGAGAGAGAGAGAGAGAGAGAGAGAGAGAGAGAGAGAGAGAGAGACTTACTATAGTGCCTATGCCCTAGACAGGTATTTCAATCCCTATGGGAGGGCCACCTACTAACTCGGGGTGGGGATTAGGGGCCACTTTCGCATTCCACATGAGACATACGGACAGAACAGTGGTCTCTAGTGCAGATTTGCTGGCCGGAGTGAGGAAACTCACTCCAAGAAGAGATTTGGGCAACGTTCTCTCCACCTAGCTTGTTGTTGCCCAGGTAGAGTGTCCATCAAGCTAGGTGGAGAGAACGTTGCCCAAACCACTTCTTGGAGTGAGCGTCCTCACTCTGACGGCCAGCAAATCTGCACTAGAGACCACTGTTCTGTCCGTATGTCTCATGTGGAATGCGAAAGTGGCCCCCAACCCCCGACGCTCATGCCTAATCCCCACCCCGAGTTAGTAGGTGGCCCTCCCTTAGGGATTGAAATACCTGTCTAGGGCATAGGCACTATAGTAAGTCTCTCTCTCTCTGATCGCCGCACGCGATGTTTCCCCACTGCACGAAAGAAGCCTCATTTGCATTGGTAACACCCCCTAATGCGTTACCAATGCAATATTGGAAAATGAGGCCCTATGTAAAGTAACCTGGCCATTAGACCACACATGAAAGCATCTCTCAAATGTCCTCCTTTGGATATCTTGAAAATGAGATCTGGTTGAAAGCCTCTAGGACCATGTTTAGGCACTATTGCAGCATCGCATGGTCTTTGTATAACATTCTTCTCCATTAATATACAGACAGGGATGTCTAAAGTGTCATTGGAGCCATCTGTTCCAGGATGGCAAAGAACTAGGGTTTAGCATGAACACCTTCCTGGGTTCATAGTGGGAGCCATATATATGGCTCATGAGTCATTCTATGCCTATAAATCTGATGATAGGATATCTTACTGGGGTGTGGTGGATAGATTAACTATAAATTAAATTAACTATATTATATTATTATTATATTATATATATATATTATATTATTATTATTATTAAATTATATTATATTATATATTAATTAATTATATTAACTATATTATCTACCTATAAATCAACTCTTCACCAATATAAATCCAATACATTAAGATCCAAGAGGAACTACTACGCATCCAAGATCCACCATCTAATCTTCGACGCTAAAGCCCTCTTTAGCTACGTCTCTAACCTCACACAAATAAACCCATCAGAAATCGCTCTCAACCAAGCCAAATCTAAAGCGGAAGAACTAGCGCTATTTTTCAATAACAAAATAAGCAAACTACTAACTCAGCTGCCCCATAACATCACATCTACTTCAACACCACCTCAGACCGCCTTCAAAAATACCCGCTTAGAAGAACTAGAACTCACCTCTTCCATTGAGATCCAAGGTATACTACGGAAAATGAAACCATCTTCTCACCCTTCGGATCACATCCCCTCGAAATTGCTTCTATCAATTCCTGACTCCATCGCCAAATCCCTGTCAGACATCATAAATTGCTCAATAACACAAGGATCTTACCCAGATGACCTAAAATTGGCCTCTCTCAAACCACTACTCAAGAAACCTAATCTAGATCCTAATGACCCAAACAACTACAGACCGATCGCCAACCTCCCCTTCATAGCCAGGATTATGGAGAAATTGGTGAACACCCGACTCTCAAACTACATTGAAGAAAATAACCTCCTATCCCCATCACAATATGGATTCCCTCCTCATCTCCTTAACAGATTACCTCATCCTGGGCCTCGATAAAGGTCAAGCCTTCTTATTGATCCTACTGGACCTTTCTTCAGCCTTTGACACCGTCAATCATTCCCTACTCATTAACCAGTTAATCGCCATAGGCATCTCAGGCACAGCACTATCTTGGTTCATATCCTCTCTCAGCAACAGAGGATACAAGGTCAAGATCCAGAACAAAGAATCCGCTCTACACCCGTCAGTAGGAGTCCCACAAGGGTCCTCCCTGTCTCCTACTTTATTTAACATTTACCTTATACCATTATGCCAACTACTCACAGACCTCAACCTCAAACACTTCCTTTATGCGGATGATATCCAGGTCCTGATACCCATTAAGGATTCCTTCGCAAAAACTCTGGCTTACTGGGATACATGCCTTCAAAAAATTAAACTCCTCCTCACCAGCCTAAACCTGGTATTAAATTCCGGCAAAACTGAACTACTGCTCATCGCCTCAGAGAACAACCCCATTACCTCTGCACAGCAAGCCACGCCAACAATCACACAAGTGAGAGACCTAGGAGTCCTAGTTGATAATCGCCTGAATTTCAAAGCCACTATTAACAAAACCACCAAAGACTGTTTCTATCAATTACAAGTTCTGAAAAGAATTAGACATCTTTTCTATGCCCAAGATTTCAGAACCATTCTGCAAGCAATCATTTTTTCAAAATTAGACTATTGTAACACCATCCTACTTGGCCTTCCCGCTTCATACACCAAACCGCTTCAGATGGTGCAAAATGCAGCTGCACGAATTCTGACAAATACCAAGAGAAGGGACCACATAACCCCTATTCTAAAGAACCTCCATTGGCTACCGATACACTTTAGAATAATATACAAGGCCATTCTCACCACATACAAAAACATCCACCAACTGGCTCCCATTGACCTACAGATCCATCTCCGACTACACAATTCGTCAAGACCGACAAGAGATGCATACAAGGGTTCGCTACAGGTACCACCGCCCAAATCTACCAGACACAGCACACTAAGAGACCAAGCTTTCTCTACAGCCATCCCACCGTTATGGAACTCCATACCCTCAAATCTCAGAATAGAACCATGCATCTCAACCTTCAAAAAAAGACTAAAGACCTGGATATTCATACAAGCCTTCCCAGACGTCAATTGATCTAATACTTCCAAGCCACCCCTAATCTCCATCTACACTATGGTCGACCTTATCTCCTATCGTTTACTTGTGTAAATTAATAACCTGTCCTTTCTCTTCCTCTAAGCCAAGTTCTTATCACCTTGTTATATGTAACTGCCTTTTCAGCACCATTGTTATTGTTATGTTTACTTTGCACCCCTGTTTTATGTGAACCAGCATGATGTGACTGCTGTCTCGAATGCCGGTATATAAAAAATCTAAATAAATAAGGCTCATGAGTCATTCTATGCCTATAAATCTGATGATAGGATATCTTACTGGGGTGTGGTGGATAGATTAACAGGGCAGGTCCGGTGGGGAGGATATGGAAAAAGAAGTGTTGACTGATGCTGGTTGGCTTGGTTATGGTCATTGGTACAGAAGTCATTAGTATTCTCCTGTATGCAGTAGAATTTTAGTTAGTGTTTCATAATATTTAGTCTTAATGTATTGTATACCGCTTTGGGTGAATTATGCATTTAAAAAAGTGAGTAACAAATTCCAAAAAACTTTTGTTCCAAATATTGGTACTATGAAGGTGTATGAGAGCATGGGTACAAGGTGAGCCAGATAGTTTTAGACATGCATGTTATTACTTCATTCTGCCATACAAGGTAAACAAAGACATGTCAATAAAAGAATACAATAAACACCACAAGGCAGGTGACTTTACTGCCTCAAACAGCTTACAATCGAAGGAATATCAGAAGATATTTTACTTACAGCAATGATCACAGACCATTGTCAGTATTGACAGGCCTAATAATGACAAAAAAGGGGTGAACAATAAAGACATTTTAAGTCAAATTGGTTCCCACTGTTGCTATGGTTACTATATGCTAAGAGGCTTTACTTAGAAGCTGCACACATTTTTCTCTTATGGAATATTAATGACTCTACACCAAGGCTACAGCAGGAGTATAGCACTTTAATGTTCCTACTGACTCCTGCAGCTGGAGCCATGTAAAGCTTTGTAGCTACTTAACATTTAACTATAGACAGACATGCATCTATTTTGCATTAATATAACATTTATTTAGCGTTCTCTCTTATTAAAAATAGCTGGCTCTTGAATTCTGGTCAAATATGTGTATGGTTATTGTAACACAGTTTATACCCCACTTACAAAGAGGGGCAAAAAGAACAAGGATGAACAAGGCAAATAGTGTTGTGAAGGTTACAGTACAAAAGCACCAGATGAAAGTAAAACTCCTTTCAGAAGCCAGAAGGGTTCCAGAATGGTATTTGAAGAGGGAAGACCAAATTACAAAACCCCACTCCAACGAATATTTCAAATACAGGGGAAGAAGAGGCAGAGGAGACAGAGGTGGTACTTGTTAGTCCTTTTCCAGGACTGAAAAGAGGTTACTTTTCAGTCAAAAGGAATAAGTACCTGAAGCCAGCAGGAACTGCAATCTCTTGATAGCTAAAGTAAAGAAACCAAATTGTCAGGAGGCCAGAACAGGGATCCTGTGAATCAGTTTTCTTCTAGGATAAGTCAAGCTGCTGCTGAAGTACAGAGATAAAGGAGGGGAGAGGCCTGCTAAGACTGCAGTGGAGAGAATGATCTATGCTAGGGTCATCATTACTGAAAACTGAATCTCATTAAATAGTCAAAGAGTTTAGCAGTCCTGCCTGAGGAAAGAAAGCATTTATTGGAATGTACAATATTAACAGCTGATCTGTAGTGCTGCTATAGTCACAAACAGCTGTAGAAATTCCTTAAAGGATCTAGACCCCAAGGAGAGACAGGAAAAAGAATGCTCTTAAAGCTTTAGTACGTACATACACCAAAGAGAAATGTGAAAACATAACAAAAACTATATAATGTAGTACAACAATATTTATTATTGAAGCAACCCTGTAAACATCTACACCCTTAAAAATGTAAACTCACAATCATTCAACCATTCATACACATTAAAAGCAATACACTAATGACACAGTATATTTCTTACAATTCGTAACATTAAAGTGCAAATACAATATTTCACAAATTTTTAATTGAGAAACACTTTTCTTCATAGAGTTTCCAATATATTTAAGTACAATCGTTTGTTATATATTTTATACTCTCCAACAATTTGTAATAAGTGTGGTGCTAATTTCATGCACTCACACTACGCTGTTCACAGATATCCACCGCTTCTTGATTTCTACCAGGGAAATTAACCCAGTATGGCGCAGATCACCTTTGCCCTCACTATGTCACAGGGAGCGACCGTCGCTCCCTGTGACACAGTGAGGGCAAAGGCGATCGGCGCCATTTTCAAACCAGTCCAGCACCGGCACCGAGGGTATGATTGAAGGGATGGCTCCCGGACCCCCCACTAGACCACCAGGTACATGTAAAAGGTTTTTTTTTTTTTTGGGGGGGGGTTCGGGAGGGTAGGAAAGCAAAGGGGTCATTTGTAAAGGGTCGGGGTGGGTTTTTTTTTTTATCTGCTCAGGCCTCACTAAAAAATTAACGATGTGAATTGGAATCGGAACCGATTCCAATTCATCTCTAACGATCCGATTTTTTTCTCCCTCCATCCGAACCTGATCGCTAAAACGATCGGGCACACGATTCACATCTCTATTAGAGAAGGTGTTTGAGATTCCCTATGTATTGTTTGCTTAAAGCTTTAGTGTCAGAGGTAGAGGAGGCTGGACTAGATCCATGCAGGTTCTGGTCTATTTTTGGTATAATTGTAAAGTGCATGTATCATTTCCATTTTTATGGAATTCAGCTCAATGTTTACAGGACCAAACATTTTTCTTATTGCCCAACACTTTGCACCTTAATCTGACAATTATCTGCACTATGATCACAAAAAAAAAAGTAATGATTGACTGAATAAACCAACCAGGAGCTTACAAATGTATTCAACTGTAATCTTTTTTTTATTTCTACTTTTCTCTTCTAAGAAAAAACCTTGTTCTTATTCTGGGACCAGAAAGCAAAAAAAAAACAAAAACAGCAATCTATAGAACAGAATACAAAGTTTAACGGTATATCTAAACTAAATCTAAATATTTTACGTTTGTAACTTTCAAAAGGTATGTATAAAATAATGTTTCTCTTTACTGGATAACATTTCTTTGTAGACCACTTTATCTGAACTGCAGCTCAATATTTTTTCATAATGATCTCATTGGATTTCTACATTTTCCAGTTTCTAATATTTATTCATCAGGTCTCTGTAACCATTTTATAAAATGCTTAGAGAACCATTACTTAACTTTCAGGAAACATTAAGGGGCAGATTTAAAAAAAAATACACGCATGCGTACTTTTGTTCGCGCAACCGACGCGAACAAAAGTACGCCAGATTACGCAAGGCTGCGCAAAATAGGCAGCCTGCGCGTGCCGAGCCGCGCAGCCTGCCTCCACTCCAAGGCCGCTCTGAAATTGGAGCGACCTCGGAGGGAACTTTTTTTTTTGTTCCCCCCCACCTTTCCCTCCCTTCCCTTATCTAACCCACCCCCCAGCCCTACCTAAATCCCCCCCCACCTTGTTCGATAGAGTTATGCCTGCTGCTGGCAGGCGTAACTTGCGTGCGCTGGCTGGCCAGGCCCCGACACAGGCCGCTGTGTCGGGGCACTTGGCCATGCCCCTGGACTGCCCGGGACCGCAGACATCCCCCCCAGACACGCCCGTGGACCACCCATTTTAGCAAGCCCCGGGACTTACGCGTGTCCCGGGGTTTTGCGCGTGCCGGCGGCCTATGCAAATTAGGCGCGCCGGCGCACGAGTTCCCTGCACGCGTAAATCCGGCTTTTAAAATCTACCCCTAAGTATAATGTCAGAAAACACCACAGAATTGTATTAACTGTTAGAACATCTTTAGTTCTGTTACTGGCTATTCAGTTAAAATCAACAGACTAGCTTTGCCCAGTCTAGCTGTTATCAAAGTCATCTGCTTTCTCAATGACTGAAGATATCACAAAGGCACTCTGACAGTAGCAGTCAAAGCAAAACAGTCTGAAATTTCCGCATTAGAAGTTAGTTTAATATTAATGTATATTTAAAGTATTCTTCACAAAGAGCAAACAAAACACAGGATAATAACTTTGATAACGGCGCACAGGCTCAAATGTATGTGCTTATTCTGGCTTGCGCCAAAGGATGTGGCCATATTATAACATACACATATATACGCACGCATGATAGAAAATAGGCTGTATGCATGAAATTTGTGCACTAATGCCACTCTACCACTTAAGTGGGGAATTTTAGTAGACGTGTAGTGATGCAATCACCAGTTTTCCCAGTATGTTACCAGCTCGACCACGTAAGGGATAGAACTTCCTAAACCCCCTCCCTAGTTAAATAGCCTCCCTTTTACCCTATTAACACCAACCCTTAAAACTGATTAGCCTAAAATTTTTTATTTTATTAGTTACATAGCAGAAGTAAAGTTAAATACAGGCCGATACAGTAAAAATCGCGGGAGAGCGGGCCTGTGCGCTCTCCCAGAGCATGCACAGGCCACTCTCCTGTGCACGCAATTCAGTAAATTAATTTATTTAAATTAGGGCACATGGTAAAAAGAGGCACTAGGGACCTTAGCACGTCCCTAGCACCTCTTTTTGGACAGGAGGAGCGGCTGTCAGCGAGTTTGACAGCCGACGCTCAATTTTGCCAGCATCTGTTCTCAAACCCGCTGACAGCCATGGGTTCGAAAACCGGATGCCGGCAAAATTGAACATATGGTTTTCACCCCGTGACCCATTTTAATTTTTTTAAAATTTATTTTTAACTTTTTTTTAACTTTTGGGATCTCTGACTTAATATCGCCATGATATTAAGTCAGTCAGAGGGTGCACAGAAAAGCAGTTTTTACAGCTTTTCTGTGCACTTCCCCGGCACCGGCAGAAACTAACGCCTACCTTTGGGTAGGTGCTAATTTCTTAAAGTAAAATGTGCGGCTTGGCTGTATCGTGCAGAAATGACTAATAGGGCCATCAACATGCATTTGCATGTTGCGGGCGCTGTTAGTCTCAGGGGGGTTGGATGTGCGTTTTTGTCGAGCTATTACCGCTTACTGAATAAGGGGTAAAGCTAGCGCATCGAAACCTGCATTTGGACGCGCGTTTAACAGTGCGCTCCACTGGAGCGCACTGTACTATATTGGCGTGATAGTAGGGGACTCCAGCACGCACATTTCATGTTAAGGTCCCAGAATGCCCATGACCTGCCCATGCCCCTAGCATACCATGCCCTCACTCCGCCCCTTTTTTGCACCTTCTTATTTGTGTGCATTCTGAGAGATACGCATGTACTCTGGCACCTTTTGAAAGGGTACACGATGTATGCCGGCCGGGCATACTCATGTAACTCTCGGTTTTGCCACATGTGAGGCATTTACAATTACCCTGTAAGGTGTGAATTTTAAAAGGAATGTGCATACATCCATAAATGTGCATATTGGCGCAAGAGCAGACATATGCAGAAATTTTAAATTGTGCACCCAAGTACACACATCATTTAAAATATCCCTCCCATGCATGTGTTTGTGCATGTGATCTTAAGAGGTGGGTCATGTAAATATCTGTGCACTTATTTCTGCTATGACAGTGGCTATTATGCAGGTGGATTTTAAAACATGCTCATGCAAGGGAAAAACATTTTCCACCGGTTTGCCAAGTTCATATTGAGGTGTTCAAGACCCTTCCGATTCTTTATCCTGCAAGCCCCCCCTTGACTCCGTACCCTCATGCTGTGCTAAAAGCCCAAAACTCAAGATCTCCAGACTTGGTCCTCATCAGGACCAGCAATAAAGTTACACGGATAACAAGCCAATGCACATCATGGTCAAGACTTTTATAAAATACAGACTTATGCATGAAACTCTTGGCCCCACCCCTTCAATGATCATGCTCTGCCCCTTTCCCACCCCCTCCTTCTTGATGCATGCACAGGTTTGTACGCATGTACATTGCAGCTTCTTAAAATGTGAATTGCTCGAAGCAGCCCACATCTGCACATATGTGGGCATTTTTGTGAGAGCAACACATTTAAAATCTACCTCACATAGAATAACTTTAAACCATGCACCGAGGTGCACTTCTATATGTGAATATGGACCCATAGAAAGATGCACTGAAATTTTCTATTCTTCATGCACAAACACGCTTATGATATAAAATACGCCTGGCACGTGTATTTTTAAGCATGTAGACAAACAGCAGGAAAACACTGGCATTCATATGCACACGTGAAAGCATTTTATAACATGTCACCAGTTTAACCAGTTCAGTCACCAGTTTGCCCAGTTTATAAAAATGTACCCTCAAGAACCCCCTGGTTCTTTAGTCTGCACTCCTCCCAGTTCAGCCAGACCCCTCTGGTAGTTCATATATGGATAGAATTAGTTGTATTCAGACTTACATCTCATCAATAGCAGAAGTAACTGTGCACTGAAATGGTCGAGGATGCATGCCTATGTGTGTGGCTATGAATGCACGTTCTGTCCCTCTTTTCCCCTGATGCAAGATATTCGCACATCAGTGCATGTGTTATATTGTCACCCAGCTGATGGATTCTGGACAGGCATCTGGTAGGGACACTCCCATGCACTGTAAAACTCCAAGGGGCGTCACTTGTAAATTTGTGCTCTGATTCCCCAGGCAGGGTTCAAACCTCTGCTCTCAAGTGTCTGGCTGGCTAGGAAGCAGAAGCTCCCCAGCTGAGCCACCAGCTCAGCTGGACTTTATGAGTAAGGCCCAGTCTTTACATCATAGACCTCTTTTTGTAGAAAAAAATAAGTCCCAACAAAACAATGTCCAAAAACAGTCCAACAAAGTAAATCCAAATTAGGCCCAGTAGGCCTATCTGCTACCTCCCACATATATCTGGGCCTTTACCACTCCTCCCAGAAATAACTCCCCCAAGGCAGTTTTCTAAAAATAGTTCACCAGCAGAAAAGAAAACAATCCAAAACCAAATAGAAGTCTCTGTATTCCAAGCTCACCATTCTTGATGCCATGGTTGTAGTCCTTACCAAATTCTCTCCAGCAGAGGCAGCTTCCTGGAAACAGAATCCTTTCCACAATAGACATTACAGTCCAGGATCCAGCCTCTTCAGTCCCCAGAAGGAGACAGAGTGCTCTGGGTAAAGCTTGTTTTTATAGGGTGGAGGCTCCTCCCCTTGTGGCCACAGATTGGCTCCCGAGTCTCCACCCTCTTCCTCCCACACCTGTGTCTCTTACCTCTCTACTTCTGGGGGAAGAAACCAGCATGACTCCCTTGTTCTTTGTCTCCTGACTTTCTTTCCCTCTTGAATTCCATTCTGGGGTGTTTTAGTTCCTGCTATGTACCTATCATATATAAAAACATTTCTTACCCACATGAAACTTATTCTAAATATGTCCAAAACAGAAAATATAGTGCTGGAAAGAAAATAATGTAATGAACTCTTACCTCTGTTAACATTAGAGGACAAATAAACAAGAATTCAACCAATACAACAGGCCCGTGATTTTGGCTTTATTATTGATAACGAATTAAACTGTAAAGCTCACATTGCAACAAAAATCAAAGAACGATATCACAATTTAGCAAATTTTAAAATGATTAAAACCCCTCCTGGATCAAAATTATTTTAGAACTATCCTTCAACTATTAATATTTGCTGACCTTGATTATTGTAATGGTTTGCTTTTAGGACTATCATTAACAATAATATGCCCACTACAAATTCTCCAAAACACAGCAGCGAGAATCCTTACAGAAACAAAAAAACATGACCATATCACACCAGTTTTAATATCATTGCATTGGCTTCCTATAAAACATAGAATTGAATACAAAATTTTAACAACACACAAAATTATTTATGGTGAAAAAACAGACTGGCTCAATACAGCAATAAAAATACACATACCATAGTGAAATCTATGATCCATGAATCAAGGACTCTTACCTATCCAAACAATAAAAACTGCCCAACTAATATAAATGGCAGAGAGAACAATTTCATTAGCGAGCACAAATTTATGGAACTCACTACAGACTAAAACCCGCTTACAAAAAAAACAAAATTTTGTTTAAAAGAGACTAAAACATGGCTGTTCAGGAAGGCTTTTTATGAAATCCACTAACATTTTTTTCCTGCAATAATGAGTTCTCAGACCCCCCATATTACCGATTCACTGCCATTATATGAATTTTAGTAAGAATGTTTTACTAGTTACTTTTATATCTTTATCACCAATCTTAACGTTTTTTAAAGTCTATTTATGTGTAATTATCATTTTAATTATGTTTTTAGGAATATTTTACATTTATTAGTTCTGTTAATATGATTATGTGTTTTAGGAAATGAAATGTACTAGAAAATTTTATCCTATTGCTGTTAACCGTTATGATGGAAGTTACCGAATGATGGTATACAAAAACATAAATAAATAAATAAAAGCCTTCCTCCCCGGGCCGGTATATAGACCCCATCACATAGCTTTATAAAATCAACTGGGCGTGCTTAAGCAATACATGCGCGTGCATCTTCTAATTTTGCTGCGCATATCACTTAAAATTGAGCTTATAGAGAATAACTTTGGCAGCATATATATGTGTATGGGCCGTGAGCAAAAACAAAAACATAAAGGTGAATTTTAAAAGCCAGATGCAAGCTAAAATTGGGAGATGGGCATGCCTTTTAGCACATGCACGTATCCACCTGGTTTTATAAGCCACCTACATATGTTCAGAAGTACTAATGTGCAAATACCTTGCATTGGGAAAAAAGCGACAGAATGTGGACTAGACATGGGCTTTCTGGGCACACGCTTAAAATTAGGAGCACACATATGTGCCTGGCCTATTTTATAACATGTGGGTGTACATGTGGGTGTACTTGCATCCACAATATAAAATTTCAGCACATCTTTCAAAAAGACATTTGACTCCACTCTACAGTTAAGCAAGACAAAAAATTGCAGTTTCATGACTGGAATGTACTAGAATTTAAACCTTTCATATCTTAGCTGGCAGAAAAACAATTAAATGTACCTTTCACTGGTTTGCATCAACATTTTAGATTTAAAATCTTTCCATATGCATTTAGTTGCCGAGAATGTCCAGTTCTCTTCTCTTGTAAACTAATCTTCAGAATATTACAAATATTCTGTGCTAGTAGGCTGTAAAACAACTGTAAGGTTTTCTTGCTAAATAAAACATTCAGGAGATTATGAGAGGCAAACAAACACAATATAGAAACATAGAAACATAGAAATGACGGCAGAAGAAGACCAAACGGCCCATCCAGTCTGCCCAGCAAGCTTCACATTTTTTTCTCATACTTATCTGTTTCTCTTAGCTCTTTGGTTCTATTTCCCTTCCACCCCCACCATTAATGTAGAGAGCAGTGATGGAGCTGCAACCAAGTGAAATATCAAGCTTGATTAGTTAGGGGTAGTAGGGGTAGTAACCGCCGCAATAAGCAAGCTACACCCATGTTTATTTGTTTTACCCAGACTGTGTTATTCAGCCCTTATTGGTTGTTTTTCTTCTCCCCTGCCGTTGAAGCAGGGAGCTATGCTGGATATGCGTGTAGTATCAGTTTTTCTTCTCCCCTGCCGTTGAAGTAGAGAGCTATGCTGGATATGCGTGAAGTATCAGTTTTTCTTCTCCCCTGCGGTTGAAGCAGGATATGCATTGAAAGTGAAGTATCAGGCTTATTTGGTTTGGGGTAGTAACCGCCGTAACAAGCCAGCTACTCCCCGCTTTGTGAGTGCGAATCCTTTTTTCTTCTCCCCTGCCGTTGAAGCAGAGAGCTATGCTGGATATGCGTGAAGTATCAGTTTTTCTTCTCCCCTGCCGTTGAAGCAGAGAGCTATGCGTGAAGTATCAGTTTTTCTTCTCCCCTGCCGTTGAAGCAGAGAGCTATGCTGGATATGTATTGAAAGTGAAGTATCAGGCTTATTTGGTTTGGGGTAGTAACCGCCGTAACAAGCCAGCTACTCCCCACTTTATGAGTGCGAATCCTTTTTTCCACATTTCCTCTTGCTGTTGTAGCTTAGAGTGATGTTGGAGTCACAGTAACCATGTGTATGTTTATTGAATAAGGGTATTATCTCCAGGCAGTAGCCGTCATTCTGGTGAGCCACCCACTCTTTATTGACGGCCTCTTGATTTTATGGATCCACAGTGTTTATCCCACGCCCCTTTGAAGTCCTTCACAGTTCTGGTCTTCACCACTTCCTTCGGAAGGGCATTCCAGGCATCCACCACCCTCTCCGTGAAGAAATACTTCCTGACATTGGTTCTGAATCTTCCTCCCTGGAGCTTCAAATCGTGACCCCTGGTTCTGCTGATTTTTTTCCTATGGAAAAGGTTTGTCGTTGTCATTGGATCATTAAAACCTTTCAAGTATCTGAAAGTCTGTATCATATCACCTCTGCTCCTCCTTTCCTCCAGGGTGTACATATTTAGATTCTTCAATCTCTCCTCATAAGTCATTTGATGAAGACCTTCCACCTTTTTGGTCACCCTTCTCTGGACCGCCTCCATCTTGTCTCTGTCTCTTCGGAGATACGGTCTCCAGAACTGAACACAATACTCCAGGTGAGGTCTCACCAAGGACCTGTACAAGGGGATAATCACTTCCCTTTTCTTACTCGATATTCCTCTCTCTATGCAGCCCAGCATTCTTCTGGCTTTAGCTATCGCCTTGTCACATTGTTTCGCCGACTTCAGATCATTAGACACCATCACCCCAAGGTCTCTCTCCTGCTCCGTGCACATCAGCCTTTCTCCCCCCATCGAATACAGTTCATTCGGATTTCCACTCCCCATATGCATGACTTTGCACTTCTTGGCATTGAATGTCAGCTGCCATGTCTTCGACCACTCTTCCATCTTCCTTAAATCCCGTCTCATTCTCTCCACTCCTTCCGGCATGTCCACTCTGTTGCAGATCTTAGTGTCATCCGCAAAAAGACATACCTTACCTTCTATCCCTTCCGCAATGTCGCTCACAAAGATATTGAAAAGGACCGGTCCCAACACCGATCCCTGCGGTACACCGCTTAAAACCGCTCTCTCTTCAGAGAGAGTTCCATTTACCATCACACATTGTCTTCTGTCCGTCAACCAGTTTGCAATCCAGGCCACCACCTCGGCACTCACTCCTAAGCTTCTCATTTTATTCACCAGTCTCCTGTGCGGGACAGTGTCAAAAGCTTTGCTGAAATCCAAGTAGATGACATCGAGTGCTCTTCCTCGATCCAATTCCTTGGTTACCCAGTCAAAAAAGTCAATCAGATTTGTCTGACAGGATCTTCCAATGGTGAATCCATGCTGCCTCTGGTCCAGCAATTCTCCCGACTGTAGATAGTTCACTATTCTCTCTTTCAACAGTGACTCCATTACTTTTCCCACCACCGAAGTGAGGCTAACCGGTCTGTAGTTACCAGCCTCTTCTCTGTTCCCACTCTTGTGAAGCGGGACCACCACCGCTCTCCTCCAATCATTCGGCACCACTCCCGTTTCTAGGGATCTATTGAATAGGTCACACAGCGGACCTGCCAGCACATCTCTGAGCTCCCTCAGTATTCTGGGATGAACTTCATCAGGCCCCATGGCTTTGTCCACTTTCAGTTTCACCAGCTCTTCCCATACATTTTCTACTGTAAATGGAGTTACATCTACTCCATTCCCCTCCAGTTTCTTGTTAACTAGTGTCGGTCCTTCTCCAGGGTCCTCTTTAGTGAACACAGAACTGAAGTATTCATTTAATATTTCTGCCATTTCTTTGTCTCTCTCCACGCATTGATCCTTTCCACCTTTCAATTTCACTATACCATTTTGAACTTTTCTCTTTTCACTGATATATCTGAAAAATGTTTTGTTACCACTCTTTACCTCTTTGGCAATCCTCTCTTCCGCTTGACTTTTTGCCATCTTGATTAATTTCTTCGTCTCCCTCAGTTCTACCAGATATTCTTCTTTGTGTTCCTCCTTTTGGGATCTTTTATATTTCTTGAATGCTGTTCTTTTAGCCTTTATTTTGTCAGCAACCTCCTTTGAGAACCAGATAGGTTTCATTTTTCTTTTGCTTTTCTTTACTTTTCTAACATATAGATTAGTTGCCTTGGTGATTGCTCCTTTTAGATTGGTCCACTGTTGATCCACATCTCTCTCGTTTTCCCAGCCTTTTAGTTCTTCCTCCAGGTACTTCCCCATTTCATCAAAGTCTGTGTTTTTGAACATCAAAACTTGGGTTTTTGTGCTTCTTTTTCGTGTCCTTTTTGTGATATTAAACCATACCGTTTGATGATCACTGGTGCTGAGGTGGGCACCCACCTGGACGTCTGAGACATTATCTCCATTAGTGAGCACTAAGTCGAGTATAGCTCCTTCTCTCGTGGGTTCCATTACCATTTGTTTGAATAAAGCTACTTGCAGGGCATCTACTATTTCTCTACTATTTTTAGATTCTGCAGATGGGATTCTCCAGTCTACATCTGGCATATTAAAGTCTCCAACGATCACCACTTCTCCTTTCTTTGCTATCCTGTGGATGTCTTCAATCAGATCTCTGTCCAGCTCTTCCTCTTGGTTTGGAGGCCTGTAAACCACTCCAATAAAAATGGATGCCCCATCTTTTTTTAAGTCTGCCCATAGTGCTTCTTCTTTGCCCCATCTTCCTTGCAGCTCAGATGCTTGGATATTGTTTCTGACATATAGAGCCACTCCTCCCCCTTTCCTATCCTCTCTGTCCTTCCTTAACAAGTTATAGCCTGGTATTGCCGTATCCCAGTCATGATATTCCGTAAACCATGTTTCCGTGACAGCAACAATGTCCAAGTCCGCCTCCACCATTAGGGCTTGCAGCTCTGGGATTTTATTACCCAAACTACGAGCATTTGTGCTCATAGCTTTCCAGCTTTCTTTGCTCAGGTTACTGCTGTTCCTGGACTCCTTTTGTGACCTATTTAGTTGAGGTTTGTTATCCACTTTTCTCTTTGCATTTGTGCAAGGGGAGATATTAATGCCTCTGATGACAGAATCATCCATCACTGTGAGCTTTTTCGTTTGGTTTCTGATTCGGAATTTCTGTATGCATTGGGTTTTTTCTCTCTTTTCCGATAACATTTCAATCTTTTTCTCAAGGACTTCTTCAGAATTTAATACAGAGAAGGCATTTTGTACTTGTTGCACTTGATACAGTGTGTGTCTACGGAACACAGGTCTTATTCTACCAGAACCCACTGAAATACTTTTAAAGTTCCTTAATGGCCTGTGTGAGTGGTGGGATAGAGTTGTAGGTTGCACAGCTTTCAATAATGGGTGTCTGTGGGTTACAGGTCTTATCCTACCTGAGCCCACGGTAAATCTCTTTTTTCTTGAGTTTTGGTTATTCAGTGGTAAGTGGAAATTATTTCCTGAATAATGTACCGTGGCTGAGACTCTCTTTATTGAAGCTAATTCAGCTTTAAAGTCATCCAGCTCCTTTTCCAAGGTAGAGAGTTTTGAACAAAAGGGGCAAGCCTTAAGTTTCCATATGATTACCCTCAATATAAAGGCTCCACAGCAGTTGCATTGAATAGTACTCATTTAGGTAAGTTATTTGATTGGTGCACCTAAGGAATAATCAATTTACTAATTTATCTGGTTGCCTATTATGAAGTTAGGATGACTACATTAGAAATACAAACCTAGGGGTGGGTGGGCAGAGGGGTAGGGTGGGAGGGAGTTAAACAGTTTATACCTAGGTCAAGCTGGGTAGGGCAAGACACTTTCTGAAAGTTTACTTGTCCTTTAGCTAGTAAAAGGATCCCACAGCACTTATATCCCAATTTGGAACAGATGATATAACAGTTATACAATTAGAGGGATACTGGGAATTTTTTTCTTTTTTTTTTGTGGCTTTTTTGAATCTTACAACAATCTAATATCAAGAAACCAAACAGATTAGTATACAATATAATCAAGAAACCAAACTGATTAGTATACAACACTGGAATGTTATATAAATATAAATATAAAATATAAAAAATAAAACAAATAGAACAAATCTCATCGAATGGGAAGAAAAAAAACAGTTTATTTTGACAAAGCTTGTTTTCTCTCCTGCAAAGAAAAAAACCCTTAATTTTTTCCAACACAATTAACCAGATTACATAAACATCAGTAGCATCCGGCTGGCTTCATAACTGTCGTAGCGGCTTTGACACTTTTGAGCTGGCAGGAACAAGTTCCCTCTGTATTAGCGCTCAGTGGGTCCTGTCGCTCCCCACAAACCATTATCCAGACAGCACTTACTGCTTGTGCCATACTGCTGCATGTTATGTGCTGCTGTCAGCTGCAGTTTTTGTAACCATCTCTCAGTCAGATAACACTTTCTGACTCTGTGTGTTAAATGCCAAAGCACCTGCTCTCTTTTGCTCTTCTTTTATTTGTTCTACCAGTGGCAATCACATATCAGCATGTACTGGACCCCTGAGATCATACTGTCACTGTCACTCCTGTGGAATAATGCCTTGTACAGTGGTTTCTAGCTCAAAGATGCTAAATTTGTTCCCTCCGGCATCTTCTCTTAAATTTGTGATACTAGTTTAGGCCCAGAATATGACAAGACTGAAAACTCAAACTTTACTGATGAAACAGAAACACCAATGCATTCTATTGTCAGATGCATATATTGTTTACTTATAATTAGCACTTGATTGGCAATCTGACGAATGTATTAACAACAGATGACCTCAAGCAAAAACAGATTCCAAGCAAAATAGCATGGACTATTCAACAGTGATATTAAGACATACATAATATTTGCATCAGTCGTTTATCAATAAAGGGACTTCAATATATAGTGGATAATATCTATACTAATGTTCAAACCTCAACCATCATAATAATCATGGTCCCAACATATTTTTGAATAATGTGCAAAAGTCTTAAAATGCAGGGACATGTAACGTGATATCTACTTCATAGAAAGTTTTTAGTTATTTTGCACCAGCACTGTGGAATGTTATTCCTAGTGATGCCAGCACAAACAAGCAGCTTCTCTTATTTGGAAACAAAATTAAGACTTGATTTTTTTGACCAAACAGTAGTTATTTAGGAAATCACAGATTAATAATTGTTTATATTGGTTTATTTTGCACTGCTATATTTTAACTCTATTATGAATATATGCATAAAGGATTGCTGCTTTCATTCTAAAATTTGCATGATTTAAAGATTGACCTAATCCAAGGGCTATATTATTGAGACACGTAGACAGTAATGTGTCTAAGTAACTACTTTGCTGACTTTGTAGTAATCCATATAGGGATGGTAACTTTCAAACCAGTGAGCACACACACATTTGTGTGCTTACTTTGGCTCGCACCCAGGTACGTGTTTATTTTATAACATACCCGGGTATATGTGCACATGTTATAAAATAACCTGGGCTGCATGCACATGTGCACCAAATTTTAAGTGGGTGCCCATATGTGTGTGCAAATCCCACTTCGGTTGCGTAAACCAGGGGATTTTAAAGAGAGGCGTGTGCCATCGCCATTCCCAGTTTATCAATTCATCCCCAGTTCACCCAAGAGATAGGTCCTCCAAACCTCCCAGTTTGATAGCCTTCACTCCCCCCACTCTCCTTAAAACCCCACAGATCTGCCAAGTTGTCTTTAAACTTTAACTTACATGGCATCCATAGCAGAAGTAAAATTACACAGCAGAGGACCTCAGCACGTGCCACATTGCATCAGTATTTGTGCACACATCTTTGAGTCACACTCTGAAATGACCGTGCCCAGCTGATCACACCCACGCCCTGCCCCTTTTCAAAAACTTTTGAGATGTGTATGCTGCGGGAGATGCATGCATATCTGGGGAATTTTAAAATACACTCGGCACGCATGAGCCCAACATCTTTGCACAAATCCCAAATTAATGCGCGAGTCAGGATTTAAAAATTCACCTTTATAGGTGTAATAGATAACAGTATTCCCTTCCTACTTTGAAAGTCATGGGCCTGGTTCTTCACTCTCCCCACCACACCTCCCAATATCCCAATGGCCACTCCATTTCAACCCCCCATGCACCCAATACACACGCTCAAATATGTTTCTTCTAGTTTGGGATTACTTTAAATATGAATTTGACATCATCATATACTACAAGTCACTGGTGTTTCAAATGGATGCAGAAAAACAAATCACAAATGCTCAATAAAGGGTGAACTTTAAAAGCCCTAGATACACATGTGACTCAGCCGCCTAGGTCATGCGGATTTGAAAAGGCCTGTAGCAACGCAGGTATCTCCCGGAACACGGATAAAAACAAATTTGACAAAAAAGGGGCAGGGAGTGGGCATGGTCTGGGTGGGGCATAAGCAGGCTGCAACTGCACCTATGAAGTCACTTACGAGCTCCAGACCGCACCAGGATCCCTCAACCATGTGTAAGCAGTGAAATAACAAAAAAATAAAGGATGGTCAGTGGGGTTTTAGGGGTTGGGGTTAGTGAGGTAAAAAGGAGGCAAGTTAGGTAGGGGGTTTACCCACGCACCTGTTATAAAGTCAGCATGTCCGTGTGTGTGCAAACACGTGCAAATTTGCGCCCGCACACAGCTCTTAAAATCTACCTTCAAGCACAACATTAACTGATCTCTCCTTATTGAAGTTACAGGTAGTCTCTCTCTCTATATATCTAAGGAAAACAAATCATTTCTTTCACTGAAACAAGTAGTCTGATTCATATATAGCTAATTAATTTCTCAAGGGTCATGACTATTTGCCAAATTGTAAAGGTTAAGCATTTAATCATTTGCTTAAGGATTCAATTATGTTAAAAGCAAATGTTTATAGGTCAACTCATAAACAGAGCTTCAGCCAGTCCAGTTATCAGGCTTCCATGATTTAGCACCTGGTTTCCGAAAGTGATTTGAATAAAAGTCTGTAGCAGTGAGAATTCTGCTAATCATTTGATAAATCACTTGAATATCACCATGGGATATAAAAAGCTCTATTTTAATAAACTCTCCATTCTGGTAAGAGAAACAAGTGGTGCTAAAATTGGTCAGAAGCACTCCTGTCACTATTTCTAGTGGCTGTTGGCACACAGTGGCACTCGACTACGAATTTAAATCCCTTGAACCAAGAATGCTGCTTCAAGCATAATAAAAACTGAGAAATTCTTCAGTATATGCAAATAGTTATGCATGAACTAGAATGCCCTGGGTTTGTGACTAAAAGACAAATAACCTTTTTATTAAGGAAGAAATAAATCATAAGGTCTCTTCTAGTGGTAAGATGAAAGAAATGCAGCTAATAAAAACCTGAGCTTCTATTGTTCCTTTTGAATAGTTACAAGATCTACTGTACTTAAAAGTTATATTTAAAGCGTAACTTTATCATTCTGTGACTATGGGGATCTAGAGATTAATTGGTAGTCACTAGATGGTCCTAGTTTCCAGACCTTGGTTAGACAACTGCAGAGGGACATACCATTCAGTACAGCACCTCCCCCAAAGGTTGCCTGGAATAGGGAGTCCCTTAAGCACAAGAGAGGAGTGGAGGGATAGTCCAAGTTAGAGGGTAGCAGTATAGATTTGCTTTCATAGGATAAGGAGCTGTTTCAATGTGCTCTCCAAGTAAGGCCCCCTGATTTGTAAAGGAAGGGGGAGGCACTGCCCTGCCAGTTCCTCTGATATGACTAGAGGGAGAGAGAAAGCGCTGGAAGGATTTTTGCAGATTTTTCTGAATTTTTACAGTTTTCAGCAGTACTATTCCTGGCAGGCTGAAACCCCTGCTCGGGGTGGGCAGGAAAAGCTGTGTACCTTTTTGCCCAGACCAAGAGGAGATTACAATGCCCAAATAAAGTGAAGAGAGAAGGTTTTCCCAGTTTGAGTTTTTCCTATTTCAAAATCTGTCACCCTTGCTTACCTAGAGCTGGAAGCAGTGAAGACTGCATCCATTATTAGGCATTTCTTCCAGGAAGTCCTGAAACTATCTTTTGAAGAAGATTTCAAGGGAGAAAGAGGAAAGGACATCTGGAGAACCCCACTGGAATTTTCACTGCTGAGAGACAGAAATCTGATAGATTGGATTTAAGGAATCTCATGGTTGTGAGCCTTTGTGCTGTGGCATGGTTGTTGCAGCCTTGTAGATGAACCTAATAGGCCCACTACAACAGCTGGTGGATATGCCTTTACTAGGACAGAGATTGGAGCTTCACCTATACCTATCCTGTTACCCAGGCCAGCAGGGATTTAGTCATGGGATAGGAGGCGATGTCCTTTCGTGGATTACAAACTGGTTAAATGACAGGAAACAGAGAGTGGGACTAAATGGACAATTTTCTCACTGGAGGGGGGTGGGCAGTACAGTGCCTCAGGGAGCTGTATTGGGTCCCATGCTTTTCAATATATTTATAAATGATCTGGAAAAGAATATGACAAGTGAGGTAATCAAATTTGCAGATGCTACAAAATTATTCCAAGTAGTTAAATCACAAGCAGATTGTGATAAATTGCAGGAGGACTTTGTGAGACTGGAAAACTGGGCATCCAAATGGCAGATGAAATTTAATGTGGATAAGTGCAAGGTGATGCATATAGGGAAAAATAACCCATGCTATAGTTACACGATGTTAGGTTCCATATTAGGAACTACCACCCAGGAAAGAGATCTAGGTGTCATAGTGGATAATACATTGAAATCATCGGCTCAGTATGCTGCAGCAGTCAAAAAAGCAAATAGAATGTTAGGAATTATTGAGAAGGGAATAGTGAATAAAACGTAAAATGGTCATAATGCCTCTGTATCGCTCCATGGTGAGACCGCACCTTGGGTATTGTGTACAATTCTGGTCGCCGCATCTCAAAAAAGATATAGTTGCTATGGCGAAGGTACAGAGAAGAGCGACCAAAATGATAAAGGGGATGAAACAGCTCCCTTATAAGGAAAGACTAAAGAGGTTAGAACTTTTCAGCTTGGAAAAGAGACGGCTGCGGGGGGATATGATAGAGGTGTTTAAAATCATGAGAGGTTTAGAACAGGTTAATGTGACTCAGTTATTCACTATTTTGGATAATAGAAGGACTAGGGGGCTCGCCAGGAAGTTAGCATGTTGTTACAATTCCTGCCCGCGGAGCTACTCTCCGCGAGCAGGTCTCTCACCTCATTCCAAGTTGCCACCGCTGAGCCCTGCTGCCGACTCCACTATAAGCAGCAGGAGCTGCCATCGGGATCTCCTGCCTTACGGCAGGGAAGCCACAAACCTTACTGATCTTCACGGCCTAGTGCCACTGCTTCCGACACGGGGACCCTCCGCGGCTGGCTGCCGCCGACACCATCCACATGCGGCCTAGAGGCCACCCCCACTCACTTCTCTTTGCGGCCTAGAGCCGCCGCTGACCTGCCTTGTGGCCTGGAGCCACCGCTGAGGTCTTCTTCGAGCGGCAGGGGAAGCCGCTGCTGTCCTGACGTTGTCCCGTGGCCTGGGGGCTGCCCCGAATCCTGCCTGCTCCTCGTCTATCTTGTGCAGTGAAGACGCCACTGTCCAAAGTGCTTCATCTTCCTGCTTCCTGCTCTAGGTGCTGGCGCACGCCTCTTCACTACATTTAAAGGGCCTGCGGCCGGATATGCCCCGGGTCCCACCTGATGACAACTTCCTGCTTCAGCCCTATATGAGGGCTCCTCTTCAGTCACTCCTGGCCTTCGGATCGGGTTCCACAGTTGTCTGTGTCTTCTTTCCGGTCCAGGTCCTCCGTGGTCTTCTGCTTTGACAGCTTCGTCTTCATGTTCCTGATGCCCTTCGTCCATGTCTTCAGATGTGTTCATGTTCCTGATGTCCTTTGTCTGTGCTTCCAGATGTCTTCATGTTCCTGTTGTTCTTCCTTCATACCTCCTGATGTCCGATGTCCTTCCTGATGCCTTTGCCTTCGCCTCTGCCTCTATGAATTGGTTTCTTGATGTCTACTTTCCTGGCGTGCCGTTGTCGTGGTCCATGACCAGCCCACGGGTAGGCTGTGTAAGGCCATCTTCATCTCCGCAGTGCATGCCTCTGGAAGACTTCTGCTTCAGTCGTAAGTCTTGAATCCTGAGTTGTCTTTGAATCCTTGAGAATCTTGAATCCTGAGCTTGAATCCTGTCCTGGTCTTCAGAGCTCCTTGAATTTGCCTCTGTCCATGTCAAGACTCTGTTTGAACCTGCTCTGCACCAGCATGGTCCTCGACCAGTCCAGCGGCTGGACTGTGTAGGGCATGCCCCGGTGCAGGCCTCTTCAGTATCTTTGTCATGTTCTGGTATCAGCTTCCTCTATCTCTCCTAGAGTCTGCTTCGATCCCAGCATGGTCCATGACCAGTCTCGCGGGTGGACAGTGTAGGGCGCGTTGCGTCGCAGTCTCCACCCAGCGCTTTGATCCTTGATCCTACATCTACAGTGCCTTGATTCTTTGTCTACGTCTACAATGCCTTGATCCTTTGCCTACAGTATCCTCACCTGAGTCTTCGTCCAAAGTCTTCCATGTTCCAAGGACTCTGTCTGCCCTCGTCTTCTGTCCGGCCTGCCACCTTTTGCCGTTACCTAGCGGCAGGTCTGAAAGGGCTTGGAATGGTTGGAGGACTGTTCATTGATGAACATTGCGTTGTTGGTCATCCTGGGGCGTGCAAGTCCGGTAGAGGGTCAGACCTTCCATCTCCTAGTCTTTGCTTTAGCCTTGTCCTGCTCCTTGTTTCCCGTGCTCGCACCAGCTCACCTCCCACGGTGTGTCTTGGGGCTCCACCCTGAGTCACACTGTGGCCCAAGGGTTCACAACACCCGTTTCAGAAATGACCATGCCTCCGCACTCTTAACAATAGCCAAAGGCCTCCAAGCCCTCAGTTCATAACAGGCTCCGGCAGGCCACACTCGTAACACATGTAGCACATTTAAAACTAATCAAAGAAACTTATTTTTCACTCAACACACAATTAAACTCTGGAATTTGTTGCCAGGGGATGTGGTTAGTGCAGTTAGTATAGCTAGGTTTAAAAAAGGTTTGGATACGTTCTTGGAGGAGAAGTCCATTACCTGCTATTAATCAAGTTGACTTAGAAAATAGTCACTGCTATTACTAGCATCAGTAGCATGGGATAGACTGTTTTTGGGTACTGGCCAGGTACTTGTAGCCTGGATTGGCCGCTGTTGGAAAGGAGGATTCTGATCTTGGTCTGACCCAGTATGGCAATTTCTTATGTTCTTATGAGGGTCCTGTAATGGGAGGTCAGACGATGTCAGGATACAGTTGAAGTTCAGGGCTGGCAGTGAGTAAATCAGGGTCATGGTTGGGGCAAGCAGCAAAAGACAGTGTCAGGGTCCATAGCAGAGGTCAATGCCAGGCATCAAGCAATATGATAGTCTGGGTCTGTAGCAGGGGCTCAATACCAGGTGGCAGGCAAGCAGGTAATCCACTTCCATAGCAAAGGTCAAAGGAAAAAGGCCAAGACAAGATAGACAAAGTAGAGAGGAAACATAGAAGACCAACACTAGGCAGTGTAAAGAGGATAAGGCAACAGAGGCAGAACAAGGGCACAAACAAGGCAAGACTAAGCTAAGCAAGACAGTAGGACAATGAGGCAAGGAAATGGACGGTGAGACATGGCAAAGGAGAAAAACAACACACTGCTAGGCAGAAGGACCTGTTGCTAAGGCAAGGAGAGGAGTGTGGCCGGGGATTAAATAAGTCATCGGGAGATGCTTATGCCATGTTTGCCTGCCTCAGGACCTTCTAATATTGATGCATACCTAGGGACAATGCCTGCCAAGTGGGGGAAGCCAGAGAATAACAGTGTTCCTGCTGTGATGGCATTTTGGTGAGTGCAGACCTCAGGTATTGGAGAAATACATCCACACCTAGGATACCCCAACCAATTTTGGGACACTTTTTTAACCATACCATAGAGAATAAAACAGTCTCAAGACCCGAAACTGAGGGGAACATCTACAGAGGTAGAAATACTAAAAATCAGTATTCCTGTAAAGCTGAAGAACCTAGATGTTGCTCCTATTGATTCTTTCACAATAAATCATATTGAAAGTTTATTTTAAACAGCCATCCAGCTAATCCAGCCTTTTTTGTCACAATACCTGTTCCAAAGAGCTATGGTAACACACACACAAGGGCCCTAGAAGATTATTCTTTTCCCCAGCAAAACAGACCAACCCCGTGGGATAAGAAGAAGGGGAAATAGACTGTGGAGCTAGTCCCAAAATACAAATTAGTTTATGCACCCTAAGGATACAAACTATCTCTGGAAAATGGGTTACAGGGAAAAAAAAAATCCCTGCTTTTGTAAAGAAGGAAATGTAAAACATTTATGACCTAACCAGGTAGCATTACAGTTATCAGACAGTATTGTAAACATATTTCTTATTCATGTTACATAAGTTAATTATTTTATAGTTACTTAATATCCTCACCATAAAGCTTTACGGTAACTTGCACATAGTGGTAGTTACTACTCTTAAATGAAATATGAGGGTAACCTTTACAGAGCAACAGTTACTACCATAAGAAACTTGGTGGGCAGCCTGGATGG
The DNA here is from genome assembly GCF_901001135.1 of Rhinatrema bivittatum. NCBI lineage: Eukaryota > Metazoa > Chordata > Amphibia > Gymnophiona > Rhinatrematidae > Rhinatrema > Rhinatrema bivittatum. Next base: position 159,147,920 of record NC_042621.1, read on the forward strand.
TCCATTTGGCCTTTTTCTGCATTCATTACTATGTTACTATGGCCTGGATTCTCCATTCTCACACAGAATGGTGAATCCAGCGGTAACAGGGGGGCGGGGGGCAGGCCTGCGAAAGCCGGCAGCCATCACACCACCGCGGTGTTATCACTGCCGGCTTTTTCACCCAATAGCGCCACCATGAAAGGTGGTGCTGTTGGTCGCGCTACTGGCGGCGATAACGTGGCTTACCTTATCGCTGTCAGCGAAGACAGTGCCAAGTCTGCCTCCTCACTGCCCCAACTCCGCCCCCCCTATGAGGGTTATTTTGAAAGGCTTATCGCATGCGATAAGCCACTATCACATGAGAAAAGTCCCTTTTCGTGTGCAATAGCAAGCGGGGGGTGGCGGCGAGGAGGCTGACTTGGCACTGTCTTCGCTGGTGGCGATAAGGTAAGCCATGTTATCACCACCAGCATGCCCAATAGCACCACCTTTCACAGTGGCGCTATTGGGAGCAAAAGCCGGCAGCGATAACACCGCAGTGGTGCGATGGCTTCCGGCTTTTGCAGGCCCATCCCCCCCTACCCCCCGTTACCACTGGATTCACCATTCTGTGTGAAAGTGGAGAATCCAGGTCTATGTTTGTTACTGTGGTTCCTTTACACTTGGGCATGAGGCATCATGCAGTTAGACTATGCCAGACAAAACTGGAACACATTGAATCAAAAGTCATCAATTCACTGTATTCACTGATATTTTTCATGTATAAATTTACATATTGATAAAGTAAAATAACATTCCATTATTGCTACGGCAAATGAAAAGCTGCAGGGGTTTACAGTACACCAAATTCATTAAACTTATATTCATTTTCATCACTCATCGATTTATTGAATAGTCTTTTTTTGCATCCTACTTGCTGTAGTATCAATAGTACTAATAGAGTATGCATAAAAACCTGAGACATCCACTGCCTTACATCTACTTAATCTATTATTTGAAATTCTATCAAAACTCCCATACTAAAGAAAACTTCAGGTAAACAAGAACTTTCTTCAATTTTTTTGCAAGCATCTCTCTTTCTTTGGCTTGGTTGAAACATCTTGTACCTGAGTTTGTTATGTAGCTCTGCGCTTTTCAGTCTCCTCCTCTGTCTGAGATTTAAAGTTGAAAAGCCTTAGCTGAACAGTCAGAATTTAAAAAACTAGATCTTTGATAAAAAGAGGGAAAATAGGATAAGGTATATGGCTCAATGGCTAAATATAATTAAGGACTGATGTCTTCCTTTACAAAATCCAAAGTGTGTCCTTTATAGGGTACAAGACATTAGCCCTACAGGCACTCAAGTAAAGTGATATTGAAGTTAATGAAGCTGATTACAGGCTACCAAGGTAACTCATGGAAGACAAATGGACCTTTGCAATTGTACTTCAGGGTTCTAAGGATGGAAATAAACCTTTAATCTTCAGGCTTATGATCTATAAAGTCAGTAGAAGGGTGGACTCAATAGACCTAGAATAGTGGACTTGCTGGACCACTGGCTTTTTTCAACTAACCATGTAACTAGACACTTGGTTGAATTTAACAGTTACAACTGGATACAATTTATCTCTTTTATGAATTTTTGCATTTTGCATAATACTTGTTCATTATTTATTTACAAGATTCATGCTTTACGTGCAAGTCAATGGCAATCAACACAGCACCCCTAATGTGCTTTGATTCATAATAGTGGAAATTAGTTAAAGGATCTCTCAAAAAAATTAAAACACTGGTATTTCCTCAGAAATGAAATTAGAATAAAAAATGAATATCCAGAATGGGAGGGAGCCAAATGGGGAGATTAAAAAAAAAGCCACCTTGTACAGAGTGACAGTAAAGCTGCATAAAACAGCCAGAGAGACGTGATAGAGGCTTTCATACCCTCACAGTTGTAATCAGGGCGAGCAGGCAGAAGTTTAGCATGGGCAGCATGATGGCTTGACTATACTACCATCCGATGGCAAATAAATAAATAAAAGTTGACCTCCTGCAAGCAGACAAGCTTCATGACTGACAGCTGGGAGATCTCCTTCAGCATAAACAGCAGTGGTAAGAGCAGGAAAGAATGATAACCAGACACAGAGCAGTATAGGAAGGGGTAACTGAACAGACTGTGTAGATAAATGAGGCATAATTTGACCTTTGTCTACTATTCAACTCAGTGTAAATATTAATGATTACCTATACACTGTATGCTAGCAAAGCTTTCTTATTTAAATAGTGCTGATCCCGGGGCAGGGACAGTAATGCTGGCTTCTTAGTAAAATCTGCAAATGATAACAGTAGGCAGAAGTTATGAAAGAGCTACAGAAACATAGGCAGAAGACCTGAAAATTAATCCCTGCTTTTATGCAGGTTAAACCCAAGGTGGAGGTAACTCCACCAGCAGCAAACATAAGTGCATAAAGGTTATATTGACAGAAAAATATGTTTTAGGGTTTAATATATTTGTCAACACATGTCAGTGCTGTGGATGGTAAGAGCCTAATAATGTTTTTCATATGAGCTCATCTATGGGTCCAGAGAATATTCTTCTCTCTTCTCTGATGCCCTCCCCCTCCTGCACTAATTTAAGTAAAATAAGTTTAGACTCTATAAGTGCATGCGAGCTAGTTAACCATGAAAGGAACAAGCCTGTCGTCCTAATATGCTCACAGGCACTAATAAGGAATAATTTATCATTTGGACAAATCATATCATCATTTATCACATTCTAGATATGTGCAAGGCCAACATGTTTTATTTTGTTTCTTTCTTTTATTTTTGGCCATTTTTGGCCCACGTTTTGTTTTGGTAATATTTATTTTATTTGTATTCATTTTTGGAATATAGTAAATGCTATTTGTATATAGCACACTAATGTCAAATAGAGCTCACTATTTTCCATAATAAACAAACAAGATTTTTTTTTTTTTTTGGGGGGGGAGGATTTTGATTCAATGATACAAAATGAAAATGGCCATTTTCAGTGTGTACTGACATTGGTTTTTAAATAAAAGCACATTGATATTATATTCATAGCATAATGCTACTATTATAAATACAAATGTTACTTTGCCAAATCTGAACCTTGGATATTACTTGGAGGCAAAATATTCTATCATGCCAGATATTTTTAATAGGCTTGTACTCCTGAGGTCTTGTCCTTATTATTTAAATTAAAAAATTCTTAGTACTTCAGCTTTAAACAAAAGCAATAGGTTTATAACAGAGCAATGTTGCATGGTTCTAGTATACAAATATGATGGAAGAGACAAGTTGTGACGGGGGTCACTATGCTAGACTAGATAGGAAGAATAAAGCTAGGAACCAAAGATTCAAGGGAAGGGGGGGGGGGAGGAAAATATAGCAACACCAGGCTAGAGACTTCCCTTGGTTCCTTCCCCCGGATGTTACAAGGACAGAAGAACCACAGGTGTGGGAGGTTAAGGGTGGGACTTCCCTGGAGCCAATCAGCTGGCAGAGGAGGAAGAGTTTCCACAGGATAAAAAGGACTCCCTAGTAGAGCAGTCTCAGTCTTCTGCTTGGGACCGAGGAGGAAGGATTGGATTGCCTGTCTGCCTGCTCTGGGAGAATGCGATGCTGGACATTCCCTGACTGTGTGAAGGACTGCAGTAACTATCACAGAGAAGGTGAGTGTGGGGACTTCTGTTTGTTGGATGTATGACAAGGATACTTTGCCTGGAGGACTGCCGGTGGGTGGCTGTACCTCTGGGGAAGGGTTGAGGTCCCAGAGGTATGGAGGGAGGTGGCAGTTAGGCCCAGTGGGGCTGGACTTTTGAACTATGGACTTTGAGAGGGACCTCTGAAACCAGTGGTTGGAAAGTGAAATGCTGGCTCAGTGGGGAAGGTATCTGCCTTCCATCCAGGTGGTGAGGATTCAAATCCCACCTGGGGACTTAAGATAAATATGTTTAAACTACTATTTGAGTTTCCAAGGGACCAGGGAAGCTCGGTCAAGGTTTGGACCTGGGAACGGTGTATGGACCAGGGAGGGAAAGCGTCACACAAGTATACATAATACTTCTGTATTTATTCACACAAATGTCTGTACTATATTTTTAGTAATTTATAGATTCCAAAATAACATTGCAGCAATTTATAGAAACAGTTATTAACATTTGTATCCAAGTTTTTTGCTATGTATTCTGAGTTTTTTAAAATGTTTTCTCCAGCTCTGTTCTTACAGCATGCAGAGCATCTATTCAAGCAAGGGGCACCTAAAAGAGAAACAAACAAAATAAAACCCAAATCATCTTTCCTCATCTCCTTTTCCTCACAACACTACTTTGTTTCCAGAAGAGATGATCAAAGGGATGACTTTTCTTGCATGCCTGGCAAGCATTGAAACCTTTCATGAGGGGCAGTTTACTCAAAAATTAAACAGATGGCCATATCTCCCACTAAAATATATTGAAAGAAGGGAGATTTTCAGTAGAAGTTAAAAAAAAAAACACACACACTTTGACTCCCCTTTTATTAATGCATTTAATTGCAAACCAAAACCGAGCAAAATATAGAAAACGTGAAAGAATATTTAGGACTATTCATAACTAAAATTGTTCTGGAATGCATTTACAAGCTTGCATACCAGGAATAAATTATCTGCATGATAATGTAAGTATTGTAAGAGAAACATCTGATTTCAGCACCAAGACTATTGCAGGAAACCTTGCACTGGATAATCCAATGTCCCTGGTCATTTGAAGGTAGCCATGAAATATCCTTCAAGGTTAAACTCTTGAATGTTATTGCTTTATGGCAAGATAGGGGACACTCAAGTATTATAAAAGTATGCTAGTCCTCTTTTAGTGCTGATCAAAACTTTTTGCTCCAAAAGCAGAAAGTGTGAAAATGGAGTAATTATGTGCCTTAAACAACATTTTTTTTTTTTACCTTCATTTTCTCCCACTACCTAAAGAAGCATTTGAGATAAATGAACAACCAATTCTGCATTATGCCCTTTCACAATTTGCCTTATGTCTTTTCTTAGCTTGTAGGCTAATGAATCCCAAATTGGTCTTTGGGGCACACTACCCAGTCTGCTTTTCAAAATGTTCACAATGAATATGTAAAGGTACAAATAGCAACATAAAAAAGGTGTTATGTGTGTGTGAAATAAAAATAAAATCAATGAAAAATACCCCTAATAACTCTTATCAATCTGCAGGGAAAAAACACATTGGTATAAAATTTAAAATTTTTAGTATGTTCATTGTTGCATACACTCATGGGGCCATTACAAGGCTAGCTAATCGTTATTCACAAAAATCACCCAAACTTCTCTCGTGTTTGAAAGCAGGCAGCAACATTATCATAGCCCTAATTGCATTAGTCCAAATGGAGGCTTCATCAAATAGCTTAAAGTGATACAAAAATGACTTAGTTCAAAAGTGCTCAAAGTCTACATAAAATGAATGTCACAGAGCAGACTTCTGTGTACTTATATAGCTCCAATAAGGCTCTTATTTCATTGAAACCAGACTTCGTCAAGGGGATCTTTAAAAAAAAAAATATATATATATATACTGTCAAGGAAATTCGCACTTGATAACAAAGCTCCTCATTTAAAGTCTGTTGATATTCACTAAAACAGGTTGGTTTGAAAAGCGTTGCTCGCGCAAAAATCTCCAAATATGTGCACATGCGGGCTGTGTGCATGCAATGCGGAATTTAAAAAGCATAAATTATATGCTTGTACACGTATGAGAAAACAGGGGCTGGGGCATGGGTTTTCTGGGGCATGGCCAACACTTGTGCATGTAACTCTATTTTAAAAACAAAAACCAAAAGGGTGGATTTTATAATGTGTGTGTGAATGCGCTTCCTGGCGCAAACACATGGATGCACCAATGTTATAACATGTGAGCCCCAGTGCATGCATGTAATAAAATCCATGGGCCACACACATGCACACCAGATTTTATAATCCATGCGCATATGTGCGCACATGCAGGGGGGGGGGCTTTCCCAATTTCCACGTGGTGACACATTTGGGTCTTACATTTGCGAGAGAGGAAGGTTAGGTAAGGGGGTAGGGAAGTTCCCTGCCAGTCCGCTCCACTGAAGTAAGTTGCATGTACTGACCGGCTGCCAGTTCGCAAGTCTTCAGGACAGGGATCAATGACTCTGCTCCGGCTGGCCGTCCTGCCCCTCCCAGATCCCGCCCCTTTAAAGAGGCCCAGCTGCTGTGCGCATACGGGGTTTTATGTGCGTGGCTGGGCCTCTTTGAAAATTTGACCGGTGATCGCAAGGCCCAGCCAAGTGCATAAACCCCTGGATTTTAAAATCTACCTGAAAGCACGCATACACAAGATATCTGCATAACTTTACTGCTGCTCCTGGTGAGGAGCAAGTCCGTAGATCTCACGTTTTTAGAGGTCACAGGATGCTGGGTGCTGCAGGATGAAGAACCAGAGTCTGAAAGACCTCAATATTAACTTGACAAACTGGTGGACTAATTGTAAAAATGGGAATGTCCCACATGTAAGCATATTTTAAAATCTGCATACATATGCAGGTAAAAGCCGATAAAGTTCTATGGAAGACACGCGTACTAGCTGTGATCAAGTAACTTCTTAAAGTTAGGAGTTGGTGTCATTTTAAAGCATACATGCGCACATGATTAAAAATTGCAACGTTATCTTCGCTTGTACACTATGGGGTAGATTTTAAAAAAAACTGCACCCAAGCGTACTTTTGTTCGTGTGACCGGCGCAAACAAAAGTACGCCATATTTTAATAGATACGGGTATAGCCACATGTATCTTTTAAAATACGGGATCAGCGCGTGCAAGGCTGCGCAAAATTGGCAGCCTGCACGCGCCGAGCTGCACAGCCTGCCTCCGTTCCCTCTGAGGCTGCTCCGAGAGAACTTTCCTCCCACCCCCCCAGCCCTATCTAATCCCCCCACTACCTTTGTTGGAAGAGTTACGCCTGCCTGAGGCAGGCATAACTTGCCCACGCCGGGCCGGCTGCCAGCGCACCATGTTCCGGTCCAAAGGCTGTAGCCATGCCCCCGAATGTCATGCTGCCCCCGACATGCCCCCCTAGCAAAGCCCCGGGACTTACTCGCTTCTCGGCGCTCAGTGCACGCAGGGGGAGGTTGGGGTAGGTTTTTGGGGGATACACACGTATCTTACGCGTGTACCCCTTTGAAAATCTGACCCTATGCACGTGTAAAGGTGCACACATGCTCATTTTAAAATTACTGTCAAAGAATACAACTGTTGATCAACGTACTCAAATAAGTTAGTCTCTATCGATGTCCACTAAAGTAATGTACTGCTGCCAATGTGTGGTTCAAATCGCTCTAATGAAAAGAGTACAGGCCCAATTCGAAACACATGCTTCTAACATCCTAAAAAAGATAGTCGTATCTATCAACTTAAACTATTACCCTGAAAAATACACAATCTTAAAAAATTAAGCAAAAAACACGCCCATACTACTGAGCAAACTGTGCCTCTCTCTCATTCTGTTGCTCAGGACTGAACACAAAGCTGCAAACGGTAGCCATGTTAAAAATAGCAAATTCTTATGCACCAGATCAGCCTATAGAGTGTTTGGAGACTGCAATAATGAACATATGTTAAAAGTTTTAAATTATATACAAAACAAGTTTTTTCCTTGCAGATTTATTGACTTAAGAAAGGAATTATTAGGAGTGTTTTTCATTGATTTGTTTCACACAATGAATATGCATTTGCATAAACAAACATCTCATGCATATTTGTTGCTGCTTTCCTGAAAATCAAAATGGCAGAGTATGCCTTGAGGATCAGTTTGAGAATTAGTGCCTAGACATTGCATTAATGATTTTTTTCTTTACTTTGTTTTTGCTATTATGTTAAAATTTGTGGTAGATTGCACAAAGCTTTTGCACATATTTTTAATTTTTTTAAATGCACACAACTAATTTGCAAAATAATTTTTGCCAACCTTTATTCTCTACCTTAAGTGCAAAAAACATTTTGTACCCAGAATCAGCCTTGAAAGAGATCCATGCTAAGGATTTCTGCACTAGTTTTGCTTTGAAGATTTATTTCCAATGGCCTGACCTTCCATATTTGGAAGATAAGATTAAAGTATGCTATACCAGTTGAAATTCTCTCTCTGAATTAATTGTCCCTTAGAGGCAAAGCTCAGTACTGCACTGGCAGAAAGCCAGCCCTAAGGAACTCATTTTATAAGGAAACAAACTAAAAATCCAACACAGAACTTATAGTCTAAGAAATAAAATGCTGCTTTGGAATTACATAATGCATATCTGAAGAAACATTAATTTTACACATGAGCACTTTATATTGTTCTGATAAATGTCCATCAAGCTTCAGTAGGCAGAGGGTAAGATGATCTGAGATATTAACAGCAGAATGGAATCAACATTCATAAAATGTGTGCAGCAGATGTAAGAAGTACACAAAGTGCAGCACAAACCAATCTTATCATAAACGTTCATGTTCTTAAGCAGATTATAATTATAAATGAGATTGCTGATTCATCTATCGAGCACTATTATGAAAGCAAATTCTAAATGGCACATGATTCTTCAGTTGAATGAATAAGTAGACTTCGATCAATGCAAGAGTGAGGTTTCAGAGAAAATGATGATACTAACCTCAAACAATAACTGCTCAGCATTGATAGACTACCCCAGGGCTTCCAAAAGCTGTCCTGGTGAACTCTCAACCAGTCCAATTTTCAGGTGGTAAGTGTGCACTGTTATGCAGAAGGCACCTGTTTTGATCTTTGCGCCAGATTTCACCTCCCAGGGTTAACCAGGGTGGATTGCTGCAAAGTCATCATTCAAGTTCCAGGGCAAGGAAGGAAGTCATTGTAATTGCTAAAGGGCAACACCTAGTGGCCAGATTTCAGAAGGTGCTCAGGTGCATGGCTCCTGGCCCAGGACCATCACCATAATGGCTGGACTAAAAATAAGTTAGGAGGGAAAGAGATTCTTGAATAGTTGGAAATAAAGGCTCATGGCACCAGATCCCAGCCCTCATTCAAACTGAAGGAAGTACATAGGAGCATGAAGAAACTGATGGATTAAAAATAAATGTGAATATAATGAATTTCCAATGTATGTACATTTTTTTTCATGTATATTTTTTATTGATATTCTGAAAACCAGGGTGGGCTGTGGGGTCACTATGGAGGTCATTTATCAAAATGCTATAAGGTATTTTCGCATGCGTTAAGGGCTTATCGCATGTGAAAAGCGCTGTTAACGGATTTTGCAAAGCCCTATCTGAGAGAGAGAGAAATTAGCCATAATCCCCCCTCCCCCAACACTAGATATAAATACCTCTCTCTATGGGAGGCCCACCTAGTAACTCAAGGTGAGTTTAGGTATTAGTGTAGGGGTTAGGGCCACTTTGACATTCAAGTGCTCTCTTGTGAAGATTTGATGACCCTCGGAGTGAGGAAATTCACAAAGATGATATTTGTGCAATGTTCTCTCAACCTAGCTTGATGAATTTACTTTTGATCATGAAGATTTCTTCCTATGATTTGGACGAAGCAGAGGACTCTGTATACAAGGTACTGATTTCCTTAAATATCTACCTCTATACTGAAAATGTTCCTTAGCCCCCACGAGCTATTAACTTGTAAAGTGAGACTTAGAGGCAAAGATACGTTCATACTCGATACTTTGAATAAATACCTATATCTTGAGGTGGGGGGGGGGGGTTAATCTTATTGAGATATGCCCCACACCAAAAGAAAGGCTAGGATCAGGGAAAAATTAACATCTACTCCTGATCCAGTGCTCTTACAACCAAGAATATCTACGTTCTTTGCCCCAACACTGGGAATGAATCCGGAGGACAGGGCCACAGTGGGAGCAGGATCCAGTACTATAGGCTGAAACAATCTCGCTTAGCCCCGGAGCTCCTAACACTCCCTCACCACCTGTGCAGTTAAACCAGGAACAGTGTGAATTTTTATTGGGGGCAAATAGCCCTGGCAAATCAATATTGCCGGTACTAGCTACAGGAAAGAGTGGACAACAATCAGCAGGAGCTGAATATATTTCTACCATCAGAAATGCCAGAGATAACTATGGGGGTACTGTGGTCAGCCATAAAAGTCTCTTGAGAAAGCAATTGTGGATCTTACTCAAAATATTGGTAGAACACAGAGTTTTTCTTGCTTAGAAAATTTAGTAACCCTGAATAAAACAAGTATAATAAAAACTGAAAAACGTTTAGAACAAGTGGAGGTATTTCAACAAAAATATGTTAGATCTGAGTTGATAAATGATAAGAAAATTGAATACCTGGAAAATTCAATTAAATACTTGAATCTCAGGGTTCTAAATTTTCCAATGATTAGGTTAACATTAGCTAAGGAAATGTTTAATAGGTATCTAGTGAATGTTTTGAAGATGCAAGAAAAGAATTTACCAATAACTTCAAGAATTTATTTACCTGTTCCTGGTAACTTAGAGGAGCAAGGAGTAACTGATAATTCAATTGGTGTCTCTGAGGTTTTAGAGATCAACTGATACGGTAATAAAAACAAGGGCCACTATGTTAGTATCCTTTGTTTTTACAACTGATAGGGACTCTGTCCTAAGATTATTTTTGAAACAGTCACCAATTATTTTTAGGACAAAAGATTTGGATATACCCGGATCTGTCTAGGTCAACACAGACCAGAAGGAAAAGTTTCTTGAACCTTAGATCTGAGGTAGAAGCAATTGCTGCTAAAATGATTGTAAAGTTTCCTTGTTGTGAGATCTTTTTTTCAAAGCACAAATATGTTTTTTATGAAGTATCTCAGCTCCAGAAGTTCTTGAGCTCCCACACCCCAGTTAGTACAGATTAGCGGTTAGAAGCATATACTCAGTTAAGACTCAGTGTACTCTCCTTTCCTTTGGATAAACAGTTTAGTTTAGTTTATATCTGATGGACCGCTTGATTTCTGCCATAAATAGCTTGTGGATTTCCTACAATAAGAACAGGCAATTTATTTCAGGGTAGTGGTTATTACAGAATTATGTAATTGCTTTAAATGCCTGTATTTAAATTTATAATATCTAAACCTCACCTCGAGTTATTAGATAGGTGGGCATCCCATAGAGATATAAATACCTATCTAGTGTTGGGGCATTATGGCTAGTCTCTTTCTCACTCAGTAAACATGGTCCCCCCAGTGTTGTATGTAAATGTAGGAAATAACTTTTTTGCACTTTGAGATAAGTGTGCTATCTCAATTTTTGTTAACTTAGCTCTTTGCATAGGTAATAGCGCAAATTGTGATAAACTGCCTTTTACCATAAAACACACCCCTTTTTCTATCGCATGCAGTATTTAGTGCATTTTGATAAATCCAGGCCTATGCAAGGTTTGTGAACCACTGACATTAAATATATCAAAGTTAATGCTAGTTTAGTATCATGAGTAAAATCTACAGTTCCTATAATTTATACATAAAAAAGGCTTGTGTTGATCACATTGTCATATCTTTCTGTAAGCACAAGGTAGTACCCTAAACAGAGGAAGATATACTATGCTAAGACAATATGCTCTGTCTGCAAAGCCCTGTCTCTTAGACATCTATGCACACACACTCTTCTCTTAATTTAATATATTAAAAGAATATGTATTTTTTCTACTTTTGCTTGTTTTTGAAAATTTATATCAGCTGTGAATCAAATTATCTGAGCAATGCCAGGTACTTTTTGCTAATATGCTGTCTGCAAAGTCCCATCTCTCAGGCTCCCATGAACAGGCACAGACAGAAATAAACATGCATACACAGAGGCTCCCCCCTACACACATACATACATACAGGCTCCCACTCACACAGACACATTCAGGCTGCCATACACACAAGGCTCCTCACACACAGGCAAGGCAACTTTCTTCAGCTAGTGTGGAAACGGGTTCTGTAGCAGCCCTCTACTTTTTGGTCACCCTGGGATAGGTACCCTGGTGGCCATTCTGCAGGCCTCTTCTTGTATTGGGCAGCCCTGACTAAGTGAGCTTGAACCCTAAGTGGGTCGGCCATGATCTACCTAGGGCCATCTGTGGCTATACCACTGTGGAGGACTGTGAAACTGGTTAAAAGACAGGAAACAGAGAATAAGACATTGATTAGTATTCTCAATACTAAAATGCCCCAGGGATCTGTACTAGAACTGATAGGGGTGTGCATTCGTTTTGAACTTAAATGTAAAATGCAACTTATTTTTTATTATAACTTAAAGTGAGGTGAAAACGATCGGTTTTCCAACTTATTCAACATAGCTATGTTGAATACGTTGGAAATCGCGATTGTTGATCCAAAATAAAAATTTAAACCCCTCACCCTCCTTAATCCCCCCCCCACCCCAAGACTTACCACAACTCCCTGGTGATCCAGCGGGGAGTCAGGACGCCATTCCTGAACTCCTTTGCGAGGAGCACGTGACGTCGGCGCCATGTCGGAGTGACGCGGCGTCACGTGATTCCCTGCGGGTTCCCTCCGGGACTCTCGTTGGGCCCAAAAGGAACTTTTGGCCAGCTTGGGGGGGGCCTCCTGACCCCCCCAAGCTGGCCAAAAGGAACTTTGTGCTGGAAGATGACCTTCTGTCATCAGTCCTCCAACAGTGGTGACTCCTAGTCAAGTTCCACATCCCCCTTTAAGTCCTGGATCCCTCCCTAAGCCCAAACCAAATATCCACCCAAATCTGACTCGGACCCCTCTAAGAAAAGTCCTATAGGCCAAATACCATCTTTCAACTTTTTTTTAATCAATGTCTATCATTCTGGAGGCTCCAAATTTCACTAGTTACTGGCAACTTTGCAGCACCCATGATTATTGGGGGTGGTCCAGGGGAAGGGTTTGCTAGGTCTATAGGCTTCTTCCTTGAGTGGAGTCCACGTCAGTGTTGGGTGGGTGTTTATTGGGGATTTGGGTCTGGATTGAGGGACTTCATTAGAGGGGATCAAGTTCTGAGATAGGAAGTGGGCATGGGCCTGATCCAGGAGGTGAAGTCTGGCTCAGGGGACATAGGTTTGCCTCATCATGTTGGGGGAGTATTCAACTTATGAAGGGATTGGGGGGGATGAAAGTCCTGATACTAACTGGCCTTAAGTGAAAAGGCCAGTTAGCATGGCAAATTTGTATAGGCACTACATGCATACCACACTTATTATGCTAGTATGCATGCTTTTTTCATGTCTGTTAAAGAAGTTTCTTTTTATCTATCACATGTAAAACTTTAGTACATACCACGATAAGACGTATCTTCTACATAAGGTGAGTCAATTTGGAAGAGACTTCTATAGGTAAAAGTGTTTTTCCACACAGAAATGTATTTTTACAAACTTGCTCGCATGATATGCAGATAAACATATATCAAATCTGTATGTCAGTGTACCTGGACTAAGCAGAGGCATATGTGCACAAGCTCGCTGGGGTCTCTTACTCTGTAACACTACTTCTGCTTTGGGTGGCGTGTAAGGGTCAGGGCTAATAGGGTAAAAGGGAAGCCAGTTAGCTGGGGGGGGGGGGGGGGGGGTTTAGGAAATCCTCTTGTTTACTGGGCAGAACTGGAAACAAACTGGGGAAACAAGTAATTGCATCGGCGCTTGTAACTACTAAAATTCCCCCCACTTACGTGCTCAAGTAACCATATGCACACGTCAATATAAAATCATGCTCACAAGTATGCGTCTATAGACAATTTTATATCTTGTGCATATGTTATAAAATCACAATGTCCATTTGCACTCGGTATGTCCCATCTAGCTTAGGCATTGTAGTGACAGTCTTTGAAGGGTCCCAGATCTTGACTACCTCTGAAATCTGGCTCACATACACCCTGACTCTGACCACTAGGTGTCAACATTTAGCACAGAATGAAAATCAATGTGCTCCCTTCCCCAAAGAACTGTGAATGCTACCTTTACAACATTTATAGCATGCTCAGCCAAAGAAGTAGAAGCCAGAATTAGGAATCAAAGTCAGGTCTCCTGCATAATGTCCTATAGGCACTTCCACTGAGCCAGTCAAACTGGAAGTGTGAACATACATGATGAGATGTAAAGTTTTCACGCTATTCAATTAAAGTTTGATTTTATTTTTCCCTTGGCTGTGTTATGTTTATGTAACTTTTATTTTATGTTATATTTAATTGTGTAAGTACATTTTATTGTATTTATTACTATTTTGTAATTTTTTTTATGTCCTTTACTTTGCTTGAAGCCATAAATAAACAAAAAAAAAAACAGGCTCAGAAGAATATTTAAGTAATTTAAAGGTCCAGGCACAGAAAAGACAGTTGTCATCCATCAAAAAATGACTGAATATGCAACCATATAATTGAAAAAATAATACACACCAGTGTGGCAAAAACAAAGGAGGCATTATGAAAGAAAAATAAAGTCTGGCATATTTAAGCCAAACTCATGTCAGCCAATGGCTGCAGAGAAGAGTTGAATACTGCCATGAGGAAGACCCTGGTTGATTCTCACATTCTCCCCCTGTATGTCAGGCTAGAATTGCTGCAGAATCAGAAAGTTAAATCCAGCGGCAATGTCTCTTCTATAGAGGAAGAAGGTATAAAAGCCAAGAAAACACTCAAGATAAAAAATGATTTAAAGTTAATAATTGCCGATAAGAACATATGAGATACAAGTTAGAGATTTTATATCAGCTAATAAAAATCAATACTCTACAGTAGAATTAATTCAAATTTTCCATAGACTTTTAGAAACTGTTCTTTATAGCACTATTACTGACTGGGTTTATTGCACAACTTCCTTACATCCAGCTTTCAGATGAAAGTATTGAATAAGGTTAAAATATGAGTTACACTTGAATAACTTTTATATTTGAGCCCAGAATGGTAGCAATATTTAGAATGAATTTAAAATTAAGAAAAATAAAATGTTCTGAAGTAGAAATTAGTGTGGAGTTTTTTGTGTGATATGAGAATGACCCATTTTTTAAAAGTGCATTTTACATACTTTTATATTTTAATGTGAATGCAACAGTGAAAATGGAATAGAGCCATTAAAATTATCATGTAAAATTTGTTTCATAAAACTGGTAAGTTAGTAGTGCACAAAAATGTAACACCATGTCCTCTCTAAAAAAAAAATGGAGTCAATTTATGCTAGCATGGGAGCTAGAAAGTTAGATGTCAAAATTTAGGCTCATAAAATTGGTTGTGCTCTGAGTGTGAACTATGCTGCTAAGTAGCTCTGTATCTTAACATCCCGGGGGGGCATGAGGCCTATCCTGACTTATCAGTAAAGACTACATTATCAGCATATTGCATGAAGCTCATTATTCCTTTGAATATTTAAAGTTACTCTTTTGATGTCAACAATATCTGGAATTGAATGAAGGTGGTAGACATAGAATTTTCATGGTATTATATAAGCGAGAAGTATCAGCAAGATGTCAAAATTGTTTGGCCACATTAATCAGAACTTGACCTCATTTAAATATATTTTGAAACTTCATTATTTTAAAATGAAAAAGAGGACTGAAAATGGTATATTTCCCTGTGAAAAATCAGTTATAAAATCTTCTACAGTATTTTAGGTGTACTGCTCTTTTCCTTGATGTAATGGCACATGGTGTTCCACAGTAGATAAATGGAGGTTACAGAATGACACCAAGCTCATTTGCTAAGAATTAAAGACAACTGACCTATAACCTCAGTTTCTATTTCCAGGATTATGCAAGCTTGGTCTGACAGGTTGTTAATTACTTTCATAGTAGGCTGGTGTGATCAGTTTGTTACCATCAGACTAAGGTATTGGTCCCATAAAAGGGTGATCTTTAAAAAAAGAATACTCCAATTAGCAGAAAGTTTGTAAAAAATTAGTGTAATTTTGCAGTTTGCAAGGTCCCTTGCAATATTAACTGCTTGTGATTTCTGGATAGAAAATATGTCACTTAAAAATCATTGATTCTCATTGCTATTACTGTATTCAAAAAAAGTGAAACACTTTATTTTAATGTTGCTTTACACTTGTTAAAGAGGATATTTTAATAATTTTTCATTGATTTAGAAAATACATTATACTGTATGTGAATTAACTGACAAAATATAGAAAAGTATTTTGTAGTGCAGCTGGCACATTATTGCAGTATTCTTCTGTATCTGTAGCATTAGCTAATCATAGCTTGATTTTTTTTTTTCTCTTAACAGATCTTAGAAGTTCTTCAAAGCAGCATGCATATAGAAAACCTAGTCTCCAAAAATATGTGTGTATGTGGTGGGAAGACAATAGAGAGGATGCAGTTTGACAATTACTGGTTAGCGTACAGTTATTATTCCTATTTGGATAAATCTATCCAAAGCACTAGAGGGTCAAATTAAGAAAGGATATACATAATATAATGCAGATATATTTAGAAGATTAATTTGGTTCTTTGACAAAAAATGTACAGCAAGGTATAACATGGCATCAGGCATGAAATGCTTTCCGTTTCAGATTCAAATACAAAGAGGTAGAACAACCGAAGTGTGAATTTTGATAGATTACATGAGTGCCTTACCAAAATTATTGCCTGAAACAAACAACTTGATATTGCAGTAAATCAATGAGAGGCATAGTCACTGTGTTATATTTTTACATATGATTTAATGTACAGAGTATTTCCCTGGAGAAAAAATTCTGCAATTGAAACATTTTTTAAGCATGCTGTAATTTGACCAAGCAACAATAGCAAATTGGGATACACAACTCCTTTTAACAAGTATGAAAGCCTGACCATCAAAGCCATATGTAGATAGTGCTGCTAAAAGAAAGCACAGAGATACCAGAGAAAAAGATGATGTAGAAAGAAAAGTAAGTAGGGGAGAGGGAGGAAGCAGTAGGAAGGGAGGTTACCTCCTGAATTGATTAAGCTCTTACTGTGTCTATTGTGTTTTATTTTTAAGGTTAGTATTGTTTGCAAGTGTTAAGAATTGTGGGGATTTAGAGATATTAGTCTTTATATTCATTTTGTGAGCTAGTATAGGTTAGTATATTAGACCTTTACAATTACTTCAGAGTACAGCAGCTAGAGTGTTATGTGGTGGAAAGAAACTTGATCATATAACCCCCTACTCTTATGGAACAGCACTGGTTACTGATTAAGCAACAAATTGAATACAAGTCGCTATGTATTTTATTCAAATCCATAAACAAAGGGGCAGATTTTCAAAGGGGTATGCGCGTAAGATACGCACGTACCCCCCAAAAACCTGCCCCAAACTCCCCCTGCGCATGCTGAGCCTATGTTGCATAGGCTGATGGCGCGCGCAAAGCCCCGGGACGTGCGTAAGTCCCATGGATTTCCTGGGGGGGGGCGTGGCCACGACCTCAGGACCAGCCCCCGGACCGGAACATGGCACGCTGGCAGCCGGCCCGGCGTGCACAAGTTACACCTTCCTCGGGCAGGTGTAACTTTTCGAACAAAGGTAGGGGGGTTAGATAGGGCTTGGGGGGGGGTTGAAAGGGAACGGAGGCAGGCTGCGTGGCTCGGCGCGTGCAGGCTGCTGATTTTTGCACAGCCTTGTGCATGCCGACACCAGATTTTAAAAGATACACTGCCTACGTGCGCATCTATTAAAATCCGGCGTACTTTTGTTTGCCCCGGTCACGTGAACAAAAGTATGCGTGGGCATAGTTTTTTAAAATCTGCCCCAAACTGAATGTTTAAATGCATTATTGCACCTTTATACCCCACAAAGGAATTTGCGTTCTGCAAATTCTTGTTATCAATTCCATCAATCAAAACCACACACTTAGCAGAGGTCAGAGAACGGGCAATCTCAGTTGCAGGACCCAAATTATGGAATTCA
This sequence comes from Rhinatrema bivittatum, assembly GCF_901001135.1. Lineage (NCBI taxonomy): Eukaryota > Metazoa > Chordata > Amphibia > Gymnophiona > Rhinatrematidae > Rhinatrema > Rhinatrema bivittatum. The sequence goes on from NC_042621.1 coordinate 159,165,744, forward strand.
TTACCTGAAGAATTAAGACTACAAAAGGACTTGAATTTTTTTAAAAAACAACTGAAAACTTTATTTAAAAATGCATATGGGCTGACTGCAGAGTAAAAAAATCAATATGACTGTGCGAGCAATAATCCCTCACATCTACCCTATATTTCAATACCTATATATCAAAATGGCACTGCTAGGAAAGTGCCAGTGATGTCACTCTGGCACAATCTTCCAATTAGATGACATCATTTTTGAAGATCCTGAACAGTGAAGGATGCTGAGAGCATACCCTCACCTAAAACATTAATGGTGGAGATGCTGAGAAACTAAAACAAATATCTGTGACAATGGAGAATGCAATAGAAAGAATTGACAAACCAAACAGTAAGATCAGTGAGCTGGATTGCATCCACCCCAAAGTTCTAAAAGAAAACATGAAATTGCTAACCTATTACTAGTCATCTGTAGCCACAATTGCTGAAGACTGGAAGGAGACCAATGTGATGGCAAATTTAAAAATGGTATAAGTGGTGATCCTGGAAACTATAGACCATCGAGTTGGATGTTTCTGCCTAGCAAAATGGTAGAAGCCATTCTTACAAATAAAATCACTGGCCATATAGATAGACATGGCTTCATATGGAAGAGGCAACATTGTTTTAGCATTTGAAGTATTGTCTTACCAATCTTTTTGATTTTTTTGAAAGTATAAATAAAAATGTAGATAAAAGGTGAGCTGGTTAATATAGTATGGGGGTCATTTTCTATCTCTATTGCTCACAAAAAGTCCCTTTCTGCATGAGATAGCTAGATAGAGGCAGAGTCCGGGCAGATGCCGCAGAAACTTCACTGGCGGCAAAAACGTAAGACCCCCTTATCACCACCAGTAGTGCGCCCAATAGCACCACCTTTCACAGTGGCGCTATTGGGTGCGAAAGCTGGCAGCGATAACACCGCGGTGGTGCAAGCGCTTCCAGCTTTCGCAGGCCCGCCCTGTCCCCCTGCTCCCCATTACCATGGGATTCGGAAAGCCCTGCAAAGATAGAAAATCCAGCCCTATATTTGGGCTTTCAGAAGGCATTTTACAAAATCACTGATAAGAGACTCCTGAGGAAACTACAGTCATGGGATAGGAAGCAATGTTCTATTTTGCATTGGTAAATGTTTAAAAGGCTAGGACTAGTTGGTTTTCCAAACGGAAAATGTGGAGTACCACAGGGATCAGTCCTGGAAGCTGTGTTCAAGATAATCCATAAATGATCTAGAAAAGAAAACAATGAGTGAGGTAATCACATTTATAGATAACACAAAATTATTCAAATTTGTTAAAATAACAGCGGGTTTGCACGGAACAATTGAAGGACATTATGAGACTAGAAAACTAAGCAAGTGAATGGCAGAGTAAATTTAATGTAGAAAAATGTAAAGTGAAACATAATCTTATCTACAGGCACACATTCCTGGGTTTTATATTTGGAGTCACTTTACAGGAAAAAGACCTTGGAATCTTTGTGGATAATATGTTGAAAGTTTTGGCTCAGAGCATGGCAGCAATAATAAAAAAAAAAAATATTAAAAAAAAAAAAGCAAATAGAATGCTAGAAAATATCCAAAAAGGAATGGAGAATAACATGGAAAATATCATATTGCCTCTGTATTGAGCCATGGTGCAACTGCACTTTTGAGTATTCTGTGCAGTTCTGGTCACCTTATCTCAAGAAAGACATAGAATTAGAAGGGGTGCAGAGGACATAGGACATATAGGAATTGGAATATCTCTCCTATAGATACGAGATTATGCAGGCTAGGGCTCTTCAACTTGGAAAACATGGCTGAAAGCGGCCATGATAGAAATTTATAAAATCATGAGTGGGGTAGAATAGAAATAAAGGACAGTTAATTACACTTTCAAATAACACTAAAACAAGGGGGAAACTCCATGACATTGACTCATTCCTACTTACTGTTTATCTTTCGTTTACTTGAATAGTTACCCCAGTTTTTTATTCTTGTTAATTGTAAACCGATCCGATATGGTTATTTACTATGAAGGTCGGTATATAAAACTGTTAAATAAATAAATAAATGAAACTAACAGCTAGCAAATTCAAAACAAATTGTAGAAAACAACTTTTCAGTCAGTACGCTATCAAGCTGTTGAATCTATTGTCAGAGGATGTGATCAAGGTGACTAGCATAGTATAATTTAAAAGTGGTTTGGACAAGTTCCTGGAGGAAAAGTCCATAACACATTATTAGCTAGGTAGATTAAAGAATGCTACTGATATCCCTGAGAGTGAGTAACATGAATTGGATCTATTTTATAGGACCTGCCATATACTTGATACCTATATTGGCTACTATTTAAAACAGGATACTAGGTTCGATGGACCTTGGCTGACCCAGCAGGGCAGTTCTTATATTATGTTCTAATTTTTGAAAAACTGGGACAGAAATATGTCAGAAGGCAGGCCTAGGTGAAGAGACCAGGTCTCTTTTTTATAATGGGATAGGGACTCTGGGTCAGGCCCCAGCACCATACCTAGGGATCAGGCTTTAGAGCTGGGCTATGGCACTGAGCCTAGACCTCAGCAATGGGACCAGGGCTCAGGGCCATGATCCAGCATTGGATCTAGGCCTCTACAATGGGACCAGGCCCTGGCACTGGTCCTAGACCTTAGTACCAAGATTAGGCCTAAGCACTTGGACCAGACCTCCATGCCAGGCCTCAGGACTAAGCCCTAGCATTATGCCTAGGCATCAGTGATAGAACCAGGCCTCAGGGCCAGGCCCCAGTGTTGGGCAGAGGCAATTCTGACAGGATCTTGCCTCAGGACCAAGCCCCAGCTCCTGGACTTGACCTAAGCCTCAGCACCAGGACCAGACCTCAAGATTGGGCCTTGGTGATGAGACTAGGCTTCAGGGCATGGCCTCAGCAACAGGATCCAGCCTCAACACCAGTCCCCAGTGGCAGGCCTAGTCCTTGGAGTCAGAATAAAGCCTCAGTACCAGGTCCAATCCAGGCCTAGGCTTTGGTGCCTGACCCGGCACTGAGGCCTCTTTTTACCAGATGCCCATTTGTATTAAAAAAAAACAAAAAAAAAACAACCCAAAAGAATACAAAAATATTCAAATTTGTGTGAGTGGCTATTTTCAGTTCATTCCAATCAGAACAAACCAAGAATGGCCCAAGTCATTGCATATTTTCCATTTGTTATAAATTACTGCACATTTCTAATCTATATCTTTACAATAGTAAAAAAAGAAACAATTCTAATGTATGTCAGAATATATGGGGTCTAGCTCATTTTTGTGTTATCATTCCTTGAAAAAAATCATATAGTAATTTGAATAAGACATCCAGCAATACATTGAAAATGATTCAACAGCTTTGATATTACAGTTATATAAGCTATACATACAGAATAATATCTGTTATGTTCACCTCTAAAATGTCATGTTTAACAATGTATTACTTTTGTAAGATCTTTCATTTCACTGCCCTGCAGGCATTGACCAGTTCACATATCAAATGCCATTTACCAATGTCATTAACAAGTCTCATAAGAATCATGAAGCAGACCCCAAATAAAATAGGGACTGATGGATAATTCTGCTGGTAGTTTCATTATATGGACCCTACTTACTGTATATAACAAAGGTAATGAATTTTTTTTTAATGATTATAAGTACAAATATCAATACAGCACAAAAGAGTGCATTCCACTATACCTGAAGTTTAGGAAAAACTGGTGAAAACAAAACATAGCCAAATTTTCAGTCAGCATTCAGCCCCCAGACTGTCCCTCAACCTAGGCTAGGGAGGGAACTGGTAAAAAGGCATATTACATTGCTGCACACAATTTCAAATGTCCCCCCGTTGTTCGCAGAAGAGCCCACCTGCCTGCATATGCGCATGCAGATATTAAAATCCGGCACGCATATGTGAGTGGGAAACGGATTTTATAACATGAGCGAGCCGACGCGCACATGCTATAAAATTGGCATGTCGTCTTACATGCGCTGGGAACCATGTGCACATGGACATGCATACACGAGTCTTAAAATTGACTCCAAAGCGTTTATGGTCACAAAACATTACTATTCTCAAGGCTGCTTCCCTTCTTTTCTCACAGTTCTGTAGACAGGAGACCTGGCTTCTCTTGTAATTCCCAGGCTACTCCCTGCATCTTTCTAAAGCTATGTTATATCCTGCTCTGGGAGCTAACTGGCACCCATAAGGCTCTGTCTTAAGGTGGACCGGGACCAGAGATAGCTGAAACTGGTCCTTAACACTGTTCTTCAGGGGGTTTCTCTGGCATGTTCCTACACATCATGTTTTGTATTTTCATTTCAAACATATGCACATCCCTACGTTACATATAAGAAAGGATTAGGCAATAATCTATGGATGGCAGTTTTTAAAAGCATTTCCACAGATAAAATAGTGTTTTACTCTCTCTGCATATAAAAGAACATGTTAGTAGCAGTACCTGTGTACTTTATGTACAGAAAGGAGGTATTCCTGGGAGAGGAGACTGGGAAGAATAAATACTTATGCGTGTATGCGCACAGTTATGCACATATGTTTATGTGCATAGATTACACTGGATAAAGTACACAGATAGTAGGTGCATGTCTGTGTGAGTTCTCTCTCTTGGGTAAAAAGTCCTCATAGACTTTTCATTTCTGAACACAGTTTATTCATTTTTTTATTTATGTATTTGATTTAGTTTGAAAGTAGTCCTCTGTTATGTTCCAAAAAGGTATAGCTGTTAGAGCTGCACCTCTGCTTCATGTTCACACCATTGGCTTCAACATCATGGTCTGCTTCAGAAGCTGGTTACTCTAGTTATTCAGTGAGATGGCACCCATCCCAGCCATAGTTCTTTTGGGATAGGGTGCTTCCTGGACTTGACAGCTGAAAAATAATCAACTGTATTCCATAATTACTTATGAAGGTCTTCCAATGAGGGAAGCAGGTTCCTTGGAGTCCCTACCACAACCCCAAAATTACCCCTTTGACCTGCTGTGTGCCTCCAGTGTTTCCACCTCTGTCACAAGCTCCGATAATGATACCTCACTTGTCTATTTATAGAAAATTATAGGCTGCCAATCCAGAGCACATGGCAGCTTACATTTTATTATGTATGTTTTATTGTATGTCCACATTATAGTCATGTTTGAACAGCAAACTTTCAACTGCCTCATGAAAACTCTTCATAAAAATATCAAGGACCGCATCTGAAGTGTGCGTTTGGCTGGTATATTCTGGGGCAATCCTCATTGGGAAACATATGGGGCATGACTTGACCATGAATAACAGATACATACATCTATATTTTTTTCTGGTCCTGTCCACTGGTCAATGAGATACTGCCCTGTGTCATACACTCCTGGGATTGATACAGATCTAGACAATGAATCCTGAGGGAAAGAACCAGTCAATTCCAAAATATCCTTCTATATAGTTTGTATGAGCTTCACATGCAGCCACAAAGTCATTGCTCCTCACAAGGAAGGTAACCATTTGAGGAAGAGCTTGCAATGTTTTCTTTTGTAGCAGTTACTGCTAGGGATGTGCATTCGTTTTCAATGAATGTGCAATCCTCAATGAATAAGTCCATGCTTGTTTGATTTGTGGGTTCGCAAAATGCATGGCGATCACCCACAAATGAAACATATATTAGTTTCATTCTTTTGGTTCGCAGTGCTTTCTTAGCGGCCATTTGAAATAGGAGACAGCCATGTGGGAGTATCCATAGCAACAACCAGCCCTTTCCTGTGTGTTATAAGTGACCTCACAGCCCTGTCAGAGTGGGTCAGAGGATTGGCAAGGAGACCAGAATGCTAACATATCAGAGCGAAGCATTTTTTCTAATTCAGCCAATCGCTGCTTTCAGTGCTCTGTGATGCTGTTCCTGCTGTATTTCTACCTTAAGCATGCACTGCGCCACGCACTTTCTTCTTGGCTTTTGTCTGAGAAGGTCGTTGCTTTTCAGCTCTCTCAGAGTGTCTCAAATCTGTATTCAATTGCTATTGCTTGCTGCTTTGATAGAATTTTCCATTGAAAAGGTATTTGTTCATTTTTGCTGCTGTGCCAGTCAGGCTTTTTTTTACTGCACTACTTGTTGACTTTCGGTCTCATGCCAGCATTTAGCCTTAATGGAGTTTACCACTTACTTTTGGCTGCATTCGCAAACAACCCAACTCTGAGAAGACCTGGTCCCGGTGCGCCGGGGGCCACTACTACCGGCCTAACACCATCCGTGTGCTGGGCCTTGTCTTGTCTTGCCTCCTTGTCTTTCCCCTATCAAAACCACAGTGACCGGACTACCTTAGCTCTGCCAGCCTGTCTTGCCCCTATCAAAACTACAGGGACCAGACTACCTCCGCTCTTCCAGCCTGTCTTGCCCCTATCAACTTTCTGCCACTCTGCCTTGCTGCCATACACCAAATGACTCACTCTACTCCTTGTGGTGTTCTTGCCACTATCATGGTTCCTCAGTGTGTTGGTGCTAGTCTTTCTGCTGCTTTGTCCCTTTATCAGTACCTTGTGGTTTTTTCTGACACTCTTTCTGCTTGCTATGTTCCCTCTTCATTGTGCTGTAGGATGTTGATGCCACTTGTCTTGCCACTTTGCCTGTCATGCTGCCTTTGAGGGTTCATGCAACTGTTATTGGTGCTCTCTTTTGAAGCTGTGGTGTGTTTTTGACACTCTCACTGCTGCTTTGCTCCTCTGTTAAAGCACTCTTGCCACTCCTTTGCCCCTTTACAGTGCCTTAGGCTATTCATGCCACTTTGGTGCCACAGTCTAAGTACCTTGGAGCTATTTGCTCGTTCTGATGATTGCTCCCCAGAAGTTTCATCAGAATTGATAAGAACCCCAATTCTGCAGCCCAAAATAGGCTGCAGATACTTCCCCCAATGACTTTAATGGGAAAACAAAAAAACAAATGAAACTAATAAACTCATTGTTTTTTCCCCCTATGAAACAAATTTGGGTCCCGGCGAAACAAAAAATGAAACAAATTTTTTCCTTCTGCACATCCCTAGTTACTGCATTGTCTGATTCCATCACATTTCCATGTTGGTCCATCCACTACAGAGAAATTCCACTGCTGAGCAGGCTGAGATTTTCTTGGGTTCTTCACTAATGCCCTCTTATGAACCCAGAAAAACAAAAGAATGCCCATAGATTTATGTTACATGATCATTTTGAGACACCTGAATCAAACAGACACTTTCTGTACTGACATGCAGCATGTGTGTATAATTGATCACTGTAAGAGCACCATTTACCAACAATCATGATTTTGCTTAGAGGTTGACCTATTGTTGCTGTGATAGCTGCAACACCTATATAGAAGGAAAACAGCCTATATAAGCTTTCAACTAAACCAATGCATTCCTATCTTATACAGATAGTGGTAAACCATTTGCCTGCAGCAATAATGCTGAGCCTGCCCTTTGCCTGACCTGTGGAAATTTATGGAGGTTAGACACTAGGCAAGAGGGTATTTCATTAAGCAGTTGCAAAATCATATCATTCAGTTTTGCTTACTGATCTGTCTTGGACCTACAAATGTATATGCTCACTCTTATGACAAAAGTATAAACTCTGCTGTATGAGCTAAACATTTTGGTTTTGCTTACTGTAGTGGAAACTAAATTTCCTACCCTGAATACTCCAATGAATACTAAGGAAAAATAATGGTGGAACAGGCAATGCTTTTCTTAAGGCACCCATGAAAGGGAAATTCCTTGTTTGTTTGACTTTGTAACAGGTAGGTACTTAGATAGCAGTTAAATTGGTATGTTCCAGCTCGAGATTAAAGATCTGCCACAATGAATCCTTTCGTGGATTACAAACTGGTTAAAAGACAGGAAACAGAGTAGGATTAAATGGACAATTTTCTCTGTGGAAAGGAATGGGCAGTGGAGTGCCTGAGGGATCTGTATTGGGACCCTTACTTTTCAATATATTTATAAATGATCTAGAAAGAAATACAACAAGTGAGGTAATCAAATTTGTAGATACAGAATTGTTCAGAGTAGTTAAATCACAAGCAGATTGTGATAAATTGCAGGAAGACCTTGTGAGACTGGAAAATTGGGCATCCAAATGGCAGATGAAATTTAATGTGGATAAGTGCAAGGTGATGCATATAGGGAAAAATAACCCATGTTATAGTTACACAATGTTAGGTTCCATATTATGTGCTACCACCCAAGAAAGATCTAGGCGCCATAGTGGATAACACATTGAAATCATCGGTTCAGTGTGCTGTGGCAGTCAAAAAAGGCAAACAGAATGTTGAGAATTATTAGGAAGGGAATGGTGAATAAAACGGAAAATATCATAATGCCTCTGTATCGCTCCATGGTGAGACCTCACCTTGAATACTGTGTACAATTCTGGTCGACGCATCTCAAAAAAGATATAATTGTGATGGAGATGGTACAGAGAAAGGCGACCAAAATAAGGGAAATGGAACAGCTCCCCTATGAAGAAAGACTAAAGAGGTTAGGACTTTTCAGCTTGGAGAAGAGACGGCTGAGGTGGGATATGATAGAGGTGTTTAAAATCATGAGAGGTCTAGAACGGGTAGATGTGAATCGGTTATTTAGTCTTTCAGATAATAGAAAGACTAGGGGGCACTTCATGAAATTAGCATGTGGCACATTTAAAACTAATCGGAGAAAGTTCTTTTTTACTCAACGCACAATTAAACTCTGGAATTTGTTGCCAGAGGATGTGGTTAGTGCAGTTAGTATAGCTGTGTTTAAAAAAAGATTGGATAAGTTCTTGGAGGAGAAGTCCATTACCTGCTATTAATTAAGTTGACTTAGAGGTACATTTTAAAAAAGAGCGCGCGCACGTACTTTTGTTCATGCACCAGGCGCACAAGATGGCGCCGATGGCTATGTGATAGGGGCTGACCAATGGCACCGGTAGCCCCTGTAACAAAGGCTATTGGCGCCATGATGAAACCAGCTCCGAGGGTGTGAGTGCAGGGGATGGTTGCTGGACCACCAGGGAGTTTTGGTAAGTCTTGGGGGGGGGGGGGGGGTTCAGGAGGGTGGGGTTTTGTTTAAAGTTTTATTTAGGTGGCCGTATAATTCGGCGAAGATTCGTGTATTTGTGGGGAATCGCGATATGTTCCGCTTCCCCACGAATACTATGAATAGTGCAATATATGTTGCGGTTCGCCAATACGGCGAAAACGAATGCACACCCCTAGTATCTAAAGGAAATGTGGTTGACAGTATAATATATCACAAGAGGTATGCTCTAGCATCCAGGCAAAATAGCACACATTAGGCAGGTACTGCAGCTAATGATGCATCCCATTGTGTCTAGTTATCAACGCATAAGAGAAACTTTATGAGTATATGTGGCCCTCAACTGTAAATGTGTTTGTATGTAGAATACTATATCACAGCTTTAATGTTATTTATGTGAACCAAAGAATATTTTGCAAGTTTGACTTATTTTGGAAAGAGAGAGTGCAGCTATTGTATAGCTGTTTGTAATTAAAAGTTATATTATGATAGGATCATGGATACTATATATTTTCAAAGACCAGGAAAATTATGTCTGCAGAACTCTTTAATGTGCAAAAATTGCCAAGTTCTTTGCAATTTGAAAGAGGAATTTTTTTTTCTATTTTACCCATAGATGCACTAAGTTGCAATGTTTTTTCGCAGGATGGGTCCCACAATCACAGGGATGTGTCACTATGATAGAGCCCCCACCCCCCAAAAATGCATTGTGGCTGTATGGCATGTTCTTTTGTCTTGTGGCCAAACACCACAAGACAAAAGAAAGTGGCGAGTGATCCTTTAATGCAATGGCTGCCCCAACCTCAAAGACTACCATCGCATTATAGGGCCACTGATCTGAAAAAGTCACATGCAAATGGGGAGGTAGAGCTGTGGTCAGTGCTGACTCATCGCATCCAGGGGCTGCCAGTTGAGGTGGCTCTGACAACCCAAAAATGTACACTTAAAAAGAAACGCATGGTGCCGGCCACCACCCCCCTTCCCTCCTCCCCAAAGCTAATACATAAAATGTGACCCTCCAGCCCCCCCTGCCATACCCCACACCTCCCACCCTCTCAAGTGACAAAGATTGTCCCACTGTCATAACCTTCACCCCAAATGATAGTGACGGCCCCTTCCCCACTCCACAGATGACAGTGATAGCCTCCATCTTTCACGTGACAGCAGCCACAGGGGCTGAGTCCAGTGCCTGGAACTTACCCCAGTCATATGGCTGGGGCAAGATAAGGTCAGTGCCATTTTATGAAATAGCACAGACTGCCTGGGTGCAAGCCTGCAGTTGGTGATGACACAGAATATGTTTTTAGGTATGGGGATGCAGAAGAGATGTTGGGGTGGGAGACAGGTGGGAAGGGGTATGGGGGATGGGACAATATATATATATTCCTTTTCAAGGAGAGTGGGAAGTGGAATTGAGGTGGGGCCTGGGACTTTTTTTTTTTTTTTTGAATTGTGGGGCAATCTGTCACTTGAGGGTGGGGGGGGGGGGATCTCAATCACTTGGGTATGGCAGCAGGGGCCACATTTTATGTTTTTGTTTTAGGGATGTTGAAAGGGGGTGCAGACCATGTGCCTGGGTTGAATCCCCAGACCTTACCCCAGTCACATGGATAGGGTAAGGTTAGGTATGGTGCCAACTGGGAAGGGTGTGAGGATGCATCTGTCCCTGACACAGCATTCAGTATAAGGTAAAGGGTGCTTTGGAGGGGGCAAGGGTAGGGGTGCAAGGCTGGAGTCTTTGGGGGCCAGATGGTGGAGGGCTTGAGCCTTCTGGGGGCGAGGGGGTGGGACGTTTGACTTCAGGGGGCTGCCACATGCACATTTGCACTTATTTTTCATTTTTGGGGAGTTGGGGCCATCTCAACTGGTGGATCCAAGTTGAAATAGGGGTCAGCACTGATCCACACTCAACCTCCCTATTTCACCATGATTTTTTTGGGAGGAGAGCTACAGCCCTTTAACATAATGGTGGTCCTGTGAGGTTTGGTCCACCATTGAGTTAAAGGCCTGCTCACAGCATTCTTTTATATTGCAGTGTTTGGCTGCGACACAAATGAACATGCCATACAGCCACGATGCGTTTTCAGGGGATGGTCCCCATTATTGTGGCAACACTCCCCTCCTCCACAATAGTGGGACTCCTCCTGTGAAAAAACAACTCTATTTGATGAATCTAGGCATTAGTTTGTTGTGTCTCTTTAACTTTACATGCATATCTGAGATTGAATATTCAATGACAGATATTGATGAGATATGGACCAATAAAGTTGTGATATACATCTGCCTGTGACTGACTGGATATTATAAATGTCTACTGCTTCATATATTTGTTTTGTGCTCTTCATTTAGCAATATTGTGGAAGTTTAAGTTACAAACATTGGTGTTGAGAAGACTCCGGACCCGAACACCTCCCCTGATAAAGAGTTATCTTAAAATATGAATTTCTGTCGGGATTTTCAGTCAGCTAGGTACATTATTATATCTTCCCTTTGGGATTGAAGCTTTTCTTTATTCAATATGTGTGGTATACACTAGAATTTTGTTTTGATTTTTTTTATATGGCACATCTAAAGTTTCTAAAAAAAAAAAAAAAATTGGATAGTGGACCAATAATTGTAACAATTGATGACCCTTACTGAATTGCCTAGTTTGGGTTCATTATACGCAGACATTTAAAAATTGTAATTAAAACATATTGTGGATTGAATTGTCAGATTTTTTTAATATTATAATTTATCCATTTCAAAGGCTAAATAGGGTACTGCTGTTCATATTTTGCAATAGTAAGGGTATCCTCTCTGCAGTGGCATATGTGTGTTTAGTTCCTATACCATTAAGTATTTTTTTTTTGTCAAATATGTTTGGATGTATCAGTAAAATGCAGTATGAATTTGAAACCTGAATGTGCAACATAGATACTTTAGATAGATGGATAGATATATATATAGAGAGAAATATTCATTTTAAACCACAGATTTTCTGATTATTTATTTAGACACTAAAGGAGGTCATTCCTCTGGTTTCCATAGCAACCATTGTCAGGAGATACTAACTACAAAAATGTCATCTGTGATCTCTTTGCCTAATACATGGAAATCAGTCGCACCATTTTTAGTGCTATTTCTAGGTGAGAGGATGTTCAGACCTTGCTCATCTCATTGCTAATGTAAATTACAAGTGCCTGCCAGGATCATTGTGAACATTACTCTCTCTCATCTGGTAATGCAAATCAAACTAAATTTTCAAAATCTGAAGAATAGATCTTGCAAAGCAAAACTTTATCAAGGTAACAAGAAAAGTGTGGAGGTCAGACTATATCTAGGAACTGCTTATTATAAAAAATGAAGCAGTTACTGCCGTAACTCATTTGGAAGGAAATAAAACCCACAAATATTTGCAAAGAACAGTATGTTTTAATTTTTCATTTGCATTAATTTGTTACTATTGATGATTGTAAACCACCGTAATTTGTTATATTTTGCTGCTGTCTTTGGATATGAACCCAGAACCTGGTTTATAAAATTCCATTCCCTGCGTCACCCACATCCCCATCCTGACAGGTTTATCTTTATACTTTATTGATTCTCACACATGAAATGCTTGCTGCTTGGTTCAATATTATCTCTGCCTTTGGCTGGATACAACAAAGCTATAAAGATATTTTTAAGGGTGATATTACAAAACAACATGCAGGCACTGATTTAGATCTCCTTCAAACTAGAGAGCAAATCTAGTTTATGACAAAGCTGAAATAATTAGTCTAATATTATCTGCTTATATATACAAAAGGAGTGTAACAAATAACACCATTAGTTGAACTAAGCAGTCCTATAAACACAAACTTATTTCAGGCAAATTATTTCCCCACTATGCCCTCTACCCTACCCTGCTCCAAGCCTGTTTCTCCTCATAACCCTCAGTTCAGAGACCCTATAAGAATGACTGCTTTATATGAAGAAAATGAACCCTAAAGCTCATTCATCTCCCTGAAATTTAGTCCAGCTAGTCTCTTGAATATCCTAATATCAAAAAGTCAGTCCCCAATAGCTCAGGAGGTGGTTGACATCATTGAGAGTATAATATACAAAAAGTGTACCCGATAAGATTGAGTCACTCAATTTTTTTTGTCCTCTAGATCAGTGGTCCCCAACCCTGTCCTGGGGGCCCACCAGCCAGTCTGGTTTTCAGGATATCCACAATGAATATGCATGAGAGAAAATGTGCATGCAAATTTCCTCTCATGTATATACATTGTGGATATCCTGAAAACCAGACTGGCTGGTGGGCCCCCAGGACAGGGTTTGGGACCACTGCTCTAGATGGTGAATAGAACCATTAGACAGAGGAACGGCTATAATAAAAGCAGATATTCAGGAGATATTCAGTATTATATTAAAATAATCACCATGTTGTAAACCAAAGAATCTGCAGGTGCAGGCACAGGCGCCAGCATAGATTGTCCATTAATACGATATAATCTGCTCACAGGCCAGCTTAAACAGACCTAGACACATAACAACATTCATGCCTTTCATTTGTCTCCAGCTACTCCGAAATGGCAACCCAGGCATAATTGCTTGTACTCGAGGCTGGCATAATCCCTAATCAGAATGTTGACATAGTTGCATAGATCCCAAGGTTAACAATTTTGACACTTAAAACATGTTCACCCTTTCAAGAAAATAGAAAGCTAACTTGAACAAATCAAATTGGGGTAGATTTTAAAAGGGTGCACATGTATACCCTATTTTATAACTTGCATGCACAGGTTATAAAATCCGGGGTCGGCACGCACAAGGGGGTGCACAATTGTGCACCTTGCGAGCACCGAGCCACGCAGCTTCCCCCGTTCCCTCCCAGGCCGAAATTGGAGCGGCCTTTGAGGGAACTTCCCTACCCCCCACCCCACCTTCCCTTCTCCTACCTCCTCTGCCCTTCCCCCCCCTACATTTTTTTTAAATCTCCAAACTTACTTGAGCCCTGGGGCTGAAGTAAGTTGTGCGCGCCGGCCAACTGCCGGCGAGGGATCCCCGGCACAGCGGCAAATATGGCTGCTGTGCTGGGGGCCTGACACCACCCCACCCCCTTCCCTGCCCCCTCCCCTTTTTGTAAGCCCCGGGACTTACACACGTCCCAGGGCCCTTTTAAAATAGGCCTAGTGTTCGTAACCTTTTGAAAATCCGGCCCATTCTTTCTTATTTTATCACTAAAACCTTATCCCCTTTTTAAGTATTGGCTAAGTTGTCCCATGCAAATGGCTCTTCTCAAGAACCAAGACTACTTTTCCCTCTAGGAATAGTGGCACTTGCTTTAAAAAAAAAAACAAAAACAAAAACACTCTGGCATTTGGTTTGAAAGTAACTGCGAGATTCCCATTCAACATACTCCACATCTCTCAAAGTCGTTTGGTTAGAGTTCATACACTAACAATTGCATGCCAATCAGTTACCTGAAAACCAGATCTCATCTTCCCAAACTCATTGCATATATTCATGCAAATATGTATTGCTAGAAATGTAGAGACATTAAAACATAGATATAGTACTATCTTATTACAAACAAAACTCACTCACTATTTATTTTATTTAGAGATTTTTTTATATACCGCGGCACGTTAAAAACATCACCTCGGTTTACAATGATCAATAAATCAGCAATAGGCTTTACAATTAAATGAGATTACTACAGTTAGACTTATGTATTCATATTTTTCCTTATAAATACAAAATAGAAAATAATGCTTTATCTGGCATGTAGCCTAGAGTACAAATTTTCACAAACTCCTGTCCTTTAAACCATGTACATCACACTTGCCTTTAAAAATTCATGCTTAGTGTTGGAGCTTGCGTCTCCCTCGAGCTCGGGACGCTCAAGGCATGGCAATTCTGGTGTGCTGAGTATGGGACGAAGCACAACCGAGGGCTCTCCAGGATGGAAAAAGGAGAATGTGTACCTTTGCACTGAAGACAGTCCAAGTCTTGAATCCTCCGCCAACCTGCATGTCCATGAGAACACCAATGCAATGGTGGTCTCTGAATGGTCCTCCGACCATTCCAAGCCCTTTTGGACCTGCCACAGGGTGTAGCAGAGGCTGCAGGCCAGACAGAGGTCACAGTGGAAGAAGTTCATAAGCATTGGAGCTTGGAGTGAAGACCGGAACTTGGAGTGAAGACTGATGTGGAGCATGGGACGAAGACAGGAAACAAGAGAGATGAGCAAGACCCTCTGGCACCCTACACAGCACGTGGGGCTGGTCACGGACCACACTGTCCCCTTCGCACCCTGCACAGCCAGATGGCTGATCGCTGACCACGAGGAGATCAGGACAGGCTCAGGCAGTCTCAGCGCAGGTTAGTGGAAACCCCCTCGGATCCTCCGGAGTTGGAACT
The DNA here is from genome assembly GCF_901001135.1 of Rhinatrema bivittatum. Lineage (NCBI taxonomy): Eukaryota > Metazoa > Chordata > Amphibia > Gymnophiona > Rhinatrematidae > Rhinatrema > Rhinatrema bivittatum. The sequence goes on from NC_042621.1 coordinate 159,181,182, forward strand.
AGGGAAAAAGCTTGCAGTATGGAAACTCGGAGTAAAAGCAGGAAATCTCCGGAGGCACGGGTCCCACCTCCTGGTGCATTAGGACCGGGAACATGACGGAACTTGGGACATCAAGTAAGAAACATCAGGACAGAGACCAGAAAGAATGAAGATCCATGGAAGAAGGTTAAGATGCCAGGCAGGAGCTGCAAACAAGAAGTCCTTGGGAGGACTAGCCCAGGAGGACTAGCTCCTTGCCAAAGCAAGGACTGACTGATGGAGAAGCCTTTATATAGGGCAGGAAGCAGGCAACTCCCCGGGAGGAGTTCAGATGGGCCACACCTGGCTGGCCCTTTAAATCCAGGATGAAGCCGCGGGCCCGCCCCTTAGGAAGGAAGGGGCAGGACCCTGGACAGCGGCCATGTTGCTGCTGTATGCTGAGCCGGAGGGGAGATGGAGCAGGCCCGACGAGGAGTGGCAGCTTCAGCCACGCAGGAGAAATCCAGGGGTGGCACAGCTGGACAGGAAACCTCGAGGGATGCGGCCTCGGTGGCCTCCCAGGCCACAAAGGAAGGCCTGGCACAGCTCCTACCATGCTGGCAAGATGGTGGCCGGACCGCAAGGAAGGTCCCAGCATCGGCGGCTCCTGCCACGAGTAGGAAGAGGCAGGCTGCGGCCTTACCGGGCCGTGGGACGGTGGCGGCTCCATGCCGCAGGAAAGGCCCGTGCTTCTCGGCCTCCGGGCCAAAGGTAAGAGCCTGCTTGCGGCATATCAAAACATAGAACAGTTCATATAGGAACTGATGTTACATACTAGAAATATACAATTATAATTTGTTTGTACATTAAAAAATAAGTTGATCAAATGTGAGCGCCCCATTGGTAAACATATGAGAGGTATTATAGAAGAATTTAAAGAGCAAATTTTCAATTAACATAGCTGTTACAGATGATGATATGAAGGCTTTCTATAAATTTAAGTATTTTTATATACCGCAGCATGTTCGGAACATCACCTCTGTTTACGAGTAACATAATGCAGCAACAGGCTTATATAGACTCCTATTCTAGGAAATGAGAAGTAAAATGTATCTACTTGCTGTATGTAGGGTGATTTGATGTTCACAATTCAATGATTTTAAGGATCAGTAAAAACTATGTGGGAAATATATCTAGAAGCCATCCCTGTAGGAACATACAACATTTTTATAAGTGGATTTTATGCTGTGATTCTGAACTACTTTTACAAATGACACAAAGATTAGCGGACAATTGTTTGACATGTATTATGAGATTTACTCATCTCTCTACCCAGACTGGACACATTCTGAGAAAATATTGACAAATTTTGTCATGAGATTTTCAAGGATGCTCCAAGTATAGCAGTTATACATGGCAAGCACATAAGAGAATTGATTGCATCTTCAACCTTGCAACTGTACAAGGGCAAGGAGAGGACAGCATTAGTGGACATTGCCCCTGTGGTACATGTTTATGTCATCTAGTATGGAATTTAAGCATCTAATGAATTAGCCATTCTTTTAGTTGAACTCCTGATGTATGGTATACAGAGCTACAATCTATTTATGTCTTTTAAAAAGGTGGGCAACAAATCATAAGAGATTCACCCAAGTTGGTATACAAAATGATGGTCCATGAGAAATGGGTCTTACAGATAATAGATAGGATGAATAATGCAGAAACATGATCACTAATAGATACACAAATCTCTAAGTGCAACTTTTATTGCTGTAGGACACAAATAATATCATTATGTATTCCTGTGACAAACTATACATGGGAAAAAGAAAAAAAAAGGCATCTGCGGAAATGCTTGATAGAGCATAGGAGCTATTTGAAGACATGGAGAATGGAGATACCACTGATAGAGCATTTGTAGCCAGATAAGCTATGAATAATGTTTTGCAGTTGTTTTGGTTGAGCCACACTAGTTCTGACAGGACCACTCTTAGTGTACAGAGCAATGCTAGATGCTAGGAGAGCTGTAAGCCTGTGTCTTACCAGCTTCCAACCTTGCTATCACAGAAATGCTGATAGTATACACTAACAGCGTTGCTGTCATAGCAATACTGGATGTATAGCTAGGAGGACTGAACTTTGTACCCTCCCAGCTAGGCACTGGATCCTTTGCAGGTGGAACTTCTTGGGACTGGGGTAAGTGAGATCAGGAAGTGGGAGTTTAGGCACAGATTTTCACCTTGGACAGGTGCTCTGTGTGATTGTGGTGGAATGTATGTGTGGGGAAGTATCTGCCCAACATTTTTAAAGGGAGGGGGGGGAGTGTCTTCAGGCTGGCATCTGCCCTAAGATACATAACAATTTAAAATCTCAGTATCCAAAGGGGGATGCTGGGAGGGTGGCAGCCCCTCTCAGACAATTTTTCATCATGGGTGCAAAGTGTGACACCTGGGGCTGGTGGTTCTCCCTAGCCTAACAATTTTAAATCACAGATGAAAATAACATCTCATTTTATTTTCAATAAATAGTAATGAATGAAACAAATGAAATTTAAAAAAAAAAAAGGAAAAACTCGACCAACACCAAAACAAAATGAAAATGTTTTTCCTGCAGACCCCTTTGTGCTACTAGCATCTGTGCTAATAGCACTAAATAGCACAAGGCCACAGAAAAACATGTACACACTAAACTGAGTATTTACTTCATGGTTCAGCTGCCTTGCTGCAAACCTGAATAAAAGTAAGCTTGGAGCATGCTGATGGTTGTCATTGTGGAGGGCAGATGGCAGAGAGGAGATGGATCCCAGGAGGTAAAAGAAAAGAGACTTACAAGAGAAAAAAACCAGAGAAAATGCATGTATCTATGATGACTGCCAAGATTGAGAACTACTGTCATCAAAAGGTGCTTTAACCAGTCCTATCAAATCCTTCTCATTCTCCCCAGGAAGGAAAATATGCCTACCTTGACTCCAGAGGGCACCAGCATCATGCCATCCAGCCTCAACAAGCACCTTATAGTGTTGGAGCCAGTGCCAACTATAAACTCGGTGGTACTCCGCACAAACAATTTAAATATGCCTGGAACACCACCACCCTTTGTAGAATTGGCTGAAGCCATCAGATGGGACAGAGGGACATAGACCAGGGAGCTGCATAGTTCTCAGTAATGAGTTATGTAATCCCTTGAAAGGTTTGTGGGCCATTAAGATATGGTCTTATAAACCATTCTTCCAGTTCAAGCTTCAGGATGCTTGCAATGGTCCTTGGATGGTCTGTCACAACAAAGAGTCCAAAAACTAGGTGCACCAGCACAACAAGTGAAACTGCAAATACCTAGAGAAACTAATATTTATTACATTTATATCAAGATTTCTCTAGATATTTGCAGTTTCACACCTTGGATGGACTAACCACATTCACAACAGTAATCATCACCACTATTCTGCAATCCTATATTACCACATGAAATTATTAAAGTGACTAAAATCCTTGTGTATTATACATGGTACAGTGTACAAATGTGTTTCAGCACCAGTTGTCATGTGTTAACCATTTGATTGCAAAGACACTGTCATGCTGTTAATAAATTGTTTTGTATAGGAAGTTAGAAAATAGTATGTATTGGTATCTTTTACTTTTGCAAAGGGAAGAGTTGGGAGATGCGCTCCAGCTCAAGGGTCTATGGATAGACTTTTACAGTATCATTTCTTGTTTATCACCTTCATATTTCAGCCACATGCATTTTGGTAGCTGAACTCATTTAAAGGCATGGATGCTAAAATGTTAACACCCTGGACCGAGGCAAGTTCAAATCCATGTCAACAGGCTCATACCTCTTTTATTTTTATAAGAGGTCCAACAAAATTTGGAATGCAAATTAGAATTAAGATTTAGTGATATAAAAACCATGGCAGCATAAAAGCAACACCAAAATATTTCAACTCTGGAATAAAGGAAGATTTTAAGTTTCAAATTAATAGCTGAATCTGTCAGTCCTTAAAGGTTCCTTTATAACTCTAGAACTCATAATACATTCCTTTGAGGCAACATCGATTGGATTTGAAGAGTATGAAAATTTATGGCACCACACATTAACATTTCTGGGACTAGAATTTAATATCTTAGATTCACATTTGTAATCTCAGAAGCATGGTGTTTTTTCAGGCCTAATATGGTTGACTACCAGAGTAAAATTGAAACCTGGAAGTGTTTCACCCAGAATAATTAAGTATGCAGTTATAACATTATTGAATGTTAAAAAGAGAGACTTCTGGGTTGACTTTTGGTTTTATGCCCAACAGTTATTAAATTCAGAGGTAACAATCCTACATTCCTAAGAGATTGGTAAATGTGTCTTTTTTTATTTTTAATGTCAGAACAAACATCACCACTTTTAATATTACAATTCCCACATTCAATACAGAGTAGTATACATTACAATATTTCACCTATCTAATTATACAATGTCTAGTATGGTTCCCATATCTTATCGTACAGCCAATATTATCTCATAACACATAGCAATCTGTTACTATGTTGGTATTCATATGTAGGTATTAATTTCCATATATCTAATGATGGTTTCTGGGATATATGGAATTACAACTAGTACATAGGGCAAGGAGTGAGGGTAATCACAAATGGTAGTTTTTACATCTTAGTCTGTGGGTTGTTTGAGAATCATGCATTCTCTCATTTGATTTATTCTTCATGATGCAATTATCATTTGTCCCTCTTGTCTTTGTGGCTCAAATTCTGAGTTTTTAAGTTAGATTATATGCATGTATGAATAGCCATGTTTTTATTTCATTCTTTAATTTCTTTCTATCTAGTAAAATACATAGTGTTTCCGGTAGGGAATACAAGAGCTTTGGAACCATTAAGAAGAATACTTAATCTCTTATTTGCATCAAATGTGTGTTCCATATTGTAGGAATATTCAGTAGTCTAATTTTGGGATCTTAGTATTTGTTTTGGATTGTAGGGTTGTAGTGTCACTCCTAACAGTCCTGTGTTATTGAGAATATGTATCAAAATGAATGATCTTGTCATGCTGATTTGCAATAATAATATCTATTGTAAGGGAAAGTGCTTTTTCATAAATCTTTCTTTTCAAAAGATTTTATTAAATCAGGTCAGGAGCTCTAACAATGAAGGTGTGACTCACTTTATTTATAAAGGTGGCAAGCATGGTACACATTAACTCTTGTTTGTTAAGATTTGATTTTTATAGTTGGTCTGTTCCTTTTCTAAGCATTATTAATTTCACATTTATATCACATTTATATATAGGCTGACCATATTAAAAACTGAGCAAGTCATTAAGTGAATAAATTGCCTGATTAGCCTTATATATTTTATTTAAGCATTAATGAGTCAGGACATTTCAGCCAGTCCAATGGCTCAGTGGGAGTTATGTGAGATATCTGGATTTGATTCCTATGCCCAACTTGCTCTTTAGGCCAAGGTTGGCTGTGGATGCTTCAGAAGCAGCAGTCAGGACCCCTGGAAAGGAAGGCACACCTGCCATAGCACAATGCAGACACCTAATGGTTTGATATGGGGTGCCTGCATAATGAAGTCTGGAGAGAGCTGTGGCCAGTGGCTTTTGGCTGTGTTGTAAATTTGTTGACTAGGCTAGATTAAAGTGGTGGAGTTTAAAATGGGGGGGGGGAAACCTCTTGGAGAGTTGTGAATACAGGCTCATGACATTGCAGCTCTAGTAGAGAACAGTCCCAATAGACCTAACACTAAAGTAGGTCTTCCCAAACTGTGGGTCAGGACCCCTAATGGGGTCACAAAACCATCACCTGGGTCACAAGTGCCTCAAACAGCAACTCTTCAGTTACCAGCAGCAACATTAGTAACGGAAGTCTGCGTGAGGCCTGGGAACAAGCATACACTCACAGGTTCTGCTGTGACACTGGTCTTACATGAGTTTTTGTGGTAACAGGAAACCATGCTTGAGGATTGATCAAGGCCATCGCAGGGCCCATGAGCTTGCACTAACCCACTGGCCCCATACTGTCTTTCATTAGTAATGCTACTGCTGCCACTTCAGATCTCTGAAAGGTTAAAGACCAACCATGAAGGGAGGGGAGGAGAGAGCTGAGTGTGCATGGGTTGGTGGAGATTGCCACTGCTCTTCTCTCTTCACCTCAACATTGAACCTACACAAGAGAATAATTTTGCCCTTGTCGGCAATCTAACCTCTCTTCCCACCACCTGTCATCCACATTTGGCCCAAGCAAAAAAGAAAATGTTGCCACTGAACTACACTAGGGGGATAGTTGTAGAAGGGTCTATTTGAAAGGAAGGATTTGATGCAGGAGAGTTTTTTGAGGACTGAATAAGGTGGGGAGAGGGATTGGTTGTGGAGGGTGAGGGGGGTGGCATGACAGAAGATCAATTGGAGGATGTAAAAGGACGGGGGAGTGAGGGGGGATGTGGGAATGAGAGAAGGAATGGGATGAAACAAGAGCAAATGGGGGATAGAGTGAGGGGATGACAGAGGATCAGTTGGAGGCTATAAAAATGGCTTGGGATTGAGAGAGGATCAGTTGGTGGGATGCAAAAAGAGCTGGAATGAGTGAGAAAGGAAGGATAGGTTATGGTGGTGAGAGAAATAAAGGGTGAGAGAGGGGAAACACTGGAGGGGAGGTTGTTAAGAGAAGAAGCCCTTTGGAGTGTAGGAAAGGTGATAAGGACTAAGGAATGCTTGTTGGAGGGGGATCACACCTCTGTTTATTTGTTTTTGTCATCGGAATTCATGAGAATTGTCAAGTGCTAAAATGGGGTCAAAATGGCTAAATGTTTAGAAAGAACTACACTAAAGGAGCAGTATGATAAAAAAAAAAAATAGCTGCATGCTTGCAATGTTGAAAAGAAACAGTTTTTGTGCTCTGTATAGAATGTTGAAATTAAATTTGCCTTTTTAGTCACATATTCCACAAATGTAGAGCTTTGAAAAGGTCTTGTTTTCCCTGACATCGCAATGCCATACCGTTTCTGCTAATATTTTTATTTCTAATGCTGTACTAAAATGGAATGGCCTCACACAATCTGAACAGAGATAATTTTCAACAGTGCACTTATGAACATAATGCATTTTTAAATAATTTTAGGAGCACAAATCATTTTTCCCTAACACACTTGAAAAAGCATAAGCATTTATTAATCCAATACTGCACATTTTCCTTCTGCTTAACAAAAGCAGATGCATGATTTAGGAAAGGTGGACCTGATTTCATTTTATTAAAAGTATAAATCACTATACCTAACAAGCACAAAGATCTACAGCAAGTTTTAAAAAAAGAAATGCCAAAAAATATACTAATAAAATATATTTTTAAATAAACAAGGGAAACATTAATAGGAATCATAACAAAAAATGCACATATGCTGAGTGTGCAGTCCATAATCTGAAGGATGGGCCAGTCTGGTAACCACATTTCATTGAACAAACCAGAATGAGAGTTTTTGATCATTTTATTCATATGAAAGTAATTGTGTAAGAATTGGAGTTTTGTGGTTTGGGGGAAGTAGATACATTGCAACGTAAACCTCTGGGCCACAAATGTAATTCTTTCAGCTTGAGTTTTCACAAGATTCAAGAAGGTGTGCAGGAGAGTTGCTTTACCCTGTTAGGTAGTGGGCATGCCAAAGAGGGGACACAGTACATCTGAGGCTTCCAAATCCTTTTGGGATGGCAAATTGGCAAATACAAAAAGAAAGGTTGAACTGACAGCTTAAGAGATGTACTAAGAGATAAATCCTTTCCCTGAGGTGACAAGTGTAAGAATGAATAGAGCAGACAGAAATACAAAATAATTGAATAATCTGAAGTGCCTGTGTGTACAATTTTAAATAACATTGCAAGTGAAAATGCCAGTGAAAATATTGATTGTTACCTTTTCTCTTGTAATTTGATACGTATACAAATAGAACTGCTGGAATATTTGATAGCAATAATATATTATGTTATATATTTCAGTAATAGCGCATGTGTGCAATAATACAGGGTAGGCTGTGTCCAGCCCCTTTCAATTCTCATTTTTATGATTATGACATCCGCACACAGTGTGAAGATCTCCATCATTTAGATTTTATAGTTATGTTATGGCCATGCATTTAACTAGATAAAACCTGATGGAGGGATATTGTCTGCTAAGGCTTATAAAAATACATCATACTGCATTTCCACACCAGTAGTGCAATTGATTGCACTTTATATAAACTGAGAACATTAATAAATAAGTAAAGAATGCATGGGCATAACTGGTAGTTTATTTTACTGAGATTTCATTGGAGACCAAGGAACAGCTTTAGCAATCTGTTAGGGGGAGTGAAGAAAAATAACTAGATAATATGGTAGATAATGCTTATTGGCAGGAAATACATGAAATTCCAATATGATATAAAAATTAAAAATATTATAAACTAGAGATGTGCTTCGTTTAAACATATCTGTTTGGGCTTCGGATCGGGTGGTCCGTGGAAAAGTTCGGTTTCCCATGTTTTTTTTTTAATTTTTTTCAGCAATTATCGACGAAGTGCATACTAATGGGCCTTACTGCGCACTAACTAGTTAGTGCACACTCTCTCCGCATTACTGCAAAGTACACAAAAAAAAATAGTGCGCACTAGCTAGATGTAAATGCGCATTAAGGCCTGTTAGTGCGCCCTAAGTATGTAGTGGTGTGCTATAACTAATGTTAGTGCGCACTAAAAAATGCTACTTAAAAATTATAAAGTATCAATTCAGAGGAGATTGTTAGCTAGAAAATCAGTGCGCACTAATTGGTATTACTGCTCACTTAGGGCCAGATTTTAGTACCTGCGCGCGGGCATAGATTTGTGTGCGCAACCTGGCGCATACAAATCTACGCCCGATTTTCTAATATGCACACGCAGCCATGTGCATTTTATAAAATCCGGGGTCGGCGTGCAAGGGGGTGCACACTTGTGCACCTTGCGAGTGCCGAGCCCTAGGGGGATTTCCCTGTTCTTTCCGAGGCTGCTCCTTCTGCCCCCCCACCTTCCCCTCCCTTCTCCGCCCCCCCAGCCCTACCTAAACCCCCCTAACCTTTATTTTGGAAGTTGTGCCTGCTTCCAGGCAGGCATAGGTTGCATGATCCACCGGCACGGCCACTGTGCCGGAGGCCTTGGCCCCGCCCCTTTCACAAAACCACAGGACACACACACATCCTGAGGCTTGCGCGCGTTGCCGGGCCTATGCAAAATTGGTTCGGCGCGTTTAAATCCAGCTGGATTTATGCACGTAGGGCTTTTAAAGTCTGCCCCTAAGAGATATGCAGGACGCAGTAACTCCGTTAGTGCGCACTAACACAAAATACGAATTTTGCCGAAATTTCAATTCAGTAGCACCGATTATACGAAGCATTATGAATTAAACAATATCATTGACACTGTCTAATTCATGAAAATGAATGCACATCCCTATTGGAAACTGCTGAGCCACAACCCAAAGGGACCACTATCTATTTAAATAGACAAATACATATGTCATTGAGGAAGCTTTAGTGAATTCAAATCCTAGAATGCATATAAATTATCAATAACAATTAAGTAAACGATTGAGTCTCAAAATACATGTGGAACTTTGTTTTCTCTGACTTTCATAGATCATTTTTATCAGATCTACAAGCATGCCTCCCTCTCCCAACCTATTTTATTGCACACCCCCCTTTTTCTCAATTGGACCCTGTGACAGAACTCTATATCACATTGCTATTCAAGAATGAAGATCTTTATTGAATGTATATGACACAAATAGGTCAATTGTATACAACAAATCAATTGAGTATAAAAAAATATGCCATCTAATTTCTCAAACTATGCCCTCGCCTGCTGAATTTCAATTCTCAAAAATACTCAATAAGCATCATGCTGCTGGAGGGTTGACCTTACAGGCCAACCCCTTTTACATGTTCTGCTCTCTGGGACACAGAGCCATCAAAGCTTTGCCCCTCAAATTATCCTGCAATTGATCCTTGATCACTAAGTAAATCATTCTCTGCAGCACAACAATGTCCTGGTCCATAAAGAGAAGGAGTCACTGATGAATATGAAACTTTTTTTTTTTTTGGGGGGGGGGGGGTGTGAACAGGCCAGTCCCAGCCATGAAAGTTGAAGATTTGACAGGCAACCCATTTCAGCTTTCACCCACCCATGCAACATAGGGACAGGATGTCTGATTACTTGGTATTCCCTGACTAACCTGCTTTAAAACACAATACTTGCTGTGTGCCCTTGGATGTGGTCAACCCTACCACAGCCCACAGCAGTGTAACTTTGCTTGCTGAAAGCTCCCCACCAACCTAGCTGTGGCCACATCTCAAACTCAGTAATCCTGCCTGTATAAACACTTCTGAGCCTATGTTCCAAACTTGGTAAAGTAGTATAATGTTGTAAATATACTTAATACTGCTGTATGCATATCAAGGCTGATATCTGGAATTCTGTAATGCATATCTTATATTGCCACAAACCTATCAAGGTCACAGCTAGTAACTGCTATCTCCATCTCTTCAATGCTTTTAATGTAAGTAGCTCCAGACTATTGGACAGGATGTTCTGTATGTTGCTGTAAACATTACATATTGCCATAAACATAGCAGATCATACCTCAAACCGGATGGAGAAGGTACAGAGAAGGGCTACCAAAATGATAAGGGGAATGAAACAACTCCCCTATGAGGAAAGACTAAAGAGGTTAGGACTTTTCAGCTTGGAGAAGAGACGATTGAGGGGGGATATGATAGAGGTGTTTAAAATCATGAGAGGTCTAGAACGGGTAGATGTGAATCGGTTATTTACTCTTTCGGATAGTAGAAAGCTAGGGGGCACTCCATGAAGTTATCATGGGGCACATTTAAAACTAATGGGAGAAAGTTCTTTTTTACTCAATACACAATTAAACTCTGGAATTTGTTGCCAGAGAATGTGGTTAGTGCAGTTAGTATAGCTGTGTTTAAAAAAGGATTGGATAAGTTCTTGGAGGAGAAGTCCATTACCTGCTATTTATTTATTTATTTTTAGTTTTTATATACCGATGTTCTTGTATAATATACATATCACACCGGTTTACATGGAAATAAAACTGATGCCTATTAAGTTCACATAGAGAATAGCCACTGCCATTAGCAATGGTAACATGGAATAGACTTAGTTTTTGGGTACTTGCCAGGTTCTTATGGCCTGGATTGGCCACTGTTGGAAACAGGATGCTGGGCTTGATGGACCCTTGGTCTGACCCAGTATGGCATTTTCTTATGTTCTTATTATCTAATGTGACAGAGTTGGACTCTGATATCATGTGATGCAGTGAGCAAGCAGAAGAAATAGATCTACGGGATTCAGATGAGGAGAAGTGGCCCTCCTACCGTCAGACATGTGCTGCACTTTTGGCTGCTGTCCTTTGTCTAAATGCTTTGGTGGCTGACCTCTCTTTTTGCCACAGGTCCATCACAGCGAAGGATCTGCCTCATCCAAATGGCTGCATGCAGTTTGACTTGCTGTCGTAATTCCATCATGAGATCATCCATATCCTTCTGATCTTCTACTGCTGGCTTATTTGATGCTGGCCGTATGACTCTGTCCTCTGTGGCGGCTGTTCCCCTCTTCCCGCCCCCCCCCCCCACCCCCCAAGAGCCCCAAGTCAACCTTCTGGGCCCTATGGCTTTAATAAAAACTAATTATAGTTAAATGTAAATGAAAAAAAAAAAAACCCAGAAAATATTAGAAGCGAACTGCCCTAGTATGCTCTCCCTTTTAAAAAATTATATTTGATAGCTGTTACTTCAACATAAACAGCATGCAAAAAAATATGTATAACAATTATTTCTTCCTTTCTTTTTAAATTCATGCCTTTGAGCTAAGACTTTTCAAACCCACAGCCATCACACAGCAGGAGCCATCTGCACCACAGATGTGTATGTTGGATTACTGCAATTTGCTGTGTATTGGACTTCCTAATGCTACAATCAAGGCCTTACAGCTTCTGCAAAATTCAACAGCTAGATTCATTACCAGTCAACCAAAGAGAGAACATATTACACCTGTTTTCCATCAGCTACATTGGCTTCCGGTTCAATCAAGGATTTTGTATAAAATAGCTATTCTTATGTACAAGCTCATGTCATGAAATCCCTGTCCCTGGGAAAATGCTCTTCTGCAAATTTACACCCCAACCCATCCGTTGTGTTCCTCCCAATGAGGCCTTGAGGTTCCATCTGTCATGCAAAGCTTGCAGAAACCACGGAACAAGCTTTTCCAATTGCACCCCCAACACTATAGAACTCACTTCCATTTGAGCTTTTTGTATATCAAATTGAAACAATTCAAAATGATGCTTAAGATTTGTCTGTTCCAATTAGCATTTGGATAATGTTATGACTCTGGTTGCAGTTTTTATGGATTGATGAAATGATTTTTGCCTTATGTCTCTGTAGTTATTTATAGTTTGTTATTGCATTGTCAACTATAACTGTGTATGTTTTCTCTGTTCACCACCTAGGGTTTTTTAGATAGGCAGTTTATACATTTTAAATAAATGCAAAATACCACAGAGCTAACTAACTGTGCAAGTTTCTACTGCCAAATATATTTATCTCAGTGCAAAGTTCAAAAAACCAAGTCACAGCTTAAAAGAAGTATTCTGGATCTGCTCCTTTTTGCATTCTCTTCCATCCATTTTCAGCCTCATTCTCCCCCCCCCCCCCAAAAAAAAAAAAAAAAAAGGGCAAACCACGTGACAGGAGGAGGAATCCAAGCAACACAGTACATCCCATTCATTGTTTCATAATGTTTATTGTCCTGCATGTTCCAACAGCCCCCGCTGGCAAAGCAGCAGAGAATGTTTAGAGGTGTTCTTCCTTTTTCTGCTGGGAGGGAGAAGTTGCAGTACCTGCCTATATACTTTTTATAGGGCAAGCTAGAGCTGCTACTTTAAGCTCTCTCCTTTTTTTTTTTTTTTTAAGCAACTGAACAGGCAGACACTGCATGTGGGAAGTTCTAAGCAAGCAGTTCTGACCCAGCATCTCTGCATGGAGAGTTATCCCCCACTCTTGCACAGACTCAAGGTCCCCCAATTGTGCACCAAAGTAGACTTTTTTTTTTAAGTCAAGAAATCTCTATGCTGGAGTGCTTGGAAAGGAGCCAATAAAGTCCATGCTGCTGGGATCATTGCACACACCAGCTGCCCACGCAATGGAGTATGGCCCCCACATTAACTGCCAAACAGGCCAATTCAGTAAGAAACGTGTGCCCAGTCACCTCTCCTGGGCTCGCGATTCTATATTTAAATGAGGGGTTGTGCTAAAAAGAGGCACTAGTGACAATTATGTGCCCCTAGAGCCTCCTTGGCCCAGGAGAGGTGGCTCTGTCAGCAGGTTCAGGAAACCGAAACTCAATTTTACGAGCGTCTGTTTTCTGAACCCGCTGACAGCCATCAGTTAGGAAAACTGACACCATTAAAATTGAGCATCCATTCTCCTAACCGAACAGCACTTTTTTTTTCTTTATAATATTTTTGGTTTCTCTGACTTAATATCGCTAGGAAAGTAAGTCGGAGAGTGCACAGAAAAGCAGTATTTTCTAGGGAAGTGCAAAGCCCAAACCTTTTGGTTCGAGCTTTGTTTTCAGCCTGCCGCATGAAATATTGTATTTCCCATGGTTAGGGCCTTTGAAATTCTGGGGACACGAATTGTGGGTTAGTGCGAGTGTTACTGCATGCTAACGGGAGTGCGCACTAACCTGAAATCAAATTTTTCCTGAAATTTCTGGAAAAATCCGTTCAGGTTTCAGAGTCTCAGAACCAGGACGAATTAGGCAATTTCAATGAAATTGCCTAATTCATCCTGAATGATAGCACATCCCTACTATTTTCTGCTTTTTCTGTACACTTTTGCAGGCTGCACATTTTGGGATAGATTTTCAAAGGGGTACGCGCGTACCCCCCCGAAAACCTACCCCCCCCCCCCCCTGTGCACGCCGAGCCTATTTTGCATAGGCTCGGCAGTGTGCGCAAGCCCCGGGACGCGCGTAAGTCCCGGGGCTTGCATGGAGGGGCTTGTTGGGGGGCGTGCTGGGAGTGATGTGGCATTTTGGGGGCGTGTCGGGAGTGACGCGGCATTTCGGGGGCATGTCTGGGGGCGTGGTTCCGGCCCGGGGGCGTTCTGGGCGCGTGACAGCGGCCCCTGGACCAGCCCCCGGACCGGAACATGGAGCGCGGCAGCTGGCCCGGCGCGCGCAAAGTTACGCCTGCTTCGAGCAGGCATAACTTTCGTGATAGAGGTAGGGGGGAGGTTTAGATAGGGCCGGGGGGGTGGGTTAGTTAGGGGAAGGGAGGGCGAAGGAAAGTTCCCTCCGAGGCCGCTCCGATTTTGGAGTGGCCTCGGAAGGAACAGAGGCAGGCTGTGCGGCTTGGCGCTTGCAGGTTGCCGATTTTGCGCAGCATTGTGCGCGCCGACCCCAGATTTTAATGGATATGCGTGGCTACGCGCGTATCTATTGAAATCCCGCGTACTCTTGTTCACGCCTGGTGCGTGAGCAAAAGTACGCGTGTGCGCAGATTTATAAAATCTGCCCCTTTACTTTTGGTATCCCAAGTGACTAACTAATAGCCTCATCAACATTCATTTGCTATTTCTCCAGGGAGTCTGGCCATGCGTTTGACATGCTAAACCCCTTTCAGTATAAGGGGGTAATAGACACATGTGAAACACACAGCCAACCACGCGATAAACAGTGCACATGGCCAAGCGCACTTTACAGAATCAGACCGAAAGGGAGTTAAGGCAGGAAGAATGAAAAACCTCCAATCGAAACAGGAAAAAAATGCAAATCATCAGGAAGGGAAAAGCCTGCTCTTAAAAATTGACTGCAACAGATGGAATTAAGCCCAGCCATGCTTCCGTAAATTGCACTAGTACTTCAGCCAAGCTAATTATTTATTAGTGGCCTGCTGGACTGCATGATTTTATGGGAAAGAAAATAAAATACTCACTGGAATTGCCATAAGAGGGGATCAGGCAGCTCCTTTATAATTTCTGGATTAGCATTATTTGAAACTCATAAAGTACCTGTAGCTACATTTGATTGGAAGGGTTTTGTAAAATTAAAGAAAAAATTAATTCACAAGGAGTTACATGCAGGCACATTATCTGAGTATTTCCGTGTTAAATGCATCCCCAAGGGACTTAGAATTAATAAAGAAACATTCTTGTTTGTAGACAATGAAACATTTGTTATCTATTGGAATGTTGTGTGAATTAAATGTTCACATGACTTAATGTTGCTCAATATTGAAACTATTTAAACAATTGATGAGTCTTCCTCAAGACCCCTTAAAATCCCTTCAGGAAGGAAAACCAAAGGATGATTTTGAGAACAAATTAACACAATTGCTAATGTAAACTGCACCTATCCGTGTGCGTGGAGACCTGTCATAACCAAGGTGAAAGATGTTACAATGTACAAGTCGTGACTGTTGGCAGCAGGCTCTACAATGTTATTTGCACAGGGTATACAACTTAATATGCCTCCCCTCCCCAAATACGTGACCCAGAAAGAGATAAATAAACTGCATAATGTACCTTATAAATGGGCTCTGACCGGCCCACAAATGTGCAGTAGACAGCAACTCTACCGTGCATGCGTGGGCGAGAGAGCACGTCAGTCAGAGCAGAGCGGCGCCGGGATGAAATGGAGCCATGTGAGGGCTTCGGTGAGTTGCGCGCACGAGAGAGAGAGACCCACGGCTCTGACGGACGAGCATGCAAGGGGAGTGCAAAGGGACAGAGGGTGGAGGGGGGAAGAGAATAGTAAGAAGACAGGGGAGGACCAGAGGATGAGGAGGGGGAGAATAAGAAATAGAAGGATGCTGGGCAAGTGAGGAGCAGTGAGGGAAAGGGGAGTTTAATGAAGAATGAGGGGAGCTGCAGGAGAGGACCTGTGGAAGAAAGGAGGAACATTGGGAGAATGAGAGATGAGGAGGAGCAGTGGGAAGGTGGGAGGGGGTTGAGGAAATGGGTCCGGAACCCCCGCTGAACGACCTCCTGCAGTTGATCTCCTGCCGGCGCCATTTTCCGTACGGAAAACGATTCGCGGCAGGAAATCGCTCCCGGACCCCCGCTGGACCCCCAGGGACTTTTGGCCAGCTTGGGGGGGGGGCCTCCTGACCCCCACAAGACTTGCCAAAAGTCCAGCGGGGGTCCGGAACGACCTCCTGCAGTCGAATCGTGTTGGTCTATGGCCGCCGCCATTTTGTGCCGCCATTTTGCAAAATGGCAGCGCAGAATGGCGCCGGCTGAAGACAACACGATTCAATTGCAGGAGACCGTTCCGGACTGCCGCTGGACCCCCAGGTAATTTAAGGCATTTGGGGGGGTTCGGGAGGGTGGGGGATTTAATTTAAAGGGTCGGGGCGGGTTTTAGGGTGTTTTAGTGTGCCGGTTTTCCTGACCTCCCCCTTCCCCCGATTTAGCTACGGACCGCCGCTGGACCCCCAGGTAATTTAAGGCATTTGGGGGGGGGGGTTCGGGAGGATGGGGGATTTAATTTAAAGGGTCGGGGTGGGTTTTAGGGGGTTTTAGTGTGCCGGTTCATGATTTTAACGATTTTCACGATACTCTAAACACCCAAACGGCGACGATACGATTCCCTCCCCCTCCCAGCCGAAATCGATCGTTAAGATGATTGAGGACACGATTCACATCTCTAGAACTGGAGGAGGGAGCATTGGGTGCAAGGGGAAGAGTACACATCCTGATACCTCCACACACAACACTTAGCTGGCATTTGGAACAAACATCTCACCCGTTTTAACGGGCTTAACGGCGTCACAATATAAAGGGAGAAAGTATTAGAAACAAGAATTACCCACTTTCTATATCAAAGCAAATAAATTTTATTTAGTGTGCCAAATTTTCTTGTTCAGTGTATTACTATATTATCAAACCAACATTAAATATTTTCTTTGTAACATTCTATATTATATCCCTTATATTATATCTTGTTTCTTTAGAATGTCAACTTAACAAGTCAGAATTCCAGAATGCTACTCAAGACTACAACCTATTTTCTTTACTACCAATCTTATAATGCTTTACTTCTGTATGCTTTGTCTCTCTCCCATTAACCAAAAACTGATACTTTGTGTTGCTCTCTTTCCTGTCTTTTAGTTGTGGATTCCAACTTGCTCAGCAGAGGTCTTTTTAAGTTAAGTATGGTGCTCTGTATATATCTGTGCTAAACCTCCTCTGTGTCTTTTCCTTAACTCTCTTTACTATACTCTTCTCTTTTTTGTGTGTCCTTCTCAAATTAAAAAGCTCAGGCCTGGCTTTTTCTTTCGTTGCGTGTATACCCTTATCTCAGTCCAAAGTCTCATTGTCCATGGCTGGAGCTTCAATATCCTGCAGGTTTTGTTGCCCTCTTCTCTTTGTGGGATCTTTTCCCTACTATCCTATGCTTAAAAAACACACACACAAAAAAAATATATATATATATATCCCCCTACACAATGTATCCTCCACAAAGTAAGCATGAAGAATTCCCAGTGTGTGTTCCACTAAGACGTTTTGTAAATGTTTATCCACTAAGTATTAAAATAAAGAATTAATAGTGCTCTTTTATCTGAAAAAGAACAGTGTCACATAACAGTGATACCTTCACACATTCCCTAGTCAAGGATCTTGCCACATTTGAATCAGATTAAGTCTCTTTTTACTCTCAGCCAAGATCTATTTGTTGCCACCTACTTTACACTGGCAATCCATTCCCTAGCTCTTCCTAAAAGTTTATTGTGAGGGAGAGTGCAGCTATTATACTATTAAGGATTACTCTTTTTCTTCAACAGACCAACTCCTCTGTATGTCATATATTTCAATAAAGCTCTCCAGTCACTAATCATGAAAGCTCAAACCCCTTCCCTCTCCCTCTCTTGGCAGGACCACCTCAGAGTTCAGAGCTTTATTTTGTTTTTATTTTTATTTACTGATTTTTATACTGATTTTCAAGCAATCAAGGAGGTTCACACTTTCAGACATGCATAATAAAAACACACTGCAAATTTAAAATTAAACACTTCATCTATTTCTTACATATTTTAGCTAATGTTCCCAGTTGTTGCCTAAGCCGAACATGTCTCTTTTAAGGTGTATTATCTGGGTGAATTATTTCTTCAAAAGCTTGTTTAAATAACTAAGATTTTAGGAGTTTTTAAAAGATTTTTCTGTCTTCAGAAATTCAGAGATCACTCTGCTACTGAGATGGTTCTATTATGGACCTCTAAATGAATCTTTTGAATAGTTGGCACTGCAAGCAATTAACTTTAGACAGTTAATAGTCTAACTCATTCACTGTGTTTTCTTTCAGTGAGTAAGGCTCTTAAACTGGTCAGTCACCCATCTTTCCAGTCTCTCATTAGCCAAATTATGCTGCTCCAAACTTGCGGCTCAACAATTGCTTTAATGGTGCACTACACTATATTCTCCCTTACCTTGATCAGAACCAGTACTTTAAATGTATCCACTCATACCTCATAATCATGCACTACTTTTGTTTTAACCGTACTCTCTCTTTTTTTTTATGTTTTAACACGTTTACTAGGCCTGTGAGCAGAGCACTGCATCAGCCATTCTGCACAGTCAATGGCCAGGAGTCTTTCTTTCTCCTGATTCTAAACTGTGTAGATGATCCCCACCTCCGTTGGGCCGCTCCTCTGCTCCACTAGTGCAAGTCCTTGCTGTTCTGGTTCTCTGGGTTCTTTTCTTTCCACTTTCTAGCCACTTGTCCCAAAAGTGCCCCTCCTCCAAGGAAAACATCCAGCGTCCCAGCCTAGCCAGGACCTTTCTGAAAGCCGTGGCTAACAAACACAGTTAGTCCCCAGCCCCAGACAGCCCACTCACTCTGTCTCCATACTGGATAAAGAAGACTCCTCTGTTAGGCTGTCTATCTCCATTGTACTCTCCCCCTGCTCTGAAGAGCCAGGATTTTTTGGCCAGCTCCACCACTCTGGCACACCCTCCTCCTTGATCAGCAATGTTTCTTCTGAGTCTAATTCCCCCTCATTAGGCTCAGCTGGGTGATTTGTTTCCTCCCCTATCTGTGGATCTACCTGGGCCTCTAAGAGCTTAGAAGTTGTAGTCCATATAAGCCTTGCTAGCGGCCTCTTTGGCCAGCTAACACCATTCCTCGCAGAAATGAAAGCCCTCCTCCTGCGTTTTTGGTTGCAATTCAGGCCTCACCTATTCATTTATGGCCGCACCACCTCGAACAATAAGAGATTGCGGGCCAGGGACCGCCTAGTTAACTACCTTGTAACCACTGCAAAACATGTTATACATTGGACATGGAAGGTGGTGCCCTGGAAGATTGCATGGTTGTGTTTCATTGCATGGTGCGGGCCAGGGTGAGGGCTGAATACAAACACGCTGTAGCCAAGGATAAGCTAGACAAATTTGTCTGGAAATGGGCAATAGCGTTCAGGCTATGCAAGGTTCTCGGCAGACCCCAGCCTTCGCTAGCACTACACATTTAGGTTTTTGTTTTCAGGCAGTGGCACATGTCCTCCATGGAGCACGTTTACGGGAGAAGTGAGGCATTCCCGCCCTTAGCCAGCCACGAGCCTCGGGGTCCCACTTGGGCAGACGGGAGCAACCCCGAAGCCTCCCTGCCAGGGTTACAGTCCCCTTCCCCTCCTTCCCATCCTCCCAGCCTATGAAGATGGCCAGGGGAGCAGACCTGGCAGTGGAACCCCTGCCCCTCCCCCCCCCCCCATTCTACGCTCAGAATTTGGGACACCTCTGGACAGCTATGTCACCTCAACACCTGGTGACTCCTGTTCAGGCCAATTAGTGTGGCCCTGTGGGATGCAGGGCCACAGTCGTAAGTCGTGAATTGAATCTGGTAGGGAGGAAGGCTAACGCCACCCTCCTGGATTGTAATGGGATGGCCAGAAATAGTCCCTCTTTGGCCAGCCCCAAACACCTTCAGACAGCCAGTCGTAGCACCATCTGTGACTTTAGTTTTGGTCTTCTTTTTTGCATCTCCTGAGGGATACAGGATCCGCATGGGAATTTCATGGGTTTTTTTTTTGTCAAGAGGGGGACTGTTAGCCTCCCTCCCGAAGAGTAAATTGATGGACTGAAATATGCCCTAGTAACTAGTAGAACTAGTAGAATTTTCCTTCAACTTATTCTGTCTTTTCTGCCCTTTGTAGGGTGGCGCTTCATCACAACTGTCAGAGAGATTGGTTGGGTTGTGATGATGTCACAGCATGACATAGCTTTAGGGCTATTAAATGAACCTTAATAGGAATACTTTCTGCCTGTCATTTTTGCTTTAAAGTTTGAAGAATTTTAGGTGGCTTTTACTTCGGAAGTACCTGTACTACAGCTGTAATTGGTGATGCTATGCCAGCTTCTTCTCTGGTAACCAAGGAAGTCATTTCTATTTAATCATGGCTATAGCTTCATACTTTTTTGGGTCACCATGGTGGGCCTAGTTTTTTGGGGGATGGCTTGGGATGGCTCATTAGAATTGGGGTTGATTGGAAGTTTCCATTTTTTTCAAAAATGGCAATGTTGTGCTCAAAAAATGCTTACAATGTGCTTTTCCTGACAACAAAAAATATTACCAATGCCTGTCAATTTTTATTGAAATCACCCCAACCCCTAAATTGTTTTCAAACTGTTTATTTCTATTGACACTCTCCATTTAAAAAGCATCAATTTTTCCACCCAAACAAAATGTATATCAAGGTTGCCAGGTTTCCCTCTGGTGACCACAATCAACACCTCATGGGTTTCAAGTGATTTTGGGGGGTTTTGACCCCAAAATCAATAGGGTTCCAATGGGCAACTTCTACTTTAAAAAAAATAACTTTTTGAGCTGGGTGATGGCATCATTAATGTCTTCAGGGATGTTTTACATGCCTACCACATTCAATTTCTATTAAATGTAATTATTTATCTTATTTTTGATTAATTTGATTGCCTCTATTGTGGACCTGCTGACCTGACGTCTGCAAGAATGTGGCCCAATCTTAATAGCTGCATTAGGGGCTTTCCAAAGGTGCCCAATGCCACTCACAAATCAGTTAGTGAAATTGTAGCAGCGCTAGACTCACCACTGGACCCAGAATATCATTGATGAGTCAGCAGAGGCAGCTTTGTTCTGCTGACTGCTCTGATGTTACTCAGCTCCTGGCAGTGCATCTCTCCCTCTGTTTCTGTGCATCCGTTGCTCTGGACCTTCCTCAACAATTGCCAAGGCTGGGTTCACAGTGGAAGGACTGGCTTCTAGAGCAGCACGATGACGCTCTGCTTGCACCGGCCCCACCCCCTCAGGGATAACACTGCACCATTGTGGCTCCTTCCCACTGTCTGGGACCAGCCAATGTTGCTTTTATCCATGGGATGCCTATCACTGGCTTTTGCGGACTTCCTACTATTTCAGCATACAGCCATGTCCTTAGGTCTCTCCTCCCTCAATTGCGGGGCAGCAGAACCCTTGACTCCAATCATTGCTCTAGGCTTTAACAGCCAGGAGGTGTGCCATGCTAAGGACCCTGCATCCCTCCCAAGTTTGGGCCCTCAGCACTGGGTTTTCCACAGGCCTCAGACATCCCACAGGCCTACTTCATACAGGGCCACTTTGACAATTCCTGCCCTGCCATACCTAGCATTCAAGTAATTATTATTATCTTTTTTTTTAATCTTTTTTTTTTAGTACCTTATTTATACAGGAACAGTTAGAAGTTTTTAAATCGGAAGTGTGAAAGTTTAAAATGAATAAATTCCATGATGAATTGGATTATGTTAGATGATTCATTTTGCTTGGGTGAGCAAAAGTAGAAGGTTTAAGAAACTCAATACATTCTTGTCATCCTTGAAGGATGAAGCTTTATCAATTGTAGGACAGGGTAAGAACTCTGTTTCATTTGCTGAACCTGTGATGGACCGTTCTTCAGAGGATGGCCTTGATTCTTTACATTTTTATAGTCTCACATGCAGTAAAGTTGGAATCATCAGCACGCCCAATATCTAACCCCCAAATGGTTCGCAATGTCAGATATTAACTAGGGATGATTCTTCTGTATTTATCTTCTTGATAAAGGTTTGACATTCATTCCTTCAACTTATTATGATCCTTTTATGAATTGTGTTGAATTTTTCAAATTTGTTAGAAACTTTTTGCAATCTTTAAACATCTAACAGAGTACATTGTCCAAATCCAATTTTGCAGACAACCCAAATGGATGTCACCCGAATCCCCAAATCCTTTTATAATTATTTTTGCTGATAGTTTTAAAGATTAGGCTAGCTTGGAACATTCTTTTGTACTGAATAGACATTATCAAAATCTGAGTGTGAGGCTATTAGGAATCTTAAAGTTGATCCATCTATAATCATAAAATCAGCAGGCAAGGGAGGCAGGGTCCTTGTGATGGATAAACAGTATATTGGGGAAGCTCAATGCCAATTAGATGATAAAGAGTTCTATAGTCCCCTATTAAGTGATCCCTTGGTTAATATTCAGGTAGAGATTCAGGTGATTTTATAAAAGGTATTGAATGAGAATATTATTGATCAAAAGTTGTTTAATTTCTTATATGAAAAGCATACTGTAACAACTGCCTTTTATTTGGTCCCCAAGATCCCTAAGTCCATGATGGATCCTCATGTATTTTAATTAGGAGTACAATGTGTTGTATTGTTTTATGTAATTAATCTTAAGTATGAATAAAAATTATATTCTGTAAATAATTCAATATTGTATTAAAGAGTCTCATATGCTGTTTGCTATTTAAAAATAATTAACCATATACAGTATTTTCCCATGGGCATTAATGGATAATTAATAAACTAAAATAGCATAAAACACATTTCCATGGAAGATTCATTCATTGTAAATCAAATGAAACAAAATAAACTTTTTCATCACATTTTTTAATTTCATTTTCAAATGAATATACATCTCCTTTCCCTAATAATAATGTATAATGCAAAAATACATTTGGTAAATAGCTTAAGCTTATTATTTCCCAAGAGCAATTAACTAGTATAAGTAAGCTAAATAGTGTAAACAGACCAAACTGAGCATCTTTTCTACTTGGTTTCTTCTGCTGAATTCTGAGGGGTGCACAAATAAGCCTGACACATGTAGCTTGCTTGTCAATGCAAAGGGAAGAAGGGGGAGACCTACTACAGTCCAGGAGAAAAGAAAATTGCCATGAGTGTTTGTTTAGAGTCCTTGGTCTTCAGTCTCAGTAAGGGTCTTCAAAAAGCAGTGTCAGTGTACTTAGTTGAGGATAGAAGACAACATGCAAGGGGGAGACCCTTGCGACGTGGAACAACGGTCTTCCCTTGGGAGGACACCAAGGTTGCTGCAAGGCTCACTTTTGCAGGATACAAAATATACTGAGGAGTGTCCGGAGTCTCCTTGACCTCAGAGGAGCGCGAGAGCACGTCAGCTCGAACATTCTTAGAGTCGGTCCGATCGAACCGATCAAAAAACAGCGACCAGCGAGCTTGCCTTGGGTTCAGGTGTTGGGCTTGCTTCAGGAATGCTAAGTTTTTGTGGTCGGTGTAAATCGTAACCGGATGGTTGGCTCCCTCCAACCACTGTCTCCATTCCTCCAGGGCAAGTTTCACGGCTAGCAACTCTTTATCACCAACACAATAGTTGCTCTCTGCCGGGGAGAATTTCTTCGAGAAATAAGAACAGGGTAACAATTGTCCAGAATCAGAGTACTGGCTCAGCACGGCCCCCATGGCCACATTGGAGGCATCGACCTCCACTACAAAGGGCCTGCTGGGATCCGGATGACTAAGGCAGCTTTCCAGCTTTCCAGTGGCACGGCCCCCATGGGGACGCTGCCAAACAGGGTGCAAACCAGGCCTCCAGACAAGTGAGTAGGTCCAGAAGCATGGAAGTAAGGGTCTGGTCGCGGCGCTCGTGGCCAGAACTGCAACAGCTCTTTTAGCTATTATATCCTTTTTCACCTAACCTTTTAAATATGATAGAAGTCATTTAGACTTCCTTCCACCTATTCTTATGCATGGAATACATATGGTCTGTGCTTCCATGATGGTATTTTTAAACAAAGTCCATGCCGATGTAAATTCTTAACTTTTGCAGCTGCATCTTTCAGTTTTTTCCTAACCATTTTCCTCATTTTATCAGTCAACCTTTTGAGAGTAATATGCTGTTGCAGTAGATTTCTTTACTATCCTCTCTCCAGTTTTTAAGTCAAATGTGATTATGTTGTGATAACCATTGCCAAGTGGCTCTAATACTGTTACCTCTCACATCAAATCCTATGTTCCACTAAGGACTAGGTCTAAAATAGTTTCTCCTCTTGTTGCTTATTTACCAATGCTATATGAAGCAGTTATTTATTTCATCTAGGAACTTTACCTCTCTAGTATATCCTAATGTCACCCAGTCAGTACTGAGGTAACTGAAATTACCCATTATTAACATGCTCTTGATTTTGTTAGTATCCTTAATTTCTTTATTTCATTGTCTATTGTTCATTCTGGTCAGGTGGACAGTAATACACCCCCATGCTATTTTATTCCACTTTTCATCTGGAATTTCTATCCATAAAGATTCAACATAACATTTTGTTTCCTACAGAACTTTTATCCTGTTGCCTCAATGCCTTGTTTAATATAGAGTGCCACCTCTCCACCAATTTGACCCATCCAATATGTAACCAATAGCTATTACATTAAAAGATAAGGGTGGAACTTCATTTTTTGCATGGTTGATATATTACACCCATATAAATAGATGTTCCATTCCCTCTTTCTAGATTAACCCATAGTGACTCCTCTTATCTTGAAAGCCCAGCTAGGCTGTTGCTTTAATATATTTTTTTATATATAATGCCTGCCTCCTACCTTCTTTCCTGTCCAGTCCTTTCTGAATAGATTGTAGCCTGGTATAACTATATCCCAGTCATGGTTTTTCATGTTACAGGTCTCTGTGACAGCTACTACATCTAAATCAGATTCTTCCATGACTCCCTCTAGATCTGGGGCTTTATTCCCCATACTATGAGCATTTGTGTACGTATCTTTCTAAATATTGCCCTTTCTTACCATATTTTCCATTTAGGTTCACCCATCTCCGATGATTCTCATTTAATGCTCTCCTCAGTAGGTTTGCCATTCTGTGTTGAAAGTTGCTGTGCTCCTTCTTTGACAAGTTGATCTCATCTCTGCTAAGCAATCCTTGAAATATTATTTCATGATGTAGGAAGCCAAAGGGCTCTTCTCAACACCATTTATGCACTCATTCATTCATCTCCTTAATATGAGTTTCCCTGCCTGGGCCTTTATCAACTGGGAGGATTGAGGAAAATACCACCTGTATATCTATCTGCTTTACACTCCTCTCCCCAGTGCCATGAAGTCACTTTTGATACGATCTGTATAGTAACTAGCAGTATCATTTGTGCCAACATGAATTGCAGCATCAGATAATGGTCAGAGGGCTTGAGGATTCTTGGCAAGCTCTCCATAATGACTTAGATTATGGCACCAGCCAGATAGCACACTTCCCAGGATAACATATCTGATAGATGCCTCCAAGTCCCTCAGAAGTGAATTGCAACAACCAATACCCATGAAAACGGGAATTCAAAATACACTCTGAGATAAAAAAACATTAATTATGTATATTATATTTATGTGCGCTGCAGAAAACTCTGCAAAAAAAAAACAACTTGGAACCCATATGGTGTTAGGTCTACTGGAAAACGTGTTAGATGTAGGATAAGTCCTCAGACAGCCAAGAGAAATTTTAATTACTATTACAATATTATAAACCTCCCATACCAAAACAGCACTAAATGCCAGAACTCAAACAGTAACAACCCTATCTAAGAAAAGGCAGCACTGCAAATATTACAACAGGTCCTGCAACACCAATATACCTCCTATTAGGAAAACAGAACTTGCAGGCTACTATAGATCTACACAGAAACTACACACTATCAGAATACCTTACTATGGTCACACATGCAGAGCACAGATAGGCCTTGCCAAATGGAATAAAACTGACTATAAGTATAAATAGAAACAGGCAGACAAAACTTGAACTGGAAACCACAAAGCAGAATCTGTATGCAATGCAACAATGGGGAAAAACATGACAATTCCTTGTTAAACATCAAATGCAATCAAGAAATATAAAACAGCCTTACCACTAAAAATAATAAAAATGTCAAATCAGTGGATGAATAGTAAAATATCCAATAATGAAAAGTGCATACAAAAAATGTTAAAATTTACCAAATACTAATAAAATATTTAAAAACAGCAGATACATCAAATAATATCCAGTTATGTAAAACTAATAGGGATACAAAAAATATGCTTTCCATACCTGGGAACTTTTGATTTCCAGTCACCCTGAGATTCTCTTGGATTAGTGGGAGAGGTGGAGGGGGACAAGGAGGGTGCATAAACTTTATCCTCTCTCTCTTTCTCATGCACACACTCTAATAAATGTTAATTCTCTTTCTCCCACACTTTCTAACACACATGTTCATTCTCATGCATGGGCTTATTCACTGATTTTCTTCCCCTTATATACATGCACAAGCATGATTTGTTTCTTAAACTCTTCCAATCCAACTGGATTTCTGTCATGGTTTTTGGATTGTCTTTATCTGACCTGCAGAATCTTGTTCTTTATAAGTTGATACAATATTTCCAGGTTTTGTTCTGTAGCCATTTTGAGTGGAGAAGCAGGATCATGCTTTGTACATTTAACATGAGAATAAGGTAAGGAAGAAGATTCTCCTTTAGCATGTTTGCTTTCTAGTATGTCCTGGACAATAACTATGTGAAAAAAAACTGATGTACTAATGAAAAGAGATCTGTTTTCTTTAAAAGTCCTCTGGAGCTGGTTTCTCAGGTAGCTATTCTATAGGATGCTTGCTAGTGCCTCCTATAGAGTTCTCTTCAATGATGGCTGCAACTTTTAGTTAATGGAGGGAAGGGAATAGGGTCTGGGAAAGCCAATTATATAGACTACCTGGTCCCATGGTTGAATACTTGAGCCTGTGAAGGGATCAGATTTTGGAGCAAGCTTCAGTCACACCTAATGGGCAGGGGAAGAGAGCAGGCCTCTATCACTGTCAGGGCATCAATTGATGACTTCTTTAGCATGATCAGGATCTATCTGCCATGTTAACTAGCTTGGTACCAGGTATTGGCAGATCACAACCTCTGGTATGATTCTAAAGTTTTGGGACATCAGCATATAATTTTTCTGGCATGATCTGGGTCTGTCTACCATCTAGGCTGGCTTCGGTCTGGTGTGGAAACAAACAAATGACCCATGATGGTTTTTCCTAATGAGATGGGCTTCTTGATATTGCCTGACCAAAACTTAAATCTTGGAGAGAAATGTGGCCTTGCATGCATGAAGCAGACCTTTGGTCCTGAGATGATTTTCCTGTGTTCTCATTTTCTTGTTTCCACCTTCCTTAGCTAAAGGGAGGGAGTCGTATATATGCATATGCAGATAGCAAAGCTTGGGTACCTAGTCTAGATTCTCATGTTAGATCATAATAAAGCTATGGCCTTCGTATTTCTACTCAGTCAAGTGTCTGACTGTGGATTTGTTGTGTATGTCATTGTGATTGTGGCAGTGGTGTAACAAGGCATTTTAGCACCAAAAGGAGGCAAACATATTTTCACACCATGCCCTCACCTTGATCCCCACTCCTTTCTCCCTTTGCCTCCTCAGCTCTGATTCCCTGTCCTTTTTCACTTTCTGTCCCTTTCCTCTCAACCTGGATGGTAGGAGAACAGTGATACTTTTCCTGACTTTTCATCCACTGCCAGCCCATGCTTGCATTTCATTCATTTCCCCATTAACCCCCCCGCCCTCCCCCCCCCCCCCCCCCCCCACACACACACAGAATATTGCCTTTCTTTCCCACTCCTAGTTATAGCCCTATGGACAAAAGTGTCCACCTAGTTTTTTTCCTCTAAGAACATAAGAAGTTGCCATGCTGGGTCAGACCAAGGGTCCATCAAGCCCAGCATCCTGTTTCCAACAGTGGCCAAACCAGGCCACAAGATCCTGGCAATTATCCAAACACCAAGAAGATCCCAAGCTACTGATGCAATTAATAGTAGTGGCTATTCCCTAAGTCAACTTGATTAATAGCAGGTAATGGGCTTCTCCTCCAAGTACCATTCCCAGATTGGGGGAGAAAAGCAGAGCAAAATATTGCTCTTTTAGTGATGATTAATAGCCCATCACCAGGTACTTAATGTATGAAGGGAGCTGTATTGTTTTTATGAATTCCAAGAATTTGCTATAGAAATTAGGTTTTCTGAAATGGATCCCAGAAAAGATGAGCATTACTAAAAACTGTGCATGAAAACTTCCTAAAACATATTGATTGGAAAAAAAGACAAGAACACGTTTGAAGCAGGATGTCCAAAAAGTAACATCTATTTCATTTTGATTTGAAGACATTTAATATTTATAAAGGTTTGACTACGACAATAGTTAATTCATTTACATGTTATACAATTGATGTAAGTACTGATTAAACAATGTTTGTTTTTTTTAAGAAGACTATGTTTTTTTAGCATATTTTCAATTTTACTTCCCTGTTGATAATTAAAAATAAACCAAAAAGCAAATGAGGAAATTTTCTACGAGCTTTCTAGTTCATAGCATAACTTCTCATTAATTGCTTTAACAAGGCCAACTATGAAAAGCACAATGGAAATGATCTCCCTTGAGAAAGCTGAATTTCCCGCAAAAGCAAACAGCATTCATATGAGATAAATGCTTCCTTGCTCTCAGGCATCACATGCTAGTTTATTTTAATGACTATAATTATACTTGTAAAAAGAAGGAGTGGCTACAAAAATTAGCTACACTGCCACGAGCACAAGTGTTAAAGATTATGTGGACATTTTTCAAAAGTTTCTAGCCAGCTAAGTCATTATTTAGCCAGCAGGGACGTGCATGGAAAACATTTTTGGATCAGTTAGTTATTTCATTTCATTGTGCTCTGTGATTCATTTTGAGTGGTTCAGTCCCCAGAATTGCACGTGTTTAGGTTTGCCTTTCATTCATTCATTCTGCATTAAGGGGTAGATTTTCAGACGAGCGCGAACAGCCTACTTTTGTTTGCGCTCCAGGCGCAAACAAAAGTACGCTGGATTTTAGTAGATACGCGCGTAGTCGCGCGTATCGGCTAAAATCCTGGATCGGCGCGCGCAAGGCTATCGATTTCGTATAGCCTGCGCGCGCCGAGCCGCGCAGCCTACCCCCGTTCCCTCCTAGGCCGCTCCGAAATCGGAGCGGCCTAGAAGGGAACTTTCCTTTGCCCTCCCCTCACCTTCCCCTCCCTTCCCCTACCTAACCCACCCGCCCGGCCCTGTCTAAACCCCCATCCTACCTTTGTCGGGGATTTACGCCTCCCGGAGGGAGGCGTAAATCCCCGCGTGCCAGCGGGCCTCCTGCGCGCCGGGCCGTGACCTGGGGGCGGGTACGGAGGGTGCGGCCACGCCCCGGGCCGTAGCCACGCCCCCGTACCCGCCCCCAAAACGCTGCCGACACGCCCCCACAACGCCGCACGCTCCGGCCCCGCCCCCGACACGCCTCCCGACACGCCCACTCCGAAAACCCCGGGACTTACGCGAGTCCCGGGGGTTCTGCGCGCGCCGGTGAGCCTATGTAAAATAGGCCTCACCGGCGCGCAGGGCCCTGCTCGCGTAAATCCGCCCGGTTTTGGGCGGATTTATGCGAGCAGGGCTCTGAAAATCCGCCCCAGTATGGAATGGGGGAAGCAATGCATCCTGTTTTTGGCTCTAACATGGGAGCTTTCTATTCATTTTTAATGACACATGTAAATAGGTACCAACAGTAAAGGAACACTGCTCCAAGATATGAAGGGTTAAGTGGCAAGAACACTGGCATGAAAAGCCCAAGGCACCATGAGAGGCACAAAGGAACGTCAACTAGCATGAATGAACCAAGGCACTAAAAGAGGAAGGAAAAGGTTTTTCTTTTTCTAATATATTTTTTGTTTTTGGCCCAAAGCATCCCAGGATAACCAAGAAAGATACAGGGAGAGAGAGAATTGGGGAATTGATTATTCTAGTGAACTCTGCATGTGAAAATTTGTCACAAGTTTGCAGAAATATGAGCAGTTTGATTATTGCCTCCTTTAGGGTTTATTTATAAAGAAATACTTGTTTACAGAGAGAGAGTGATAGATGCTTGAAATAGCCTACCAATAAAACAATGACAATAATGCTGGAAGCGTGCTCTGCGTGTTAGAGTAATGCTGGAAGCACCCAGGATCGCATTGTACTGAGATCCAGGGATACAACAAGGGCATCCTGATTCAGGAACTGGGTGAGTGGGAGGGCTGTGGGGTGAAGGTGGTGATATCTTTGGGAGGGGAGAAGGCCAGATTTTGAGGTATATTTAGCAGGTAGAGAGTCCATCAAGCTAGGTTGAGAGAACATTGCACAAATCTCATCGTTGTGTGTTTCCTCACTCTGAAATACATCAAATCTTCACAAGAGAGCACTGTTCTGTTCATACATTTCATTCTGCATGTCAAAGTGGCGCCTAACCCCTACACTACCTAAACCTCACCTCGAGTTACTAGGTGGTCCTCTTATAGTAGCATAAATAGCTATGCTCTCTCTCTCTCTCTCTCTCTCGCAATAATTGTGGTATTACTTTGCAATAATACCTATGCAAAGTGCTAAGATAACACACATTGTGATAAATAGGCTATTATCATAAAACATGTCTCTCTTCCTATCACATGCAATATTTTGCTGAATCTAGCCCTTAGCTGGATATAACTGAAAGTGGCTAGATAACTTTGGAACCCCCTAGAACAGTGGTCCCCAACCCTGTCTTGGGGACCCACCAGCCATACGGGTTTTCAGGAGATCCACAATGAATATGCATAAGAGAAAATTTGCATGCACTGCCTCCATAACATGCAAATTTTCTCTAATGCATATTTATTGTGGATCTCTGAAAACCCGAATGGCTGGTGGGCCCCCAGGACAGGGTTGGGGACCACTGCCCTAGAATACCTCTTTGTTAAATAGCAAATTATAGCCCAATGATGACTTATCGGGCTATAATATAGCTGGATAAGGGCCAAACATTCAAAAAGTTACCATTTAGCTGGATAACTTGTGAGATATATAGATAGATGACTTTGAATATTGACTTCAGAAATTTTTTAATCATTTGTAGAACCTGATTTTGAAACTAATTTATGGAAATAAAATCCTGTTTTATGCACATAAATGGCACTTGAAAATAAAAATATAGGGCAAAGAATAAAGAAGCTAAATACCTCACAAATGGGAAAAAGGGAAGGAAGTGGTGAAGAAGATTAAAAGATACAAATTTCTGCTAAGACTTTAACAATGGCACGGATACCCTGTCACATGGTAAGGGCCAAAGGGCCTCGGCGCCATTTTGATTAGTGGCAGCCGACGGCCCGGGAGCTGGAAGATGGCCCGGAGAGGGAGATCGCGGGAGATCGCTCCCGGGACCCCCACTGGACCACCAGGTACCTGTAAAAAGGTTTTGGGGGGGTCAGGAGGGTGGGGGAAGCTAATGGGTTACTTTTAAAGGGGTCGGGGTGGGTTTAGGGGTTATTTTTTTGTGCTGTTTTTCCCGCCCTCCCCCAAAATGATAAGGGAACCCCCATGATCAATATTGTGGGGTTTTCCTATCATTTTGAGGGAGCTCCCGATTTCTGACAATTTTGAAAATATCGACGATATTTTCAATCGTCCGAAGCCCAATTCACATCCCTAATAGCAACTTCTTATATTCTTATGAAATTTACCCTATGGTTATGGCATTTTAAATTATGGAAAATGTAGCCTCTTGCATTGTTTCTGGTTCACAACTTCATGATCTTATATCCCCTGTTTTGTGTACACTCCATTGGTGACCAAGAGCTAAATTTAAGCTGATTACGATCTTGTTTAAACCCATTCATGGCCTGGTCCCTAAATATTTAACTCAGTTTTGAAGATTATTCGGTCATCACATATTTTAAGGTCTGCATATGAAAGTTTATTGGAGATACCTTCTATCAGGCAAATTCATTTGAGACTAGAGACAGACTGCTTGGTTTAACTGGTCCAATCTTATGGAATGAATTGCTGCTAGAATTAAAAGCTAAGTTATCACCGTTATGATTCAGAAAGCTGCTATTAATTTCAACAAGCTTTTGATGACTTGAGCTAGTTAATCTGTGACCATCTGATATAATGGACTGCTGCTCTATTGATTTTTATTAACTAAAGACTGGTTTAGTTTTTACTTTATGTTCTTATGTATTTGCATTTTTTGTGATGATTGAAGGTAATTTGTATTTTTATGGTTGTTAATTTGTGAACCTCCCAGAATGGTAGATGAGAGGGATATAAATATTTGTAAATAAATAATAAATAAAAATAAATAAAAGGTAATCTGAGAATGGTGATCCATGCGATGGTCACAAATCTCTTGGATTACTGAAATTCACTTTATTCGGTATTTAAGTCTTTATCTTTGTGGATGCTATGGGTTATTCAGAATACCGATGACAGAATATTTGCAATCAATGGCTACCTATCTCTTTTTAAAAGTTTATATTTTATTTTTAAATTGTTGTATAATCAATATTATCAGTATCTAAAAGTCTGGGTATCTCGATATTATCTATTATATAGTTTAGGATTTACTCAAGAGTTATTATTGATATTTCTATCAGTCAAGGATGCCTGATTGACAGACAACAAACATAGCTTTTTTTCTGCATAGATCTTTCTCTTTGGGATTCTCTTTTTAGGGAGTATTGATCCACAAATGACTATTTGGCTTCCTAAAAATTCTGAAAAGCCTTTTGCTACATTTTGCTGATTAACATAATTTTTGGAATGGTTTAAGTATGGTTCAGTTTCATAGGTTTTGAATGTCTTGATATCAGTTGTTTTCTGGTGCATTTTAATTGTTAATATAATGTTGTTTTTAAAGTTAGTATATGTTATTGATTGTGTATTATTATGTCCTTGCCCAGAGATTTTGCTGGTGAAGTTTTTTTTTTTTTTTTTTTTTTTATAATTTATACTTTATTG
This sequence comes from Rhinatrema bivittatum, assembly GCF_901001135.1. Classification (NCBI taxonomy): domain Eukaryota; kingdom Metazoa; phylum Chordata; class Amphibia; order Gymnophiona; family Rhinatrematidae; genus Rhinatrema; species Rhinatrema bivittatum. Next base: position 159,214,321 of record NC_042621.1, read on the forward strand.
ATTTTTCATGACATTTACGTTGTAAAATCACATTTTTTACATAATACAAGGAAATATTTAAAGCAGCTTTAAATTCCTAATACATTTACCAGACTATTAGTCTACAAAATAAACCAACAAGCTGCAATAAAAAAAACTAATAATGTGGGAGCCCTTAACCAAATAATGAAGCGTTTTATAAATGTGAATAATAAGCAAATCAATTTATAATGTCTTTGTAGGAAATTCCCTACTAAACTATGCGCCTATAATATATACCTCCATAGAAAAGCTGTTTCAGTGAATAATGACAAAGGCGATGCTTTTCTTTGGAATTCCATTACCCTTTTTTCCCATAAATTGCAGTTTGTAAGAAAGCTATTTCTGTAGACTATATACAACAGCAAACAAATTAAAATTTCTTTTCAGAATGTAAACACCAAAGTCACTGTTACAATACAATACAGCTTTTAAACAAGACCTAGCAGCATGCCACACTTGGCCTGATGCATTATTGTATATTATTTTTGATGAACATAAATGTTAAAAACTATACACATCATTAAACGGCATATGATACATTTAATTCTGAATACCTTTTATAAGAGAACAAATTAAAGTAAAGGAATTAAATTTAATGGCTAGCAGTTCACTGATTACCATGAAATGTGGAAATGTAATTAAACATTTTTTATTTTGACATGAATATCACTTTTTTTTTTTATAGAAAATAGGAATATTTCATTGAGTCATCTCTTGTCACAAATCACTGTTATTTGCTTTCCGTGTACTGAAATTTTGCTATGTAAAAATAATTATACATTTTCCAAAAGTGTTAAAATACTTTTGGAAAATGTACAATGAGATATATAAAAGATTAGCTCATGGACTTTAGTTTTGTGTGTGTGTGTGTATGTTGATTTATATATACACACTAGCACAGACTAATAACATTAATGAAAATAAAATGTAAAGGTTATTTTTGCAGATTATAATACCATTATTTATTTAACCATAAATTAAATTTTTTATAAAAAACTAACTGGTCATTCATCAAAATGCATTATGGCATTAACGCATGTGATAATAATGCTAGTCCATGGCGTTAATGCAAATTTTTGGAAGGGACAGGATAAGGAGAAGTTGGTGGGATTTAGGAAAATGAGGGGCAATATCACAAGGTTTTAATGTCGGAAATAACCACACCTTTTTCCTGGTATTAGGCTGTGCGATATGTCCAAAATGGCCTTAACGCAATTTGTGATAAATTTTTAGAATTGCATTTTTGCCATTTTTTGGGCTGGGGGGGGGGAGGAGAGAAAGAGCCTCTGGGGAGACCCTCACAGAGTGCAACTATTTATATCTCTATAGGAGGGCCATCTAATGGCTAGATGTGAGGTGTTGGTGGTGGTTTAGAGTTTAGAGGCCAGTTTCTCATGTAAAGTGAGATAAACGAACAGCACAGTACACCTGATTTGACATCATTCGGAGTGAGGAAAGTCTCACAAAGATGAAATTTTGTACTATATTATCTTGCCCTAGCTTGATGGTACCCTGCCTTAGAATTGTAGATAGTATCTCTCTCTCTCTCTCTCTCGGAACAAGATGCAGAAATAGGAGTTATTGTGGGGCATGATAATTTTACCGCACTACTGATGCAAAGCAGCATGTTATCGCATGGTGTGGTAATTCTAAAATGTCCCTAAACATGCCCTTTTTTCTTACATGGGCATTATCAATGTGTTTCTAACACATTTTGATGAATCTAGGGGTAAAACTTAAGAAATGTTATTTCATTAGTGTTCTTATTTAAAAAGGAATTCTTGGTCTATAACATTATAAATTTCTTGTATATGAACATTTGAATGCATTTTTTTACTGCCTTACCTGTTTTTTATGACTATGTTGATATACACTATGTTCAACACACGCGCAAACACACATACACACACACACACTCACATAACTGAAGCTCATGGACTAATCCTACTGTAATCTGTGGTAAAAACTAATGATCTGCTTAGTATTTGAATCCTGGATGATATTCTGATTCACAATCAATATCAAATTGTACTGATTGTAAATCATAGAAACATTGATGTCAGCAGATAAAGAACACTTGGTCACCTAGTCTGCCAATTTGTTTCTGAACAGGACTAAACAAACATAAACTGAACTTTGAAGAGACAAAGAGAGAGAAAAATATGTTATTTTAAGATGAATCAGTCTGCATACATACATAATTCATGACATTTTATACTCATTGTTCTGTAATATTTCTTTAACCCTATGCCCATTGAGACACATTAAAATACCAGTTATGTTACTTTAGATAATCATACTTGTCTATATATTAAAACATATCTCTATCTATCTATCTATCTATCTATCTATCTATCTCTATTTTATTCTCTGTAGCCAAGTTGTGGCAATTGTTTTATCTTATCTTATGCAACTCCTTCTCTGCCGGAGGGTCTCTGATGCAGGGTCTACAGGGTTGTCTTTACTCTCCCAGAACTCTAATATACTATTTCAGCAAAATTTAGCCCTGGAGGCAGAGGTTCTCTGGCAGAGATGAGGCTTGAGCCTCTGGGACCCTAGGTTCAATGGTAGGATAACAAGGCTACAAAGTCACTCTCACTCTTCTATCAAAATTCACATTTACTCACAGTGAGAAGATCAGTTGATCCAAAAGGGAATACTTGAAGAAAAAGCTCAGGGTCCAAAGGTGGTGTTCAAATAATGTTTACTTAATCATGAAAAATTATATTCAGGCAATGATTCAAAAAATAAAAAGTAGTATGTTTCTCTGTCCATAGTGCCTCCTTCTCTCAGTTGTGTCCTGGTCCAAAATGCCTTCCCCAAAAAGTAGGCAAGTTCTCTTCCATTTCAATATATGCCAGGGATTTGGAACTAGTGGTGTGCATTTGGGAGAAATGAACAGGAAATGACAATGAAATTTTGTTTCAGGTCATTTTCAAAATGAAATGATTTATATTCTGACAATATTTTGTCATAATCTCATTTTGTTTTGAAAATGTAAAAGGAAAAAAAAGTCATTCATGGGGCTTAGACCTAGACACAAGGTTGTGACCTTGCCTATGGAATAGGTCGAGGCCAAAACTAGGGGCTACGGCTTATACCTGTGTGTGACACTGGTGTATTGGACTAGTCCTAAGTCTGAGGCCGGGGCCTCATCTAGACATAGGCAGTGGCCAGATGCAGGGGCCACAGCCTATACCAGAGCATGCCTCCAGTGTCTCAGTCTAGGTCTGAGCCTGATGCCAGGGCCTTGGCTGAGACCCAAAGAAAGGATCAGGACTGAAAGATTTTGCTGAGGTTGGAAAATTTCCCGACCCCCATTTAACTTTTCTGTCATTGATCCAACACACATGACCAGGCCCAGGCCTGATGCCATACCCCCAAGGCATCAGGATCAGGTCTCCAAGCCTGAGCCTTGCGTAGGGCCTAGGTCAAGGTCATGGCGAGCTACTGCGGCCTAGGTCTATGCAAGGCTGAGGCTTTTGCCATGGGTCTAGTCCTTGTCTGTGGATCTCTCCCAGACTGGTTAAGTGGGGCCTGGGCAGGATCCTGGCCCTGGCATTTTTCTGGGTAGGAGGGATGGGTGATGGGCACATGAGACCCTGTTTCTTTCCTTTTTTTTTTTTTCTATTTTTGCTATTTTTTAAATGTTTACTTTACTTTTTTAAAACTAATGAAATAAACATTGAATGAAACAAAATTCACGGGGACCCCCTTTCCCAAAATGAAACAAAACCAAAATGTTTACCTCTGTATACCCCTAATTGGAAAATAGGGGTATACAGCTTCAAAAATAGATTAAATCTCCAAAGTATTTCTCAAAACTCTCAAACTCTAATCTGCTTTCCACTTTGATGTTAACTGAGTGCTAAATGCAAAACCAGGGATTCAGCCTTTCTTTCCAAGGGGGTTCTCTTGCTCAGTCAGAAGTTGATCTAAAATAACAAAAAAATCCTTTCAATTGTCTCCAAAACTATTAATTTCCAAAAACCTTCTTCACTTAACTAGGACTTGGGGGCCTACTCAAAGTCTCCTCTCAAATTCTCTGCAAACTGAGATCCTGGACTTATCAACTTATGTCTTCTCATCTTGTGCCACCTCTGACTACTGCATGTCAGCAGCAAATTACATGTCGGAGATCCATCTCAAAAAGAGGATGGACCAAAAGCTGGGGAGGTGCAACTTATGAAAAACGCCTACCTAGAAAAATCCCAAGTTGACCACTGGGAAAAATATTTATGCAGGTTCTAATCCCCATTATACTTATATTATATGATTGGTATGATTTTCAGAGTATGGGCTGAAATACCCAAGCCTGAGGGGAGGTATAGTAAGGAGAGGCACGGAGCTACCTGATGTACAACTTCCTGGGCACAGCCGAGGTTTGTCTACCGTCTGAGAAGTCCTGACCCTGATTTGCTAGCAGACTGGCAACCACTGGTACAATTGTGTGATGGCATGGATGGATTGCAGCCTTGCTTGCTTGAAATGGGCTGACTGGTAACAACTGTCCAATACTTTCTTCCAAAATAGCAAAAAGGCCTTACTTGCTTGGATCTACTCTTTAGGATATGCTGTGTACATGTGATCTGGATTAGCCCTTGTTTGAGACAAGATGCTGGGCTCAATGTGATCTTATTTAATATGGCATAACTTATTTTTTTGGAGGTCCAATTATTCAGGGAAAGGGTAGCTTTTTGATGAGTCACCTCCTTCTCTATATATTAGGAGGACTCAGGTACATACATGGCTATGCTACTACTACTAATAAAACTGTAGCCATATAATATTCTAATTAATTTCTATCTTTGATGTTTTCATTGTGTGTGTGATTGAAAGAATCCCTCTTTCTTCCACATATGCTATGTGTATCATGTCTGCCCTGCTTATATGATAGGTTACTGGGCAATATAATATCTGCAATATGAAAATTCACATTACTAATGCTCATTATGTATATCCCTTCTGGATATACAATGATCACTAACAGGTCTATCCAGTACCGAGCGGTAGGAAGAGCTGCGTTAGTGCCTGTGGCACCCGCGGTTGCCGCACGCTCAGTGCAGCTCACCTACCGCTCGATCCTGAACACTAATTTTATGTAAATGTAAACCGCGTCCATGAAGCCTTATGCCCGCGCAACCCATTTTACTGGATAGAGCGCCTATACAGTATCCTGGGTGCGCGGGCCTAAGGCTTCACGCCATGCTGGTATCTGTCATTTCAAATGTCATTTGAAATGACAGATACCAGGAAGTCGGGACCGCCAGCCCCCCTCCCCCCCTCCCGAAGCAGGGCGCGAAAAGCAGCCTTGCTCCGGGAGGAGGGGAGAAGAGACCCCAAAAGTGATCTGTCAAGATCCCAAAAGTACAACTTACTTTTTTTTGCAGCCAGACCCGACCCGACCCGACCCGACCCGACCCGGACCCGACCCGACCGGCCAAGAAGGTATCATGGCTCCCCTTTTTTTTTTTCCTTCGCCGCTGTCAGTCTGTTCTCCCTCCGCCCGGAGCAAGGCTGCTTTTCGCGCCCTGCTCCGGGAGGAGGGGAGAAGAGATGACAGCGGGTCAGGGTAGGCGGTAAGTTAGCAGGTTAAACGCGCGAGGTTTGTCAGGTGGGGTGGATTCTTGGGGCAATTTAACATGCACAGTCATATGTACGAAAAGCACAGTTACCATCAGTGAAGATTTAATGAGATTCGGATGGGATGAAAGGTAAAAGAAAAGTAGAATTTTGCATTTTACTAGGAATGTACATTTGTTTGCAATGAAATAGGAAATAGAGACGATATTTCCTATTTCATTGCGTTTCGGGGGGCCAATGAAACAATAAGAAAACCCACAATATTCCATGTGGTTTTCTTATCTTATTTTTTTTTTTGGGGGGGGGCACATTAAAAAAAAAAAAACCACAAACCCACCAACCTTTCAAATTTTATTAATTACAACCCCCAACCTCCCCAGACTTGCCTGACCCCCCCCCCCCCAGACTTACCGAAAGTCCCTGGTGGTCCAGCGGGGTCCCGGGAGTGATCTCCCACTCTTGGGCCATCAGCTGCCAGTAATCAAAATGGTGCCAATGGCCCTTTGCCCTTACCATGTGACAGGGGCTATCAGAGCCATTGGCCGGCCTCTGTCACATGGTAGGAGCAATTGATGGCCCACACCATTTTTTAAGATGGCACTGGCAGTCCATTGCTCCTACCATGTGACAGACGCCGGCCAATGGCACCGATAATAGCCCCTGTCACACGGTAAGTGCAAAGGGCCATCGGCGCCATTTTGATTACTGGCAGCTGACAGCCTGAGAGCGGGAGATCGCTCCCAGGACCCCTGCTGGATCACCAGGGACTTTTGGCAAGTTTTGGAGGGGGGTTGGGAGAGTGGGGGGGTTGTAATTAATTAAATTTGAAGGGTTGGGGGTGGGTTTCAGGTTTCATTCTGGGGCAGCCGAAATAAATCAGCCCAAACCACGGGAAAATGAAACTTCCTGCAGCGGGCTGATAACGAAGGCCGAACCGAAAGGTTCAGCTGAATCACATCTGTACATTTTACTCACTACCTAGCTTGATGCTCTCTCTACCTAGCTGCAATCAAGGTAGGTAGAGAGTAAAGTGCAAAGATCTGCTCTTCTTTTACCTTTCATCCCTCCAAATCACAAAAAATCTTCCCTGAAGGTAACTGTGCTGTAGAGAAAATATGACTGTGCATGCAAAACTGCCCCCAAAACCCAACTCA